>NC_139712.1:4593677-4908677 GCF_964188405.1 Protomyctophum parallelum
AATGTTCATTAAGCTCTGACCCGTCCAAATGAATTAACTAAAGTAATTTAGAACATTATCAGTTGGTAATACAACACAGCTTGCATGTTATTTTAAAACATTTAATGTTTTTTTTCTCTGTCCTCATTCTCCATCCCAGATGTCTTTCCTGCCCAACTCAAACATATCCACAGCAGAGATAGACATCTCAAACATCACCAGAGAGCTCAGCCCTACACCTGTGACCAGTGTGGGATAAGCTTCAGCCAGAGCAGTCATCTCAAACAACACCAGATAATTCATACAGGAGAGAAGTTCTACACCTGTGACCAGTGTGGCAAACGGTTCCGCCAGAGCAGTAGTCTCAAAAGTCACCAGAGAATTCATACGGGTCAGAAACCCTACTACTGTGACCAGTGTGGGATAAGCTTCAGCCAGAGCAGTACTCTCAAACAACACCAGAGAATTCATACAGGACAGAAGCCCTACACCTGTGAGTGTGGGATAAGCTTCAGCCGGAGCAGTACTCTCAAAGATCACCAGAAGATTCATACAGGAGAGAAACCCTACTACTGTGACCAGTGTGGCAAACGCTTCAGCCAGAGAAAAACTCTCAAAAATCACCAGATAATTCATACAGGAGAGAAACCCTACTACTGTGACCAGTGTTTCAAACGGTTCAGCCACAGCGGTAATCTCAAACTACACCAGAGAATTCATACAGGACATAAGCCCTACACCTGTGAGTGTGGGAAAAGCTTCAGCCAGAGCAGTCATCTCAAAAGTCATCAGAAAATTCATACAAGAGAGTAGCCCTACACCTGTGACCAGTGTGGGAAATGGTTCAGAACAAGCAGTGAGTCAAAAAACAACAAATGGCTGCAGTTATAGTTGTACTGCCACCCCAATCAGCTGCAGGGGTCAATGGGTCGTACCACAGACAGACAGACAGACAGACAGACAGACAGACATTGGAGTGGTTAGACACCGCTCAAAAACTTTGTGAACCTGATCAGCAAAGTGTTAAACAACGCATTTGTTTGTTTCTATTAGTTACTGCCAGAGGGAGGTCTAGCCAACACTATAAGGACTCCTTGATTGCAGCCCTCCACACTTTCCTATATCTAACATCAGGTTCTTGAACTCTACAGTGTTGTTAGCGTCACAGTGCGTCTACGTAGGTGGTGTGCTTCTTTCCTTTAAATGGTAAATGGTGCATTTATGTAGCGCCTTTATCCAAGGCGCTTTTACAGAGATTGTGCATTACATTCACCCATTCACACACCGATGGCAGCGGAAACCATGCAAGGCACCAACCAGCACATCAGGAGCAATCAGGGGTTTAGTGTCTTTGCTCAAGGACACTTTGACACCAACTCTGGGGGAGCCCACAGGGTTCGAACTGGCAACCTTGCGGTTACCATCCAGCCCCTGACCCACTGCCGCCCATTACTGGCAAAGCCTTACTGGCTTTGCCCTGGGTTGGCTCCCATAGAGTCAGTTTACTTGCCTCTAGTTCTGGGTGCCTGACGCAGTGCCCAACCAGCCTCATCCTTCTCTGTCTGTTTGATGGCATAGGAGCGAAATGAATGAAGTCAGCCAGTAGGCCTATACCATGTTTTCCAAATGCAATCGGCAAATATGCAATTTTGCCTTATTTAAGCAGTTGTCTAAAACAATTACGTGCGTGTGGGCAACATTGACGATGGAGAGGGCTACTATATTTCCACACTCACTCCAGAGGGCCACTATAGTTCCACACTCACTCCAGAGGGCCACTATAGTTCCACACTCACTCCAGAGGGCCACTATAGTTCCACACTCACTCCAGAGGGCCACTATAGTTCCACACTCACTCCAGAAGGCCACTATAGTTCCACACTCACTCCAGAGGGCCACTATAGTTCCACAGTGAGTGAACAAACACCAACAGAATGCATGCCACTTTGGGATGGCCACTGATGGAGGACAGACTTCATATTTCCCTGCTGTCTTTTGTCAGAGGTATTATTGCATCTAAAGTTCCGGCTGTCCTGTATTGCAGACTGAAGGTCAGCTCTGATGAACACACCTACATACCAGACATTCAGCACAAGGTCTTTTTACGTTTCCCATCTCAAAACGAATGCAATGCAACACACAGTAATATATAGAGCAATGAAAGAGCTGCATAGTCTTCCATCACAAATCAGACAGGCAACAAGTAAATCAGATTTAAAGAAATAAGTTAAAGAAATATCTCATGTCACTTGCTACTCAAACTGAAATTGTATTCATGGTTGCGATGTTATATTTATTAATAACTTGTTTTATATTTAGTTGTATTTAAAATGTATCTGGAGTGAGTGTGGCACTATAGAGCGTCGCAGTCCCTCCCCCTTTCAGAATGACGAGTGGCCCAGGAAATGAAATGCAATGCATTTCTCCCATAGGATTTTCTTTAAGTATTTATTTAAAGACGGTTACGCCGCGGACAAAGCCAACTCGGATCGTGACAAATCATGACAATGAACACATTATTTTGGGCCGATCAAATCATTAGAAAGAAGAACATAAAGGCAGGAGACAACACTATTTGTTTTGTTTTTCTTCTTATAAATTATTTGATCGGCCAAAAACATTGTGTTCATTGTCATGATTTGTCACGATCCGAGTTGGCTTTGTCCCGTCTTTAAATACATACTTAAAGAAAATCCTATGGGAAAAATGAATTGCATTTAATTTCCTGGGCCACTCGTCGTTCTGAAAGGGGGAGGGACTGCGACGCTCTATAGTGGCCCTCTGGAGTGTGGAACTATAGTGGCCTTCTGGAGTGAGTGTGGAACTATAGTGGCCTTCTGGAGTGAGTGTGGAACTATAGTGGCCTTCTGGAGTGAGTGTGGAACTATAGTGGCCCTCTGGAGTGAGTGTGGAACTATAGTGGCCTTCTGGAGTGAGTGTGGAACTATAGTGGCCCTCTGGAGTGAGTGTGGAACTATAGTGGCCCTCTGGAGTGAGTGTGGAACTATAGTGGCCCTCTGGAGTGAGTGTGGAACTATAGTGGCCCTCTGGAGTGAGTGTGGAACTATAGTGGCCCTCTGGAGTGAGTGTGGAACTATAGTGGCCCTCTGGAGTGAGTGTGGAACTATAGTGGCCCTCTGGAGTGAGTGTGGAACTATAGTGGCCCTCTGGAGTGAGTGTGGAAATATAGTAGCCCTCTCCATCGTCAATGTTGCCCACACGCACGTAATTGTTTTAGACAACTGCTTAAATAAGGCAAAATTGCATATTTGCCGATTGCATTTGGAAAACATGGTATAGGCCTACTGGCTGACTTCATTCATTTCGCTCCTATGCCATCAAAAAGTGGAACGCCCTGCCAACAGTCATTAAGACATGCAAATCCCTTGACTCCTTCCAAACCGCTCTCAAAGGGCACCTATACGGACGGCTGCAATTCGAATGTCCTTGACATGAAAAAGTTTGTCGTTTGTTATTTCCTCCCATATGTTGGCGGCTCGCCAGTGTGCAGAGTGCACGGAGATGGGAGCCCGGATGCTGCCATTACCGCTCAGTACCGCCCAGTACCGCCCACGAAGGTTACCATTGGCTCCATTACCGCTCAGTACCGCCCACGGAGGTTACCATTGGCTCCATTACATGTTGCTCAAGCTCACGGGGACTCTGCTTTTCTGTTTGACCACTTTTGATACAGAGTTCATTATTGATTAACAGCATGTTTGAAGTTCAAAGTACAACAAGATCAATATTTTTGGGGAAAAGCACTGTTAAAAACACTGATTGATATTTCTTTTTGCATTGGCTCTGAGTCTGTGAGCGCTACAGCAGCAGTGGGTGGAGAGAGAGTGAGAGGGTTGGTCCTGCATGTAAGCACCGTTCTGTCCCGTGTTGATCTGGGGGAGAGTTTAAGCAGGAAGCAGAGCAGAGGACTTGGCTCCAGAAAGACCACAACATTTCGGCAAGTATAAAGTCACATCCCAAACGGTCAGAGCGGGCCTCAGAGTGGACCGAAGACGGAGATATTAAACTATTTGGGCTTTTTAAAAGAGAGATGTCGTCCGACAGCTTTCCAGCTGCTGCGTCAGAGAAGCAACAGATGGACCAGGGAGCCATGCTGAAGCAGCCTGTGATAAAGTTACACAGAATAATAGGTGTGTACATGTTTTTATGTCTCTGTACAAATTTCTTTCAGCTTCAACAGAAAGCAGATGCACAGAAATGTCGTCGGTACTCGGTGGAGGCTTCCTCCCAGCACTAAATCAACTGTGTGTGTGTGTGTGTGTGTGTGTGTGTGTGTGTGTGTGTGTGTGTGTGTGCGTGCGCGTGCGTGCGACTGTGCGTGCAGCGTGCGTTTGCGTGCGCGTTGATAGGGATAGTACTCCTCCTCCCAGCCAACACTCCCCACTGACAGGAAGTTAGCAAAGGGCATGTGAGCTTGTTACATTCCCTTATATGTCTAGGGGTTATTAAAGGATGCAACAAGGCTGGCAAGTGAACTGTTGTTTATTCACGGTGCTTCAATAAGGTTGAATACAATAGAGCACCGAAGTCTGACGTCACTTTCAGTAGAGGGCGTCTGTCCCCAGGTTCATGTATTTGTTTAGTTGCATTGAAATCCCCATTGAGGCGATTTGAGATCGCCTCATATAACAACTGTGTTTGAAAAATAAACATGTCACCCCGGCCGCTTCACTCATATGGATATGAAGAATCAACTGACTGAGAGAAAACGCTAATGTTACTGCTGCTGAATTAGTTAGATTTTCGCTAGAAGCCGACTGTATCATATATGAGTGACTGACTGTTGCAAACGATACAGAGACACCTTCCCGACAATAACGCCGAGACAGCTTGTTTATTTTTGGACCACAACGCTTATAGTAGACGATCTTAAGATCACCCCATGTTATTCTCCATAGAGAAATCACTTCTGCGAACCAGGGGAATGGAAGGGATGAGCGAGTTACGTCAGGACTTCGGTGCTCTATAGCAGCAGTATAAGAGTATATAAATATATCTATAATCTTATAGACAACCATGACGTAACTAGTGATAGTTTAGTGGGTTTTCCAACCAAATGAATTCACAGGGCTGAACGATACAACTTAAAGATAATGTTACTTAAATTATATAATTTAAGTAATTATATAATTACTCCCCCAGAGAGGACGTATAGGGCCTTAGTCCTACTCCTCCTCCCAGCCAACACTCCCCACTGACAGGTAGTTCCCCCCCCCCCCCTTTGATTTACATCAAAAGGGCATGTGAGCTCAAACCCACAATTCAACATTTTGGTTTTAAGATGTTGATAATTATTTGTATTTATCCTCAGGACCCCAAATCACACCTTGGAAAGCATGAGTGTATTTCAAACAAAGTGTTTTTTTACTGGGGGGGTCATATTTTGGGTCAAATTTTGACAGCAGGAATTGCCTGTCATAATTTGACCCCCCAGTATTAGGATATATTAGGATGTTGATATTCATTCATCAGCCAACACTCCCCACTGACAGGTACTACCCCCCCCCCCAGAGAGGACAGATTGGGCCTTAGTCCTACTCCTCCTCCCAGCCATCACTCCCCACTGACAGGTAGTACCCCCCCCCCCCCCCCCCCTGCTACTTAAAGCATGAGGAAAGTTGGACATTTTTGCCTTTATATAGGATGTTAATGGTAGGGTCACATATTAACCCCTATATATATTTTTTTTAAAGCTCAATCCCGACAGCCGGTCAGCAAGTGGATTCATGAATGTATCTATATAGACAATATTTTAGGCCAATAAAAAATACTATATACAGAATTTTGCACTTCAAACCAAAGAAACCTGTTGGCTGCCGGACTAAAGGTTGTCAATACTGGAATGAGCTCCCTGTCACACTGAGGGACAATCCCCACTTTCACAGCTTTTAAAGGGCAATTGAAATATTGGTTAAACAACCAGTCTTGTGATCACATGAGACTCAATTTCTTATTTTTTGAAATGTACTGTGTATTTGTATGCTGTCCTCTCGTGTCTTGTTATTTAAGTAGCCTACTCAACTGTTTAGTGTTAAATGTCTGGGGACTACTGATGGAAATTGCTGCTAAATCCGAAAGATGTATTTAGGCTACATTTTTATTGTAATGTTCATTAATATGCAACACCCGTCCAAATAAACAACTAAAGTAAAGTAAAGTAATTTAGAACATTATCAGTTGGTAATACGACACAGCTTGCATGTTATTTCAAAACATTTTATGTTTTTTTTCTCTGTCCTCATTCTCCATCCCAGATGTTTTTCCTGCCCAACTCAAACATATCCACAGCAGAGATAGACATCTCAAACATCACCAGAGAGCTCAGCCCTACACCTGTGACCAGTGTGGGATAAGCTTCAGATGGAGCAGTAATCTCAAACGACACCAGAGAATCCATACAGGACAGAAACCCTACACCTGTGACCAGTGTGGGATAAGCTTCAGATGGAGCAGTAATCTCAAACAACATCAGAGAATTCATACAGGAGAGAAACCCTACTACTGTGTCGAGTGTGGGATAAGCTTCAGCCAGAGCAGTACTCTCAAACATCACCAGAGAATTCATACAGGACAGAAACCCTACTACTGTGACCAGTGTTTCAAACGGTTCAGCCACAGCAGTACTCTCAAACAACACCAGAGAATTCATACAGGACAGAAGCCCTACACCTGTGAGTGTGGGATAAGCTTCAGCCAGAGCAGTACTCTCAAAGATCACCAGAAGATTCATACAGGAGAGAAACCCTACTACTGTGACCAGTGTGGCAAACGCTTCAGCCAGAGCAAAACTCTCAAAAATCACCAGAGAATTCATACAGGAGAGAAACCCTACTACTGTGACCAGTGTTTCAAACGCTTCAGCCAGAGCAATACTCTCAAACAACACCAGATAATTCATACAAGAGAGTAGCCCTGCACCTGTGACCAGTGTGGAATAAGCTTCAGACACAGAAATACACGTGCCTCAAGGACCTTCCTAGGGAGACACCCGAGAGTCATCCTAACCAGCAGGCACGGGTTGGCTAAGAAAGTCGGCCCTGGCGTCTGTGATGGTCACCGGCCCTATGACGTCATTATGTCAAAACCATGCACAATAAATGTTGACATTTCCCATTACTTTTGGACATATAGTTTTACGGTTTAAATAACAGTGCAAATAGTGTTCTAAATGTATATAAAATGAAACATATCAGTGTTAGTTAGTTGTATTTTGAATATTGCTCGTCAAACGTTTTAGGCTTAGTTAGCCTATTTGATCTTATTGGTATAGCTCTGCATGGTTGCTGCTTCTGATTAGTTACTAACTTACTAGATTTAACTTACTAGATTTAAAATAGTATTAGATGTTTTCCGTTAATAATAACCTATGCTAATTTAATTATTACTGATTACCATTTTAGATGTTTATGTTTCACCAACAGGCATGATATGAATTTATAGGCCAGTGGCCACCGGCCCGGCTCCATTTTGTGCAGTACGGCACAATCACAGCTCAGTCCATTTTAATATCATAGCGCTCACTTTATCTATAATCAAATCATCTACTTCTACTCATTAATACTACAGCTTCATACTCCACAGAGAAAAACAACAACAACTGCCTGCTGACTTCATCCAGTCAGCCACTGGAGCGCCATACTCCCACTGAGCATGGCTTTACGCATAATCATCAAATAGCCTACCGGTATAACTAATGCAAACGGAATAGTCACTCTTTCACACGCAGACAAAGAGGCAAGAGCAGGGCACAGCAGCAGGCAAAAACAAACACTGTAACGCACACACCAACATATTGCACTGTGTAACTATGCACACAACAGCTTCTACATCATTATGATCAGCGACAACTTCACTAACATTAGGCCGCATATCTGCTTCTTTTTCAATCACTTCAGCCTTATTATTCTCTGACTCAGACTCTCCTCCAAGTCCTCGGGCTCGGGGTCCTCGGGGATAACAATTAGAGATCTCATTTTCTGCCCGAACCCGGCCCGGCCCAGCCCGACATTTTAGGGCCGGGCCAGGCCCAAAAAATATGCTAATTATTCGGGCCTCGGGCTCTGTGATTTTCCGTGATTTTTTATTTTTCTTCTTTTTTCAAAAATGTTATAATAATAAAAATAGCAATTCTGTTATTTGTGTAATGTGTAGGCTATATAGCCTACAAGTATGTATTTATTATGAAGAGGGCGATTCACTTGTGACAGGAGGAAGACGGAGGAGTGGAGGCGGGGGGCTTGGAATGGATTACTGACTGAGAGAAGTGAACGGTGGGGTGGTTGTTTAATGTTTATACCGCTGGCTGGCCTCTGTTTTGCGGCGCACCAAATGTGCTTCTGCTTCAGTTCATAATGCTAAATGTTTTATAAATCAATCAGATTATCACACGATAGACTGCAACATGACAAAAACAGTTGCACTGAGCCATCTCGTTAAACCCAGCTGGCTGCGATGAATAACTTAATCATTAGGCCTAATCAACGTCATATAGTCACCAACCATCCATATAATTCTGTAGTGTATGATCTGACCACGCAATGTTACAGTCCACTGCAGGCTACAGGCTTTGATTTACAAAATGATTAGTATTATAACCGCCATCCCTCAGTGCGGCAGCGGCGCTCCTCGTTATATGTGCCCGATTTAAAATAACAGATCTCTAAGCTGTCGAGACACGCCATGAGCGGGTGCATGGATGGTTTGTAAACTTTGTAGGCTGTTTGTTCTTTTGGACACCGAACGGGGACGATACTTGGGGTCTTGGACATAGCTTCACTTCAGAGGAAACGGGGAGCTACTCACCAGTCACCACCACTGGAAATGGAATCCATTAGAATGATATGGAAATGGTAGGCTACATTAACAGTCTAACGTGAGCTACATAAATCCTTTATTTCGGCGATAAGTCCATTGAACTCCGTTCTCACACAGACACGCAGCAGTGTCTGTGACGTGCAGCACGCGTGTGCTGCTGCGCTGGCCATGCATTAAAGTGGCATTCTTTTTTTTCTTTGTCTGGCTTTATAGGGCTTCGGGCCTAACATTATGGTATTTTTTAGGGCCGGGCCGGGCTTCGGGCTGACCCAGTTAGCCAGTTATGTTTACTTTTCTCAGCATCAACATACTGTAATATTCTGTTTGGCTTTTACCAATGTGTTGTTTATAATTAATTATTTTTTAACTGTCATGTCTCCATGCACTTATTTATATAACCATGAATTATCTGTATCATGAAATCACATTCTCATCAAATTAAATTGCTTCTGTTCTTAAAACAGGTTAACAGCACTGTACTGACATGCTACATACTAGGCTACAAGATACATTTCAAGGCATACTGGAGAGTATTATTAAATATATAATACCGAAAATAAACATGTCTCAAAGTACACAGTAGAAACACATTTAACATTTACAACAGGAGCTTTTACCACCAAGGGAGCAACACAAATACTGTCAGTGAAAACAACTAAAATGCCACGTTTGTGAGCAGCAGTAGGCCTAATGGCTGCCATGAATCTGACTGTTTAGGTCTAGATTCAACTACACATCAAATTACTACAGAATCACGTCATTTCTGGCATAAAACCAAGACAAGCTTTGTTTTATAGTACAAAGTGCTCATAGTAAACATGTTTTATGTCCTAATACTATATTTACCTGAATAAACAGGGAAAAACGGGAGACATAGGCCCAGTGGCGTCAACTCCGGGGGTGCACAGGAGCAGAAGAACCCACTGGCAAAATAATAACACAACACAACGGCTCTTTTAAGAGCTAATAGCAGCCAGCCGCAGCGCAAATATGCGTGGCTGCACCCACTGCCGTTATAGGAACCTTCCGCCACTGCATAGGCCCAATCCCAATTGCCTCCCTCAAGCCCTGAGCCCTGGACCCTCATTGACTTTAATGACGTCAGCTGTAAGTGCTTGAGGGTGAGAGGCTGCAAGGGCTCCAAATTGTTGTGAAAGAAATGGGACAGCACTTTGAAGATGAGTCCGCCATTCATGACACTTTGCATCACTTTATACAAACTGTCCTCATTCACAGCCAGTGCCTACCTACATGCTTGGCCTATTTATACATGTCTATCATGTATATTTTAGTATTTAAGATGATCGTTTTATTATTAGTTTAATAAATACACTTTCCTGTGTGATATGAGTTGTAATATTCATATATAATAATGTGCATTATACATTTCACATTTCCATATTCTTTTACTTTGCTCATTAGTCATTTATCATCATGTTTCCCTTAATATTATTATTGTTATTAAATATATAGCCTATATCCTTCCATTCCGTCTCCTTTTGAGAACAGTGAGTGTAGAAGCCAATTCACTGTGTGTTTTGATTATTATTTCTGTTATTATTTAGCCTAGAATATTCGGTAGATGATTGGCTAATTGATTTATTGTTTTGGGCACAGACGGGCACGCCTCCCAGGCCAAGGGTTTAATTATGGACAGGTGTGGGGGGAGAAGGCATGCACCTAGTGGATACAAGGTTTTTACCAGTAAACACGGAAGACATTTGTATTTTGTACTATGCTGTCTATACACTTTATGTGAATTAAACGCAAAGCAAAAGAAAGTAACAAGTGGACAATGAAGTTCTTCCTAAACTGCGTACACCTAAACCCATAGAATGGGTGCATCAGTGGGTTTGTTATGGACAAGGTTGAAAGCTGACAAACTAGCACTTACAACAGTAAAAACCTATCCATTCGAAGAGGACTCTAACCAGGAACTGGGCATCGTGATGATTCACAAAGAAAATTAATTTGAAAAGGCCCTACGGATCGAGGATTGGAGTCTGGAAGGAGTGCAACGACAAAAGACAAACTCAAAATATTAACAAGTGGACGCGCAGCACGCAGCACAAACTAAGCCTCATCAATATCAAGCCCATGGTATGTAACGAAACACCGAAAAGGCTGTACAGGAAAACAGCAAATAACTACTGGAGTTATTTTATTTTTCGTGTGTCACTCACTGCTACCTTTTATTGGTGACACGTTGCTGACAATTGCTGCACTGCTGTCCATTGTTTTATTATTGATGTTTTGTCACCGTCGGACTTTTATTGGTGACAAGTTTTCTGCATTGCCGTCCGTTATTATTATTGATGTTTTGTCACTGCCGGACTTTTATTAGTGACACAAACGCCTGTTTTGCACTGCCTTTATTTATTTTGGGCATTTGCTTTGCGATTTTTGCACCTGAACCGGACACTGTGAACTGTCAACAGCGCGGCTGCGCTTCCTTTGAAGTTTACATTTGCACCGCACTTTATTGTGTGACAAAAGTGTGGGAATTTGCAATATGTCCGATGTCATGGAGCCTGTGAGCAGCAATGGTGCGCAACTACTGGCAAAAAGGACCCCAAAGTTAACAGAAAAAGGCATGGCTTTACAAAAGGAAAACTGTCTGAAAACATTAAAAACAAAAAGCAACCACACCGGCCAGTACATTGAAAGAGTCAAAGTGCTTATGCAATCCAATGAGAATGTCACAAAAATGCAATCTGAGCTGAACACATTGAAAACATGTTTTGATGAAATGAGTAATACATATGATGCATTTTTGACGTTGCCTCTGACCGAGGAGGAGGTTAATGAGCAAAAGGAATGGTTTGAACGAAAAAAGAGAAAGTACTGTGAATTTGAGGAGGATGTGAAAAGGTGGCTTCATGAGGCTGGTCAATCACAAACCATTGCTGCTAGTGCCTGTGAAATTGTGACAGAAATTGATGACGACATAAGACCAGACGACAGTGTTTCCAATGTCCCAAGCAGGGCTAAGTCCCGCTCCAAGTCCCAAACCTCACGCACTTCTTCAACAGTATCATCTGCACTTCTCAAAGCTCAAGCTGAAAAGGCAGCCCTTCTGGAGCATGCTGCTGCCTTAAAGAAACAACATAATCTGCAGGCAGAGGAGGACATGTTAAGGAGACAGGAGGAGGATCTGAGGATAAAAAATGACAACTTGAGGAGCCACATGAGGAGACAAAGGGAACAATTAACACTCGAGACCGAGTTGGCAGCATTTAATGCAAAAATCAATGTTTTAGAGGAAAATGGATCAAGGAGTGGCTCAAGAGCATCCAATGGAATGCACTCTTATTATGACAATAATGTTCAAATCACGAAACAGCTCAATCCTAATGCAACAGTTTATAATCCTGCAAAGGTGAATTACAACATGACTCTAATAACTGACTCTGTAGCTACCCCACAGGTTGTCCGGCCCAAAGAAAGACCCAACATGCAAATTACAAATTCACAAACTGTTTATTCCCAGGCTCAAGAATCAATTCCAACCAATGACACTGAAAGGTTGTGTTATATCGTGTCTGAAAGAATGACTCAGTTGTTGGATAACTGTACTTTACTTTAGACTTAGAATGTCACAACAACAAGTATCATGGATCGCATCATCATAACAAAGCAAGAACATCCGGGTAACCCACTACAAGTGAACTGTAACCCACAGCCCCAAGATGGTCCGTTGCTGCCCTCTAAGGGCCTGGCTGCATTGTCAGTTATTGGAATGTCAGCTAAACCCAATATATCACATTTCCTCCCCTTTAAGTTCACAACCTAAACTAAGCAGAAAAATCAAAACAATCAAAACACATTTTCTCTTTCTTTCTTTTTTTTTTTTTATATATAGGAAGGAACGCCCTTCCAGTGAGATCAGAGCGCATTGTTGCTCTATTCCTGGAACGATCTCACTTTAACTAACAAAGTCTTCGAAGTGTGCTGGCGCACGCCTCTCCCGCTCCGACCGCCTCAACTCCGTCACCGCAGGGGTGTCCCGCTGCAGCGCACCCTCTGGAGCAGGCTGTGAGTCCACCGGGTCACCGAGTTGAGGTTCGTTGACGTCCATCACCGTAGGCCGAGGGCCCGCAGCGCCTACCTCCGCGTCCGATGACACCATCGCCTCCTCCTCCGGCATCCCGCTGAGCACCGTGTCCTTCAGCCTTGCACGGACCTGATCCACATGCCTCTTCACGACACGGCCATTTCCTACAATGACCGTATAGGACACTGGGCCTGATGAGCCGTGGATGACTGCAGGGATCCACTTAGGACCATAGGAGTAGTTCTTGATGTACACTTTATCTCCAGGCGCAAAACACCTCAGGGCCTTGGTTGTGTCATGGTACTCTTTTTGTTTCAGCTGCTTTTGCTGCACCTTTGCCTTTACATCCGGCATGAGCAGGTCGAATAGAGACCGGGGCCTCCGAGCCATCATCAACTCGGCGGGTGACACACCTGTCGTAGCATGTGGTGTGATTCGATAACTGAATAGAAACCTTGAAACTCGAGTTTGTATGGTCTCACCTTTGATCTTCCGCATGCCGTCTTTAAAAGTCTGCACGGCCCTCTCTGCCAGCCCATTAGAGGAGGGGTGAAACGGTGCTGACCTCACATGCTGAATGCCGTTCTTCTTCATGAATGACTCAAATTCTTCACTCGTGAAACAGCTGCCATTGTCCGAAACAGCCATTTTGGGTAAACCAAAAATGCTGAAACTCTGACGCAGCTTCTCTATGGTGGCGTGGGATGTGGATGTTTTCATAGGGTAGACGTCCATCCACTTTGAGTGAGCATCCACTATCACCAGGAACATTTCTCCGAGGAAAGGCCCTGCATAGTCCATGTGGATTCTTGACCATGGGGCCTCAGGCCACTCCCACGGATGCAGTGGCGCACTGGGTGGAGACTTTTGGTGTTTTTGACATTCGTCACACGCCCTCACTTCCTTTTCCACCTCCTGGTCCATACCAGGCCACCATACATATGATCTCGCCAGACCTTTCATCCTTGACATGCCTGAGTGGGACTGGTGCAATAACTGTAGAATCTTCCCTCTTCCCTTAGTGGGAATAATCACCCTGGCTCCCCAGAGCACACAGCCGTCCCTCACGCTCAGCTCCATCTGACGCTGGTGATATGGCTGGAATTGAGTGTCTGTCTTGGTTGGTCAGCCCTTTAAGACGTATTCGTGGACTTGTGCTAAAATCACGTCTTTCGCTGTCCAACGTCGTAGCTGCTGGTTGTCTAGCAGTGAATCATCGATTACATCCATCATCAGCACTTGCTCCGTTTCCTCTTTTTCCCTCCCGGTCCCACGCAGGGGCAGCCTGCTTAGTGCGTCGGCATTTGCATGACTTTTTCCTTCTTTGTACACTATTTTGTACTCATAAGCGCTCAGGTGAACTGCCCACCTCTGGACTCTGGGGGAACCCATTTGAGGAATGGCCTTCCTCACATCGAAAAGAGAGATCAACGGCTTGTGATCCGTAATGATAGTGAATGTACGTCCATACAGATATTTGTGAAATTTCCGTATCCCAAACATCACTGCCAGGCCCTCCTTGTCTAGTTGTGAGTATCCCTTTTCCGCAGGAGCCAGCGTGCGGGACATAAACCCCAGGGGGCGCTCGCCTCCATCCTCCATCCGGTGTGATAGAACAGCCCCCACTCCATAAGGTGAAGCATCACAGGAAAGAATTAATTCCCGATCAGCTGAGTAGTGTACCAGGACTGCAGCCGTGGTTAGTAGGGCCTTGGAGTCCTGAAAAGCCTTCTCTTGCTTCCTCTTCCATGTCCACGGCACCTCCTTCCTCAATAGTTCATGCAGCGGGGCCAGCAGGGTCGACAAATTTGGCAAGAACCGGCCATAATAATTTAGGAGCCCTAAATAGGACTTCAGCTCTGTGACAGTCGTAGGAGCCGGGGCGTCCACTATGGCTTCCACTTTTTTTTGCACAGGGTGCAGCCCCTGGGCATCCACTCTGTGGCCCAAATACTCCACTGCCTCCTGCATGAAAGTGCACTTATTTCTTCTCAATCTCAGTCCGGCCTCTTTCAGCCTAGTCAACACAGCGGCCAGGTTTGCCAGGTGATCGGCCTCAGTTTCCCCCGTAATCAGCAAATCATCCAAATAAATGGCCACAAAAGGAATTCCTCTTAACAGACTTTCCATAGTCCGTTGAAAAATGGCTGGCGCTGAGGCCACCCCGAACGGCAGCCGGTTGTATGTGAACAGTCCTCTGTGCGTGTTGACTGTCAGGTATTTCTTTGACTCTTCATCCATTAGGATCTGCTGATAAGCGTGACTCATGTCCAATTTAGAGAACTGCTTCCCTCCGGACAGGGCAGCTAACAGGTCTTCCACTTTGGGAATTGGATACTGCTCCAGTGATGAGACTGTGTTCACCGTGAGCTTGTAGTCTCCACATAGCCGTATAGTCCCATTAGGCTTCAGGATGGGGACCACAGGGGCCGCCCACTCTGAATATTTCACTGGTGTGATGACCTTGTCATTTAACAACCTGTCTATCTCCTCATCCACCTTAGCACGCATGGCATAAGGGACAGACCTTGGCCTGAAGAACCTGGGGGTTGCATCAGACTTTACATGTATAGTGGCCTTCGTGCCTTTAAGGGTGCCCATCTCTTCCTTGAATACTTCCTCGTTTTGGCTCAGCACATGCTGTAGTGTTATTTTGTCCCCTGCCGTCATGTTTTTTACGGCTGCCCGTGTTCCGTGTCGGGCCTTTATCTCTTTCCAGTCCAAGTGTATGTCCTCCAGCCAGCCTCGTCCCAGCAACCCGGGGCCCTCTCCTTTCACCACCACCAGTGGCAGTGTTTCTGTTTGCTGCTTGTATGCAACCTTGACCTGAGCCATCCCTATCACTCCCACAGGGTCTCCTGTATAAGTCTCCAACTTGATTCTGATAGGTTTCACCTTCGGCCTTCGTGTCTCACTCCACATTCTGTTGAACTGATTTTCATTCATCACTGTAAGACTGCAGCCTGTATCTATCTCCAAGTCAACCTTTTTTCCATTTAGTTTCATTTCCACCATGTAGGGATCCACTTTTCTCAGATGCATTTCACTCATGCGTCCCAGTCTGAATGTCATGCAGCTTAATGAAAATGTCTCATCTTCTGAGCTGTTCTCACCCTCATCCTGATTCTCATGCACTTTGTGTGAGCGATAACTGGGCCTCTGTCTCCTTTCTCTCTCTGTTGGTCTTCTACCCCCTTGGTTATTTTTATTTTTTCCCAAACAAGCCCTAGCAATGTGTCCCACTTTCCCACAAGCGTGACATTTCTCCTGCTTGAACCTGCATTCAGCTGCTGTGTGTTTAGTCCCTTTGCATCTGTAACACTCACGGACCTCCTCCTTGAATGCAGCCCGAGCCTCCCGTGGACCGTCATTGACGTTGAAACACTTCCCTGCGTCACCCACGGTCTGAAGATCCCTTGCATTCTTGTTTGCAGTCTCCACTGATATGGCAATTTGCAAAGTCTTTTCAAAAGTGAGATCAGTTTCAGCCAGGAGTCGTCTCTGCGTCCTGTCGTCATTTATTCCACAGACAATCCTGTCCCTCAACCTTCCCTGCAACGTGTCACCGTAGTTACAGTCCTGAGCTAGCCGACGCAACTCGGCCACATAATCCATCACTGCTTCATCAGACTTGCGATTACGTGAATCAAACTTGAACCTTTGAACAATTTCACTGGGCTTTGGATCAAAGTGATTTTTTAGTAACAGTACAATCTCTTGAAACGTTTTGTCCTTAGGCTTTTCTGGGCTGAGGAGGCTCTTCATCAATCTGTAAGTCGCCGGACCTACCACACTTATCAATATGGCTCTTTGTTTGTCCCCGTCGGCAATTCCATTTGCCGCGAAGAACTGCTCCAAAATTTCGCAATAATCCTCCCACGTCTGGGATTTCTCATCAAACGCTATTAGCGTGCCTATGGTAGCCATACTTTATCCTCGTCGCCAAAAGATGTTATATCGTGTCTGAAAGAATGACTCAGTTGTTGGATAACTGTACTTTACTTTAGACTTAGAATGTCACAACAACAAGTATCATGGATCGCATCATCATAACAAAGCAAGAACATCCGGGTAACCCACTACAAGTGAACTGTAACCCACAGCCCCAAGATGGTCCGTTGCTGCCCTCTAAGGGCCTGGCTGCATTGTCAGTTATTGGAATGTCAGCTAAACCCAATATATCACAGGTTGCCCAGGGTTTCTACCCTGGTGCCAGGTTCTCAAGCCACAGTGCTGTATGACCACAGTCAGAATGACATGGTCAATATAATGCAAAAACAGAATGAAATAACCTCTTTATTAGTTCAACAGAATCTTTCATCTGCTCTTCCAGTTAGAACTATTCCTGTGTTTGATGGTGATCCTCTGCAATATTATGCCTTTATGCGAGCTTTTGAAAATGGTGTTGAAATGAAAACTAACAATTTTGGTGACTGCTTGCACTTCCTCGAACAATACACCAGGGGTCAGCCAAAGGAGATAGTGCATAGCTGTCAGCATCTCCCTCCTCAACAGGGATATCTAAGAGCAAAACATCTTTTGAAAGAGAACTTTGGAAATGAACAAAAAATCACTTCTGCATATATGGAAATGGCTTTCAGTTGGGCACCCATTAAAAATGACGATGTCAAGGCACTACAAGCTTTTTCTCTCTTTTTACGTGGATGCTGCAATGCAACAGAACAAATCATGCATATGAGAGAATTGGACATACCATGCAACATGAGGAGCATTGTTCTAAAGTTGCCATATAAGTTGCGGGAAAAATGGAGAAGCACTGCCTATGACCTGCAAGAACGAAGGGGTCATAGGGCCATGTTTAATGATCTGGTCCAGTTCATTGAAAAGCAGGTCAGAATAGCCACAGATCCATTGTTTGGCAACATACAGGACACCCCACTCGCTTCCTCAAGTAGAAGTGCATTCCCCCCCGCCCCCAGTCAGGGTTTGAAGAGCCACAGAGAAAGCAGTTTTGCCACTAATGTTTCTGTGGTGGAGGAAAAGGTACACTCTCCCCCACCCCAAGGCTGTTTGTATTGCAAAATGAGCAATCACTCATTGGAAAAGTGCTACCAGTTCAAAAGAAAATTACACAAGGAAAAGATCGACTTCATTAAGGAGAAGGGGATATGTTTCGGCTGCCTAAAAAGGGAGGGCCACATTAGCAAAACATGTGTCAATAGACTGACTTGCAATGTGTGCAGCCAACAGCACCCAGAAATTCTCCACATTGAAAAAGAGGACAAAAGAGAATTCCCTGAACAAGCTGAGCCATTTAAGGAGGCTGAACCAGCAGTTAGCGATGCAACTACTGCACCAACATTATGTGGTCATATTGGGGCCGGAAACGATGATTGCACATTTTCAATTGTGCCAGTCCAGATAAAATCCAAAAAAAGTGACACAATCATACAAACCTATGCCTTCTTGGATCCTGGCAGCTCAGGAACATTCTGCACGAAAACGAAGGACCAACATTATGCTGCAAACTATGGGGCAGTCAAAGACTATTTCTACATATGCAGTGTATGGATTGGAAGTGTCTGCACTGGACAAAGAGGATTTTGTTGATTTGCCTGAGGTTTACACCCACAGCAGCATGCCGGTGAGTGAGAGCAACATTCCCAGGCAGGAGGATGTTGATCAATGGCCACATTTGAGTGCCATCAAACTACACCAAATTGACTCTGACATAGATCTGCTCATTGGAACCAACGCTCCCAAGGTCATAGAACCCTGGGAAGTCATTAACAGCCAGGAAGACGGTCCCTATGCAGTAAGGACCAAAGTGGGATGGGTTCTTAATGGTTTAACCCGCAGACCCTCTGTGTGTGGTCATTATTCCTCTGACTTAGCTTTCAGGAATGAAACTCCCATCTTGCCAAACAGCTGCTGCATAGGAGAGCAGCATCTTGGTAGCCTGAAAAGAAAGTTTGGAAAAGAGAGGATGCAGGAAAGGAAGGATGCCACGGCAAAAGGGCTGTGTAGAGTGGTGAGAGAACCATTTAATGGAAAAATACATCCTTCCCCATCACAAAAGGCCAGTGGTGGAAAAATAAATGGAACCACACAAACATCTGACCATGTACCATTGTACCAAGGTGGCAGGAAAGAACGGACTCTAGAGAAACGAAGGTGGCAGAGCTCCAGAAAGAAAATGATCAAAAGGCAGAAGATACCTGAGGAGCTTAAACAGGACTCTGATTCATCAACATCTCCCTCCAGAAAGATGAACACTGTAAACCGAAAGCCCTACCTACCTTCTCTGTTTGCTACTGGAGGCAACAGACCGAAGAAGAAGACTGATAACTGACTTTTCTTTCTCTACTCTTTCCCTTATTTCTTTCTTTTGCAGTGTCATCAGAAGAATCAGTCAAGATTAATTACATGACACATACCACATACCATGTTTAGTTTTGTGAATGGCTTCTTTAGCAGTAATTGTTTATATAATGCACAATTAGGGGCCAGTGTGTAGAAGCCAATTCACTGTGTGTTTTGATTATTATTTCTGTTATTATTTAGCCTAGAATATTCGGTAGATGATTGGCTAATTGATTTATTGTTTTGGGCACAGACGGGCACGCCTCCCAGGCCAAGGGTTTAATTATGGACAGGTGTGGGGGGAGAAGGCATGCACCTAGTGGATACAAGGTTTTTACCAGTAAACACGGAAGACATTTGTATTTTGTACTATGCTGTCTATACACTTTATGTGAATTAAACGCAAAGCAAAAGAAAGTAACAAGTGGACAATGAAGTTCTTCCTAAACTGCGTACACCTAAACCCATAGAATGGGTGCATCAGTGGGTTTGTTATGGACAAGGTTGAAAGCTGACAAACTAGCACTTACAGTGAGAAAGCACTATTGTGTTTGTTGACATTCTAATCGCGATACATAACTAATTTGCATACCTAAATGATTGACGTTCGGAGGATCCCCCTCATTCCACTGGTAACGCTATGAACTGTGGGTAATTTATTTGCCAAAGTCAGCCTAAAGTCAGCATCGACGCTGACTTTGGCAAAGGGCACATAAAGGGGCGGGGCTGAGCCCTCACTGACTTACCGATTTCAAATGGGACATCCCTCAAGCCCTCGCAGACTTCACATGAACGCGCAGCTAAATCAGTGAGGGCTCATTGAGTCAGCAAGGGAGTGGATTGGGATTGGGCCAGAGTCAGTTTCAGTGTTCGTTTCTCTCTTCCTTGTCATCTGAAGAAAGACGTCACGTGACCTCCTATCTAACCTGACTCACAAGAACGCCTTTGCCACCTGGTGGCGGAATGTGGAATAGGTCCATTCCTACAACAGCTCATTCCCAAGACACAATAAGGCTGTTCAAAATACAAAAACACACATATAATAAAAACAAAAATGTGACTACACTTTTGGGTACGTCACATAAGCATTTAAGATTAGACCAAGGACTGAGAAACTGTGATTTGTGAAACTGTGATTTGTGTTATTATGATCTACTAAATGATATGTCATGTTACTGACTGGATGGCATCAACAAACTGGACTCCTAGTCTACACAATAGGTACAATAGATACAATCTATTTATTACAATAAATTCAAATCACAATGTAAGTCTCATCAGGCTCCATTTAAAGTAGTAACACCTCCACTTTGTCTTGGAGTGGTGAAAACCCTCCTCACAGCTCTCCTTCGGTTAACTGCAGTCAGGTTCCATTTCCAACGCAAAGCCAGAGATGTCAGCAGTGAATGAAATAATGTTTTTGATTATTGGACATTAAACTTCTTAATTCTTTCATCTTCACATGCCAAATTCACAATAATTGCACAATTTTACAGTCTATAGCAATGTAGTCATTTTAACAGTAGGCTGTATGGACAATATACAATGTAATGCTTTGTATGGACAAGTGTATCTCAAATATTTAATGTCAAGACAATTGGTTTGATTTAACTGTGGACCCTCATTTTTTTCATTTTTCAAGATTCTTCCACAATTTCCACAGTTATTCTGTGTAACTGTTATAGACAATATTTAAGATGACAACACATCATATCACAATCCGTTCTTTGTAGATGAGTTATGTTGATCTGCCCAGAGCATTTACCAAATGGCAAATTAATGTGAAACCAGGAATAAGATTGAGAGTTAAATTGACTATTGTGAATTGTTAATTTCTATCTGCAGCATAGATAGAACAACAACAAAATGGCAGACGAAAAAGGCTCTACAGACTCCAACAAAAAGTCACCACCATACTAATTAGTATATAGAATGACTGGTCAACAACCCATCTAGATACAAGAATGTGTAAATTGGGGGATACTTGGAGACAATGACAGTTAAAGTGTGTAGATTATACTGAGTGGGCCATCTGCATTTAAAATGCAAATAATGGGGGGGGGGGGGGATTTCTTTCAGATGCTGGATGTGTTTGTTCCGTTATTTTACTAAATAAGAAACTCTACTTTTAACTGAGACATAATGTTTCCACTGTTGATTTGTGTAACACAAATACACAAGTCAAAAGAAAATATATAATATATGATGTTTAATGTCAAGACAATTGATTTGATTTAACTTGTTACACACATTTCACAATGTGTTCTGTGCAACTGTTAAAGACAGTTGCTTTAAGCTGATAACACATCACATCACAATGTGTTCTGAAATTGTAGATTGTTATATTTATGATTAATTCACAAAGCTCAAATACATAAATAGGCTATACTAAATATACTATCTAATGTACTATATTATTAAATTACAGTGAAACAAGGAATATGATTGAGAATTAAATTGAATATTGTGACTTGTTTATTTCTATCTGCAGCATAATGTTGGTGACATGTTCCACAAAAGCAATACAGTATAACAACAGTATCACAATAATAAAATATGTAGGCTCAGATGTAATGAAGCAGAAATATATAATGTAGATAGAGTGATGCAATGAGGGGGGGGGGGAAAGGCTCTACAGACTCCAACAAAAAGTCACCACCATACTAATTAGTATATAGAATGACCTAAAAATAAAATGTGTGTCTGAACAAGTGTGAACAAAGTTAATCTAAATCTAATTGACAGAAAATCTGCAGATCAAATGACAGTAAAACAAAGACTACGGCTGAGAATGAAATTGAATATCGAGACCTTTATTTCTATCCGACATGTTCAGTATACAGTATAACAGCAGTATCATAATAATATGCAGCGTCAGATGTAATGAATCAGAAATAAATCATGGTCGTCAAAACAAATAATAAGATTGAGAATGAAATTGAATATCGACTTTTATTTCTATCTGCAGCATAATGTTTGTGTGACATGTTCAGTGTACAGTATAACAGCAGTATCATAATAACATGCAGTGTCAGATAACGAAGCAGAAATAAATCATGGTTGTCAGAAATAATGTAGATAGATTGATGCAATGGGTGGAAAAAAGAGGCTCTAACAGACTCCAACACAAAGTCACCACCATACCTTTCGGTTTGAATAATTATCTAAAAAAATATCTGAAAGACCCAGTGAATAAGAAATACCACAAAAAAGAACAGGTCATTTAAACAGTAGGCCTATACTTGTAAATAAAAATGTAAAAAAGAAATAAAAATATCACCATACAACACTTTTACGTGGATGTGCTAAGCTCTTGTCATAATGTAAACACTAGGGTTTCTCTCTAGTGTGAATTATCCGGTGGCTTTTAAGGATGGACAATCGAGGGAAGTGTTGTCCACAGTGATCACATCCATAGGGTTTCTCTCCAGTGTGAATTCTCTGGTGATTTTTAAGGCTGGACATTCGAGAGAAGTGTTGTCCACACTGATCACATCCATAGGGTTTCTCTCCAGTGTGAATTCTCTGGTGTGTCTCAAGGCTGGACATTGTAGAGAAGTGTTGTCCACACTGATCACATCCATAGGGTTTCTCTCCAGTGTGAATTCTATTGTGTTTTTTAAGGTTGGACATTGTAGAGAAATGTTGTCCACACTGATCACATCCATAGGGTTTCTCTCCAGTGTGGATTCTATGGTGTTTTTTAAGGCTGGACATTAGAGAGAAGTGTTGTCCACATTGATCACATCCATAGGGTTTCTCTCCACTGTGAATTCTCTTGTGTGTTTTAAGGCTGGACATTGTAGAGAAGTGTTTTCCACACTGATCACAGCAATGGTGTTTTTTCTTTGTCAAGCTTCTTTGTTCATTCACCTCTGGTAGGTCAAAGCAGTCAGACTGATGATGTGACCCTGGATTGGAAACAAATACAAAATAGAGATTGTTGATAAGTTAATATGTAGACTAAAAAAGTAATTGTTGTGCAACAAATCACTGTCATGTACCTAAGTTACAATGGCCTTAACAACCTTGGCATGACCAAAATATAGGGATTAAGTGATTACTTAATCCATAAGTAATACTAGAAATATGCGGTTGTTGCTGTGATGCAAAACACAAATGATCTACAACAAAGCTACTAATAATAAGCTGTATAATACAATTACAATTGAGAATATTGATGTAATAAAAACAGAACAGTGGGAGAGAAAATGGAGGTTGAGTAACATACCAAGGTCTTTGGGTTCCTCCTGTTCAGCAGAAATGTCCCTGGTGGGTTCGAGAGAGTTCATCTTCACCTGAAGTCTGCAGTCCACAGTCAGATGTGATCAGAAATGATCCTGGAGGAGTTGTGGAGAAATGACACAGACCAAGTCTTCTTATACCAGAGAGACACTAACTGCTTTGAATGATTGACTAAGAGAACAATAGAACCATCTCTCCACCAATCACAGTCTAACATACTGTCCTCCACCCTCCCTCCTCCCCACAGATATACTCACTCAATGGATCCAATTGTTTACGGCTAGATTTGATTTTATAATGTGAATTTGTTTTGTATTAATTTTGTTTAATTATTCTGCTTTATAAGATTATAAGGTGTATTATTTACTATCTATTATACTGTACCTCTAACATTACAAGTGTTATTATGATCTACTAAATGATATGTCATGTTACTCACTGGATGTCATCAACAAACTGGACTCCTAGTCTACACACCATAGATACAATATATGTATTAAAATAAAGTCAAATCACAATGTAAGTCTCATCAGCTTTTTAATCAAATTGAATGTATTGCTTGAATTACTTGTGTAACTTGGGTATTTTTGTGGGGTAACACTGATTACTTATTCCATCACTGAACAAACCACAGGGTAGGTGGAATGACATTTAAACAGTCTTCTTACCAATTAATTGAAAAAAAAATCCAACAAATTCTCAAGATAAGGTGTATTATCTCGCATGATACTGTGCAGTAACTTAGTTAGGATCAAAAGGTCACTTTAAAGAAGAGTGCAGCCTGAAAGTAGTAACACCTCCCCTTTGTCTTGGAGTGGTGAAAACCCTCCTCACAGCTCTCCTCCAGTTAACTGCAGTCAGGCTCCATTTAAAGTAGTAACACCTCCCCTTTGTCTTGGAGTGGTGAAAACCCTCCTCACAGCTCTCCTCCAGTTAACTGCAGTCAGGCTCCATTTAAAGTAGTAACACCTCCCCTTTGTCTTGGAGTGGTGAAAACCCTCCTCACAGCTCTCCTCCAGTTAACTGCAGTCAGGCTCCATATAAAGTAGTAACACCTCCCCTTTGTCTTGGAGTGGTGAAAACCCTCCTCACAGCTCTCCTCCAGTTAACTGCAGTCAGGCTCCATTTAAAGTAGTAACACCTCCCCTTTGTCTTGGAGTGGTGAAAACCCTCCTCACAGCTCTCCTCCAGTTAACTGCAGTCAGGCACCATTTAAAGTAGTAACACCTCCCCTTTGTCTTGGAGTGGTGAAAACCCTCCTCACAGCTCTCCTCCAGTTAACTGCAGTCAGGCACCATTTAAAGTAGTAACACCTCCCCTTTGTCTTGGAGTGGTGAAAACCCTCCTCACAGCTCTCCTCCAGTTAACTGCAGTCAGGCTCCATTTCAATGTGAAAGGCTCATAACACATAGATGATGATGGGCCATCATCAGAGATATGTTCATAGACACAAGTTTCAATGTGCTTTTCTTTGACAAATAAACACAAACCCAGAAATTGTAGATCAGTTATTGGTATAGAGCATTTAACAAACTATTATTTCACAAAGCTAAAATACATAAATACAGCAAATCTGCAGGTCAGATTACAGTGAAACAAGGCATACGATTGAGAATTAAATTGAATATTGTTTATTTCTATCTGCAGCATAATGTTGGTGACATGTTCCACGAAAGCAATACAGTATAACAACAGTAGCCTATCACAATAATAGAATATGTAGGGTCAGATGTAATGTAGCAGAAACATAATGTATAGAGTGATGCAATGGGGGTAAAAAAAACCCCCACAATGGCATAAGAACAAAAAGTCCAACAAAAAATAGTATATAGAATGACTGGTCAGCAACCCATCTACATACAAGAATGTGTAAATTGCGGGAGACAATGACAGTTAAATTGTGTAGATTATACTGAGAGGGCCATCTGCATTTAAAGTGCAAATAAGGCAACAACGTGTGTGTGTGTGTGTGTGTATTATACTGAGAGGGCCATCTGCATTTAAAATATGTGAATTGATTGAGTGCAACAAGCTGGTGTTAAATTATATTTATAAGACAAACCAGCTAAGTGGCCTTGTTGTTAGAGTGTCCACCCTGAGACTGGCTCGGCAATCATTATTAATAATTTCTTGTCCCATACACACCACCCTATAACTTAAGACACACGGACCATCCCTACTTTACAGTCCCCACAAGGATAAAAAAGGAAAGTGGGCGCTGTGCCTTCAAATTTAAAGCTCCATCTGATTGGAATGACCTACCAAGTCCATTTAGATCAATCACTTCCCTCAATGTATTGAAGGAATCCATTTTCATACACCTTCTAACACTGTGCTCATGCTTCTAAATTAACGTACTCTTCTTGGAAGTTGTCTTTGTTTTCCATAAACAATAAACATAACATACTGACTGATCTGCATGTACCTTCATATGTGTTCCCAATTATAGACCTTCATGTTCAGTTTCTACAAGAACATGGAGCCCATTATTAAATGGAACCCATGTTCTCGTAGAAACTGAATTTTAACAGGATTGCTTCTTCCAAGTGTGGACTAAAAATAAAATGTGTGTCTGAACAAGTGTGAACAACCTCTGAAACAAAGTTAATCTAAATCTAATTGACAGCAAATCTGCAGATCAAATGACAGTAAAACAAAGAAGAAGGTTGATAATGAAATTGAATATCGAGACTTTTATTTATATCTGCAGCATAATGTTGGTGTGACATGTTCAGTGTACAGTATAACAGCAGTATCATAATGACATGCAGCGTCAGATCTTGGTCGTCAGAAATAATGTAGATAGATTGATACAATGGGTGAAAAAAAGGCTCCTCTAATTACAGACTCCAAGACAAAGTCACCACCATACTTTTAGGTGTTCTAAAAAAATATATGAAAGTGAATAAGAATACCACAAAAAAGAACGGGTCATTTAAACAGTATACAACTTAAATTGTAATTAAAAATGTAAAAATATATATATAATCAAACAACACTTTTTACGTGGATGTGCTAAGCTCTTGTCATAATGTAAACACTAGGGTTTCTCTCTAGTGTGAATTAGCCGGTGGCTTTTAAGGCTGGACAAACGAGAGAAGTGTTGTCCACAATGCTCACATACATAGGGTTTCTCTCCAGTGTGAATTCTCTGGTGGCTTTTAAGGCTGGACATTAGAGAGAAGTGTTGTCCACATTGATCACATCCATAGGGTTTTTCTCCAGTGTGAATTCTCCTGTGGCTTTTAAGGCTGGACATTTCAGAGAAGTGTTGTTCACATTGATCACATCCATAGGGTTTCTCTCCAGTGTGAATTCTCTGGTGCGTTTTAAAGTGGGACATTCGAGAGAAGTGTTGTCCACACTGATCACATCCATAGGGTTTCTCTCCAGTGTGAATTTTCTGGTGTGTTTTAAGGTGAGCCAATTGAGAGAAGTGTTGTCCACACTGATCACATCCATAGGGTTTCTCTCCAGTGTGAATTCTATGGTGTATTTTAAGTTTGGACCTTTCAGAGAAGTGTCGTCCACACTGATCACACCCATAGGGCTTTTCTCCAGTGTGAATTATCTGGTGTGTTTTAAGGTTGGCCAATCGAGAGAAGTGTTGTCCACATTGATCACATCCATAGGGTTTCTCTCCAGTGTGAATTTTCTGGTGTGTTTTAAGGTTGGACATTGTAGAGAAGTGTTGTCCACATTGATCACATCCATAGGGTTTCTCTCCAGTGTGAATTTTCTGGTGTGTTTTAAGGTGAGCCAATTGAGAGAAGTGTTGTCCACACTGATCACATCCATAGGGTTTCTCTCCAGTGTGAATTATCTTGTGTGATTTAAGGCCAGCAATTTGAGAGAAGTGTTGTCCACATTGATCACATCCATACGTTTTTTCTCCAGTGTGAATTATCTGGTGGCGTTCAAGTTTGGACATGTTAGGGAAGCGTTTTCCACACTGATCACAGCAATGGTGGTTTTTCTTTGTCATGCTTCTTTGTTCATTCACCTCTGGTAGGTCAGAGCAGTCAGACTGATGATGTGACCCTGGATTGGAAACAAATACAAAATAAAGATTGTTGATAGGTTGATAAGTAGACCACAAAAGTAATTGTTGTGCAACCAATCCCTGTCATGTAGCTAACTATTAAAACAATGTACTTAACCTTAGCATGATTAAAATATAGGGATTCAGTTATTACTAATAATACTACAAATATTTGGTAGTTGCTGTGATGCAAAACACAAATGATCTACAGCAGTGGTAACCAACCTTTTCAAGCCCAAGAGCCCATTTTATTCCCAATTGTAAGCCAAGATCTACCACTAAAACGTGTTAGAAAAAACACTTGTTTTTTTGCTATTTCTGACAGGCTCAATGCATGTGCACACATCCACACAAAGACTAAAGCTTAAATAAGAATAAAAACTTATAGTAAGTTATATTATCAATGTCAAATAATATTAAAGGAGCTATAACATAGAATTCAACTTTTTCCATTTCTTTTCTGTTTTTGGAGCTCCCATATGTGTTTTCTATCCCCACAAATAACCAATTTTGAACAATCAGGCTTTCATATCATATCAGGTGCTTTAATAGAAATTGCTCTCAGGAACAGCTCAACTGATTTTGGCCTCATCGTGATGTCATCAATGTCACCCTACTTTGTATAATTCCTCCTCTTCTTAAGTATTCAGTTCCAAATTAGCATTTCCACTTTGTTTACAATGTCCACCATTGTCGATTTTCCAAGCTGGCATGGAATGGAAACAACCTGGTTTTATCTAGCATCAGTATTATAATGACTCAAATATTAAATAATCTGCATCTGCACCCCCACCACCTCAGGACATTGTGGTACTGCAGCTAAAACTGCTTTCAAAGTCCAGAAAGAAATGACAAGGCCTGGTTATATCAGTGGTGATTGAGGCTCAAAACCATTAGAAATAACTTTGAGGGACATAGACAATATGATATTAAATATTAAAAGCCATTTTAGAAAGTATGTTATTTGCGCTTTAAGACAAATGTATTAGAAATAAAAAATATTAGGACAAAAATACAAATAAACTTCTTTGTTGAGTTTTTTTTTTAATAAAACAAAATGCAAAGGACATGAATTGCTTTTACAGCACAATATTTTGTTTCTCATTTCAATGAATATTCACATATTTGTAAAGTTTGAACGCCAACTTTTAACCAAACGTGGGAGAAACACTGTGCACGGCTGCACGCACAAATAAAGAGTGCACTCGCGCACGCACATGACGGATTATTATCGATCAAAACAATCCTTAGCGTCGCTTACAAAAGCATGTGTTACAAAATCACCGACCTGGATGGATAAATATCAGTGGTCCATCCATTGTGTGACCTGATTAACGAGCAACGGTAGGCAGCCGAGTAAGTTAAAGATGGAGTGCCACAATTTTTGTATTTTTCCAGCTTTTCATGTGTCTATGGGGTGACAGTACTTCATTAGACACCCTGGAGTCGTTTTTATGTCCAATGGTGTAATAACTTTGTATTTAGGGTTTCTTCCTGGAGGCTGAACCCTTGACGGTCAAACGGGCCAATGAAGTAAACACGGATAGTGTGACGTAAAAATATTGCACGCACACACGCACCTCCCCCTCTATACATATTTTTTAAATACGACAACCTCTGTGGGCGGAGCTGCCTGCCACATACACACGTGTGAACTGAACACAGCCAGTTTGCTTTTGCTGCTCTGTGTCTAACAGTAATTTCACACATTACCAGTTCACAGCAGAGCAGACTGTTTTTCGTTAGATTGGAAGCAAGTAAATGTTCACGTCGGGTCCTCAGGATTAATCAAGGAAAACCACAACAAACCAGTCTTATAGCCTACCTGCTCTGCTGTATAGTTGCTCATGCTCTTCTCAAGGAGTAGGTTGTTTCTTTTATAATCACAGTGGTCGGGCTTTGATACAGAGTGTAATGTCACAGTGTGCATTCTTGTTGGCTGTTGTAGTCAATATGTATGTAGGTCCTAATACTTATACGAGGCTGTAAAGTCAAGAATTAGAAGTATGTTGTGTCGCGCTGAAAGTCATGTTGCCATGTCTGGCTATTACAAGCGACTTGGGCTTGTTTTCATATAAGTAACTTTCAGGGGAGATGTGGTTGACTTGACCAATGGTTCATGTGAAGGACCCTCAGATTAATATGTTGTTAAAAGGATTGGTGTTGTTGAAACGTTTTCATAAATATTCACAGCAATTTCTGTGACCTATTTTTGTGGACCTGGCCGCTTGTTTCTTTAAATCTGGCGACTTTTGCTGAAACTCAATGCAGTCAGATAAAGGACAGTTTTAATGCCAGGGTGCTTAGCTGGAGGAAATCAATAGCCTACAATATATTGTAGGCTAAATTATCTATCAAACTAATTGTTTCTGCTGTTAAACTATGATCGAATTGGATGATGAGCTGAGCTGATTGCGACAATAGGGTCAATATAATTGGAGGAAATAAATAAATGATTATAAAAAATCAGAAAAAACAGATCTGATCTGATCTGGTATGGATGCGTGGTATTATTATGCCTATAAATGGATGGTGGCAGTATAAGTGCACATTGGTGCCTATACGATATCTCAGAAATTTGGGAAGTGTTCACTTCTAACATTCACAAAAACATGAGTTTTTGTTACATTACAGACACCAATTTGCCATTTTGTAAACAAAAGGGCAGAGCCATGGGCTGTCCTTTTATAAGGAGGGGGAGGGACTAGGACAAGTGGGTGGTCTTAAAGGAGGAGGTGGAGGGACTGGATTAGGTGGGTGGTGCTATGGTTAAACTCACGCATACCTAATGAACTGGTGGGTGTGTCCACATAAAAGCATCATTTTAACAAATACTGTACACTTTTTTGAAAAAATTATACCTCATATACACCTAAATACACCTGATGATCATGTTTAAGTGTGGAAAAAAATCACGGCACTCCATCTTTAACAGCTTAGTAAATTAATAGTCTACCGTAGCTGTGTGTCAGATGTTCTGTCTGAAGCAGTCAAAGCCAAGGAGAATGTTACAATTTAATTCACAATCGAGCATCTTGCCCTGCATCGAATATCACATGATAGAACAGCAGGATAAAACGGATAGTCTGTCTATCATCCATGCATCCATGAGCTATACGTCAAGCCCTGTCTAGGACCCACTTCCTTCAAAACTGTGGCTTTCTTGTTCAATAGTTAGAATCTTCAACTCTCACTGTGTCATGTTTTGACAGCGGCACTAAACATTTTGACAATTTGTCATAGTGATATTTATCCAGCCAGGTCGGTGATTACTTATCATTCATGCTGTGCAACACGCTAAGGATTGTTTTGATCGATAATAATCTGTCATGTGCGAGTGCCGAGTGCACTCTTTATTTGTGCGTGCAGCCGTGCAGTGTTAAAAGTTGGCGTTCGAACTTTACAAATAATAATATTGAATAATATTCAACGTGTCGGGGACGCTATCATGCTGCGTTCACTCTGATGCTCTCATTGCTCTGTGTGCTGCCTGCGAGGGGAACAACAGACACACAGCACATCAGCACAGAGTGCTAAAAGGGGGAGGGCCGAAGGCGGTGCGGTGGAAGCAAGGGGAACAGATCTTCAAGCTGAAATGCATCGAGCCTCTACACGTTGTTAGCTTGTAGATCTGCTCTTTTTTTGCTGTAGATTCTACAGCAAAGCTACTGATAATAAGCCAACAATAAAATGACTATTGAGAATATTGAGGGAATAAAACAGTAGGAGAGAAAAGGGAGGTTGAGTAACATACCAAGGTCTTTGGGTTCCTCCTGTTCAGCAGAAATGTCCCTGGTGGGTTCAAGAGAGTTCATCTTCACCTGAAGTCTGCAGTCCACAGTCAGATGTGATCAGAAATGATCCTGGAGGAGTTGTGGAGAAATGACACAGACCAAGTCTTCTTATACCAGAGAGCCACTAACTGCTTTGAATGATTGACTAAGAGAACAATAGAACCATCTCTCCACCAATCACAGTCTAACATACTGTCCTCCACCCTCCCTCCTCCCCACAGATATACTCACTCAATGGATCCAAAGTGGTCACACAATAAATAAATAAAAGGTGTTACACGCCCCAGGGGTGTGGCTTAGTAAACATGTATATTTTGTAACTGATCTGCCAGGTTAACCTGAATAAACAGGGAGACAGAGTCAGTTTCAGTGTTGTTCGTTTCTCTCTTCCTTGTCATCTGATTTATTAACAATTACGCAGGTTCAATTACCATTTGCTTTTCTTTTTGTTTTGAAGAGTTTCACTTACTGTATGAACATTCACATTTTCACACAATATCAATAAACCCATATTTTCTTGTACATATTCATCAACATCACAATACATATTTTCAATTAATATTCCCATTATGAATCAAAATACTGTAATATACTGTTTGGCTTTTACCAATGTTTTGTTTAGAATTAATTGCACTTATTTATATAACCATTAATTATCTGTATCATGAAATCACATTCTCATCAAATTAAATTGCTTCTGTTCTTAAAACAGGTTAACAGCACTGTACTGACATGCTACATACTAGGCTACAAGATGCATTTCAAGGCATACTGGAGAGGATTATTAAATATATAATACCGAAAATAAACATGTCTCAAAGTACACAGTAGAAACACATTTAACATTACAACAGGAGCTTTTACCACCAAGGGAGCAACACAAATACTGTCAGTGAAAACAACTAAAATGCCACGTTTGTGAGCAGCAGTAATGGCTGCCATGAATCTGACTGCTTAGGTCTAGATTCAACTGCACATCAAATTACTACAGAATCACGTCATTTCTGGCATAAAACCAAGACAAGCTTTGTTTTATAGTACAAAGTGCTCATAGTAAACATGTTTAATGTCATAATAATATATTTACCTGAATAAACAACAAATACAATAAACATTGTCATTCTGTTCCAAATGCATCCAAATAAACACCATGTGTCATACTGTCATTCTTTCTGCATTATCACTTTAAATCCGTTTTTGGACAAATACTGTAAACTTGCCTCTAACGTGCATTTTCATGCATCATCATTTCAGGACTTAATACAAACAGTAACAGTATCCCTATTTACATGTGTATGGTGTAAAACCATTCCCCCAAAACCTTTTCAACACTGTAGAATGTACACAAAATAAATAATGGAGCCAGCCATTCTATAAAACAAAACCTAAAACTGGAGCAGTGATACTCAAGACAGAATTAATTATTGTAACATGACGGAACATTCCCAACGTGGCCGACGCCATCTTGACTCAAGTGTGTGGCCCACACTACAAACACTGAGAAACTTCCTAAGTACCCGTTTTACTCTTAAATGACAACAAACAATGTCCAGAGTCATCTCCAAACGGTAATCATTTCTGTGGTTTGTGAAGTATTACCCACCTGTAAAACAGGATAAAGATGTTAAAAGAATGGAGACAGATAAATCAAGCTTTTGTTCAGTGTTCACCATCTCCTGAGTTATGGAGAGATACGGTGGCGCATGCGCTGAAGACACTACACTCTGGAATGACAGTTTTTACCTGTGGTCCTACACTGCCACCTATTGACCAGGTTATTTGTGGTTTTGTTGGAGAATGACATGAAAACACAAACTGAGTTTAAAAGAAAGACACTGGGTACAAATAATACAATCACTTTAGTGAGCATCACATAACCACGAAACAAAACGTAATTGTCTCCACCAGGCCGAAGGCATGTGGGGAGAGTATGTTTTGCACTCCGTCCGTCCGCGTGTGTGTCCGTGTGTCCGTGAACAGCTAATCTCGGCCACCGTTAACCCGGTCGATGCCATATTTTGCACACACACTCCCTGGATGCCAACCATGAACCTCTGCCCCAAACTTTCCAGAACGGCCTGTTATAGCGCCACCAGGAGGCCGCTTTGTGCAAAACAAGTTTTTCGATGCCATATTTTGCACACACACTCCCTGGATGCCAACCATGAACCTCTGCCCCAAACTTTCCAGAACGGCCTGTTATAGCGCCACCAGGAGGCCGCTTTGTGCAAAACAAGTTTTTGCACAGTACACCTACAGATTTTGTCCAAACATCACGCAAATTGGTACACAGTCTCTCTAGAGCCATTCAACGAAACGGGTCTTTCAGATTTATCAGACTCCATCCTGATTGGTTAAGATTGGCTTCCAAAGTTCACAGGAGTGCTCAGTTTCAAACAAAATGCTGCAAATCATGAACACATCGCGTGATTTCCGTGAAATTGTGCACCCACATTCCCACTAGGCCGAGGACGAAATGCCACATGAACAATTTCAACTCAGCCTCAAGGTGGCGCTATAACTGGCTGAAAAGTGTTTTCTTTTCATCATTTTTGAGGATTTGAAAAAAATTCAAAATTTCAAAAAACATGGGTTATAGCCCATCGTTTTTTCAATTAAAAAAAAAGAAATTAACCTCGTTTTTCATCATTTTTGAACATGGGCTATAGCCCCTACCGTACGGCATACTATAGCACGCAGTTTTTCATCATTTTTGAGGATTTGAAAAAAATTCTAAATTTCAAAAAACATGGGTTATAGCCCATCGTTCTTTGAATTTTTGAAAAAAGAAATTAACCTCGTTTTTCATCATTTTTGAACATGGGCTATAGCCCCTACCGTACGGCATACTATAGCACGCCGTTTTTCATCATTTTTCATCATTTTTGAGGATTTTTAAAAAAATCAAAATTTCAAAAAACATGGGTTATAGCCCATCGTTTTTTGAATTTTTGAAAAAAAAAATTAACCTCGTTTTTCATCATTTTTGAACATGGGCTATAGCCCCTACCGTACGGCATACTATAGCACGCCGTTTTTCATCATTTTTCATCATTTTTGAGGATTTTTAAAAAAATCAAAATTTCAAAAAACATGGGTTATAGCCCATCGTTTTTTGAATTTTTGAAAAAAGAAATTAACCTCGTTTTTCATCATTTTTGAACATGGGCTATAGCCCCTACCGTACGGCATACTATAGCACGCCGTTTTTCATCATTTTTGAGGATTTGAAAAAAATTCAAAATTTCAAAAAACATGGGTTATAGCCCATCGTTTTTAGAATTTTTGGAAAAAAAAATTAACCTAGTTTTTCATCATTTTTGAACATGGGCTATAGCCCCTACCTTACGGCATACTATAGCACGCCGTTTTTCATCATTTTTGAGGATTTTTTAAAAAATCAAAATTTCAAAAAACATGGGTTATAGCCCATCGTTTTTTGAATTTTTGAAAAAAGAAATTAACCTCGTTTTTCATCATTTTTGAACATGGGCTATAGCCCCTACCGTACGGCATACTATAGCACGCCGTTTTTCATCATTTTTGAGGATTTGAAAAAATTTCAAAATTTCAAAAAACATGGGTTATAGCCCATCGTTTTTAGAATTTTTGAAAAAAAAAATTAACCTAGTTTTTCATCATTTTTGAACATGGGCTATAGCCCCTACCTTACGGCATACTATAGCACGCCGTTTTTCATCATTTTTGAGGATTTGAAAAAAATTCAAAATAAAAAAAAACATGGGTTATAGCCCATTGTTTTTTGATTTTTTGAAAAAAAAAATTACCTCGTTTTTCATCATTTTTGAACATGGGCTATAGCCCCTACCTTACGGCATACTATAGCACGCCGTTTTTCATCATTTTTGAGGATTTGAAAAAAATCAAAATAAAAAAAAACATGGGTTATAGCCCATTGTTTTTTGAAAAAAAAATTAACCTCGTTTTTCATCATTTTTGAACATGGGCTATAGCCCCTACCGTACGGCATACTATAGCACGCCGTTTTTCATCATTTTTGAGGATTTGAAAAAAAATTCAAAATTTCAAAAAACATGGGTTATAGCCCATTGTTCTTTTAATCTTTGAAAAAAAATTAACCTCGTTTTTCATCATTTTTGAACATGGGCTATAGCCCCTACCGTACGGCATACTATAGCACGTCGTTTTTCATCATTTTTCATCATTTTTGAGGATTTTTAAAAAAATCAAAATTTCAAAAAACATGGGTTATAGCCCATCGTTTTTTGAATTTTTGAAAAAAAAATTAACCTCGTTTTTCATCATTTTTGAACATGGGCTATAGCCCCTACCGTACGGCATACTATAGCACGTCGTTTTTCATCATTTTTCATCATTTTTGAGGATTTAAAAAAAAATCAAAATTTCAAAAACATGGGTTATAGCCCATCGTTTTTTGAATTTTTGAAAAAAAAATTAACCTTGTTTTTCATCATTTTTGAACATGGGCTATAGCCCCTACCGTACGGCATACTATAGCACGTCGTTTTTCATCATTTTTGAGGATTTGAAAAAAATTCAAAATTTCAAAAAACATGGGTTAGGCCTATAGCCCATTGTTTTTTTAATTTTTGAAAAAAAAAATAACCTAGTTTTTCATCATTTTTGAACATGGGCTATAGCCCCTACCGTACGGCATACTATAGCACGTCGTTTTTCATCATTTTTCATCATTTTTGAGGATTTAAAAAAAAATCAAAATTTCAAAAACATGGGTTATAGCCCATCGTTTTTTGAATTTTTGAAAAAAAAAATTAACCTTGTTTTTCATCATTTTTGAACATGGGCTATAGCCCCTACCGTACGGCATACTATAGCACGTCGTTTTTCATCATTTTTCATCATTTTTGAGGATTTTTAAAAAAATCAAAATTTCAAAAAACATGGGTTATAGCCCATCGTTTTTTGAATTTTTGAAAAAAGAAATTAACCTCGTTTTTCATCATTTTTGAACATGGGCTATAGCCCCTACCGTACGGCATACTATAGCACGCCGTTTTTCATCATTTTTGAGGATTTGAAAAAAATTCAAAATTTCAAAAAACATGGGTTATAGCCCATCGTTTTTAGAATTTTTGGAAAAAAAAATTAACCTAGTTTTTCATCATTTTTGAACATGGGCTATAGCCCCTACCTTACGGCATACTATAGCACGCCGTTTTTCATCATTTTTGAGGATTTTTTAAAAAATCAAAATTTCAAAAAACATGGGTTATAGCCCATCGTTTTTTGAATTTTTGAAAAAAGAAATTAACCTCGTTTTTCATCATTTTTGAACATGGGCTATAGCCCCTACCGTACGGCATACTATAGCACGCCGTTTTTCATCATTTTTGAGGATTTGAAAAAATTTCAAAATTTCAAAAAACATGGGTTATAGCCCATCGTTTTTAGAATTTTTGAAAAAAAAAATTAACCTAGTTTTTCATCATTTTTGAACATGGGCTATAGCCCCTACCTTACGGCATACTATAGCACGCCGTTTTTCATCATTTTTGAGGATTTGAAAAAAATTCAAAATAAAAAAAAACATGGGTTATAGCCCATTGTTTTTTGATTTTTTGAAAAAAAAAATTACCTCGTTTTTCATCATTTTTGAACATGGGCTATAGCCCCTACCTTACGGCATACTATAGCACGCCGTTTTTCATCATTTTTGAGGATTTGAAAAAAATCAAAATAAAAAAAAACATGGGTTATAGCCCATTGTTTTTTGAAAAAAAAATTAACCTCGTTTTTCATCATTTTTGAACATGGGCTATAGCCCCTACCGTACGGCATACTATAGCACGCCGTTTTTCATCATTTTTGAGGATTTGAAAAAAAATTCAAAATTTCAAAAAACATGGGTTATAGCCCATTGTTCTTTTAATCTTTGAAAAAAAATTAACCTCGTTTTTCATCATTTTTGAACATGGGCTATAGCCCCTACCGTACGGCATACTATAGCACGTCGTTTTTCATCATTTTTCATCATTTTTGAGGATTTTTAAAAAAATCAAAATTTCAAAAAACATGGGTTATAGCCCATCGTTTTTTGAATTTTTGAAAAAAAAATTAACCTCGTTTTTCATCATTTTTGAACATGGGCTATAGCCCCTACCGTACGGCATACTATAGCACGTCGTTTTTCATCATTTTTCATCATTTTTGAGGATTTAAAAAAAAATCAAAATTTCAAAAACATGGGTTATAGCCCATCGTTTTTTGAATTTTTGAAAAAAAAATTAACCTTGTTTTTCATCATTTTTGAACATGGGCTATAGCCCCTACCGTACGGCATACTATAGCACGTCGTTTTTCATCATTTTTGAGGATTTGAAAAAAATTCAAAATTTCAAAAAACATGGGTTAGGCCTATAGCCCATTGTTTTTTTAATTTTTGAAAAAAAAAATAACCTAGTTTTTCATCATTTTTGAACATGGGCTATAGCCCCTACCGTACGGCATACTATAGCACGTCGTTTTTCATCATTTTTCATCATTTTTGAGGATTTAAAAAAAAATCAAAATTTCAAAAACATGGGTTATAGCCCATCGTTTTTTGAATTTTTGAAAAAAAAAATTAACCTTGTTTTTCATCATTTTTGAACATGGGCTATAGCCCCTACCGTACGGCATACTATAGCACGTCGTTTTTCATCATTTTTCATCATTTTTGAGGATTTAAAAAAAAATCAAAATTTCAAAAACATGGGTTATAGCCCATCGTTTTTTGAATTTTTGAAAAAAAAATTAACCTTGTTTTTCATCATTTTTGAACATGGGCTATAGCCCCTACCGTACGGCATACTATAGCACGTCGTTTTTCATCATTTTTGAGGATTTGAAAAAAATTCAAAATTTCAAAAAACATGGGTTAGGCCTATAGCCCATTGTTTTTTTAATTTTTGAAAAAAAAATTAACCTAGTTTTTCATCATTTTTGAACATGGGCTATAGCCCCTACCGTACGGCATACTATAGCACGTCGTTTTTCATCATTTTTCATCATTTTTGAGGATTTAAAAAAAAATCAAAATTTCAAAAACATGGGTTATAGCCCATCGTTTTTTGAATTTTTGAAAAAAAAAATTAACCTTGTTTTTCATCATTTTTGAACATGGGCTATAGCCCCTACCGTACGGCATACTATAGCACGTCGTTTTTCATCATTTTTGAGGATTTGAAAAAAATTCAAAATTTCAAAAAACATGGGTTAGGCCTATAGCCCATTGTTTTTTTAATTTTTGAAAAAAAAATTAACCTAGTTTTTCATCATTTTTGAACATGGGCTATAGCCCCTACCGTACGGCATACTATAGCACGTCGTTTTTCATCATTTTTCATCATTTTTGAGGATTTAAAAAAAAATCAAAATTTCAAAAACATGGGTTATAGCCCATCGTTTTTTGAATTTTTGAAAAAAAAAATTAACCTTGTTTTTCATCATTTTTGAACATGGGCTATAGCCCCTACCGTACGGCATACTATAGCACGTCGTTTTTCATCATTTTTCATCATTTTTGAGGATTTGAAAAAATTTTTTTTTTTCAAAAACATGGGTTATAGCCCATCGTTTTTTGAATTTTTGAAAAAAAAAATTAACCTTGTTTTTCATCATTTTTGAACATGGGCTATAGCCCCTACCGTACGGCATACTATAGCACGCCGTTTTTCATCATTTTTCATCATTTTTGAGGATTTGAAAAAAAATTCAAAATTTCAAAAAACATGGGTTATAGCCCATTGTTCTTTGAATTTTTGAAAAAAAATTAACCTCGTTTTTCATCATTTTTGAACATGGGCTATAGCCCCTACCGTACGGCATACTATAGCACGTCGTTTTTCATCATTTTTCATCATTTTTGAGGATTTTTTTAAAAATCAAAATTTCAAAAAACATGGGTTATAGCCCATCGTTTTTTGAATTTTTGAAAAAAAAATTAACCTCGTTTTTCATCATTTTTGAACATGGGCTATAGCCCCTACCGTACGGCATACTATAGCACGCCGTTTTTCATCATTTTTGAGGATTTGAAAAAAATTCAAAATTTCAAAAAACATGGGTTATAGCCCATTGTTTTTTTAATTTTTGAAAAAAAAATTAACCTAGTTTTTCATCATTTTTGAACATGGGCTATAGCCCCTACCGTACGGCATACTATAGCACGTCGTTTTTCATCATTTTTCATCATTTTTGAGGATTTAAAAAAAAAATCAAAATTTCAAAAACATGGGTTATAGCCCATCGTTTTTTGAATTTTTGAAAAAAAAAATTAACCTTGTTTTTCATCATTTTTGAACATGGGCTATAGCCCCTACCGTACGGCATACTATAGCACGTCGTTTTTCATCATTTTTCATCATTTTTGAGGATTTGAAAAAAAAAAAAAAAATTCAAAAACATGGGTTATAGCCCATCGTTTTTTGAATTTTTGAAAAAAAAAATTAACCTTGTTTTTCATCATTTTTGAACATGGGCTATAGCCCCTACCGTACGGCATACTATAGCACTCAGTTTTTCATCATTTTTGAGGATTTAAAAAAAAAATCAAAATTTAAAAAAACATGGGTTATAGCCCATCGTTTTTAGAATTTTTGAAAAAAAAATTAACCTAGTTTTTCATCATTTTTGAACATGGGCTATAGCCCCTACCTTACGGCATACTATAGCACGCCGTTTGAGGATTTTTGAGGATTTGAAAAAAATTCAAAATTAAAAAAAACATGGGTTATAGCCCATTGTTTTTTGATTTTTTGAAAAAAAAGTTAACCTCGTTTTTCATCATTTTTGAACATGGGCTATAGCCCCTACCGTACGGCATACTATAGCACGCCGTTTTTCATCATTTTTGAGGATTTGAAAAAAAATCAAAATTTCAAAAAACATGGGTTATAGCCCATAGTTTTTTGATTTTTTGAAAAAAAAATTAACCTCGTTTTTCATCATTTTTGAACATGGGCTATAGACCCTACCTTACGGCATACTATAGCACGCCGTTTTTCATCATTTTTGAGGATTTGAAAAAAATTAAAAATTAAAAAAAAACATGGGTTATAGCCCATTGTTTTTTGATTTTTTGAAAAAAAAGTTAACCTCGTTTTTCATCATTTTTGAACATGGGCTATAGCCCCTACCGTACGGCATACTATAGCACGCCGTTTTTCATCATTTTTGAGGATTTGAAAAAAAAATCAAAATTTCAAAAAACATGGGTTATAGCCCATTGTTCTTTTAATTTTTGAAAAAAAAATTAACCTTGTTTTTCATCATTTTTGAACATGGGCTATAGCCCCTACCGTACGGCATACTATAGCACGTCGTTTTTCATCATTTTTCATCATTTTTGAGGATGAAAAAAATTCAAAATTTCAAAAACATGGATTATAGCCCATCGTTTTTTGAATTTTTGAAAAAAGAAATTAACCTAGTTTTTCATCATTTTTGAACATGGGCTATAGCCCCTACCGTACGGCATACTATAGCACGTCTTTTTTCATCATTTTTCATCATTTTTGAGGATTTGAAAAAAAATAAAAATTTCAAAAAACATGGGTTATAGCCCATCGTTTTTAGAATTTTCGGGAAAAAAATTTACCTCGTTTTTCATCATTTTTGAACATGGGCTATAGCCCCTACCGTACGGCATACTATAGCACGCAGTTTTTCATCATTTTTGAGGTTTTGAAAAAAATTCAAAAAAAAAAAAAAAGGGTTATAGCCCATCGTTTTTTGAAAATTTGAAATTATTTTTTTAACCTCGTTTTTCATCATTTTGTAACATGGGCTATAGCCCCTACCGTACGGCATACTATAGCACGCCGTTTTTCATCATTTGAGGATTTGAAAAAATTTCAAAATTTCAAAAAACATGGGTTATAGCCCATCTTCGAACACCAACCTCCTCAAACCCGTCAAAACCAAATTGCGAACCATGGGCGACCGGGCCTTTTGTTCAGTGGCCCCTGACCTATGGAATGCTCTTCCGGAACAGCTCAGAGCACCACAGTCTACAGACATTTTTAAGAGAGGACTTAAAACTCACCTTTTTAGTAAAGCTTTTCCATAAATTTGTTGTTAACTGCCCTCTGCCTTAGCCTATATGTTATGTTTTCCTTTTATTGATTTTTGTTTTGTTTTCATTTCATTGTAGCACTTTGAGGTTCACTAGAATGTAAAGTGCATTATAAATAAAATCCATTATTATTATTATTATTATTATTATCGTTTTTTGAAAAAAAAAAAAAAAAAATTACCTCGTTTTTCATCATTTTTGAACATGGGCTATAGCCCCTACCGTACGGCATACTATAGCACGTCGTTTTTCATCATTTTTCATCATTTTTGAGGATTTGAAAAAATTAAAAAATTTCAAAAAACATGGGTTATAGCCCATCGTTTTTAGAATTTTCGAAAAAAAAAATTACCTCGTTTTTCATCATTTTTGAACATGGGCTATAGCCCCTACCGTACGGCATACTATAGCACGCAGTTTTTCATCATTTTTGAGGTTTTGAAAAAAATTCTAAATAAAAAAAAAAGGGTTATAGCCCATCGTTTTTTGAAAATTTGAAATTATTTTTTTAACCTCGTTTTTCATCATTTTGTAACATGGGCTATAGCCCCTACCGTACGGCATACTATAGCACGCCGTTTTTCATCATTTGAGGATTTGAAAAAAATTCAAAATTTCAAAAAACATGGGTTATAGCCCATCTTCGAACACCAACCTCCTCAAACCCGTCAAAACCAAATTGCGAACCATGGGCGACCGGGCCTTTTGTTCAGTGGCCCCTGACCTATGGAATGCTCTTCCGGAACAGCTCAGAGCACCACAGTCTACAGACATTTTTAAGAGAGGACTTAAAACTCACCTTTTTAGTAAAGCTTTTCCATAAATTTGTTGTTAACTGCCCTCTGCCTTAGCCTATATGTTATGTTTTCCTTTTATTGATTTTTGTTTTGTTTTCATTTCATTGTAGCACTTTGAGGTTCACTAGAATGTAAAGTGCATTATAAATAAAATCCATTATTATTATTATTATTATTATTATCGTTTTTTGAAAAAAAAAAAAAAAAAAATTACCTCGTTTTTCATCATTTTTGAACATGGGCTATAGCCCCTACCGTACGGCATACTATAGCACGTCGTTTTTCATCATTTTTCATCATTTTTGAGGATTTGAAAAAATTAAAAAATTTCAAAAAACATGGGTTATAGCCCATCGTTTTTAGAATTTTCGAAAAAAAACATTACCTCGTTTTTCATCATTTTTGAACATGGGCTATAGCCCCTACCGTACGGCATACTATAGCACGCAGTTTTTCATCATTTTTGAGGTTTTGAAAAAAATTCTAAATAAAAAAAAAAGGGTTATAGCCCATCGTTTTTTGAAAATTTGAAATTATTTTTTTAACCTCGTTTTTCATCATTTTGTAACATGGGCTATAGCCCCTACCGTACGGCATACTATAGCACGCCGTTTTTCATCATTTGAGGATTTGAAAAAATTTCAAAATTTCAAAAAACATGGGTTATAGCCCATCTTCGAACACCAACCTCCTCAAACCCGTCAAAACCAAATTGCGAACCATGGGCGACCGGGCCTTTTGTTCAGTGGCCCCTGACCTATGGAATGCTCTTCCGGAACAGCTCAGAGCACCACAGTCTACAGACACTTTTAAGAGAGGACTTAAAACTCACCTTTTTAGTAAAGCTTTTCCATAAATTTGTTGTTAACTGCCCTCTGCCTTAGCCTATATGTTATGTTTTCCTTTTATTGATTTTTGTTTTGTTTTCATTTCATTGTAGCACTTTGAGGTTCACTAGAATGTAAAGTGCATTATAAATAAAATCCATTATTATTATTATTATTATTATCGTTTTTTGAAAAAAAAAAAAAAAATTACCTCGTTTTTCATCATTTTTGAACATGGGCTATAGCCCTACCGTACGGCATACTATAGCACGCCGTTTTTCATCATTTTTGAGGATTTGAAAAAAATTCAAAATTTAAAAAAACATGGGTTATAGCCCATTGTTTTTTTTATTTTTGAAAAAAGAAATAACCTCGTTTTTCATCATTTTTGAACATGGGCTATAGCCCCTACCGTACGGCATACTATAGCACGTAGTTTTTCATCATTTTTCATCATTTTTGAGGATTTGAAAAAAAATCAAAATTTCAAAAAACATGGGTTATAGCCCATCGTTTTTTGAATTAAAAAAAATAAAAAATAACCTCGTTTTTCATCATTTTTGAACATGGGCTATAGCCCCTACCGTACGGCATACTATAGCACGCCGTTTTTCATCATTTTTGAGGATTTGAAAAAAATTCTAAATTTCAAAAAACATGGGTTATAGCCCATCGTTCTTTGAATTTTTGAAAAAAGAAATTAACCTCGTTTTTCATCATTTTTGAACATGGGCTATAGCCCCTACCGTACGGCATACTATAGCACGCCGTTTTTCATCATTTTTCATCATTTTATAGGATTTAAAAAAAAATCAAAATTTCAAAAAACATGGGTTATAGCCCCTCGTTTTTAGAATTTTTGAAAAAAAAAATTAACCTAGTTTTTCATCATTTTTTAACATGGGCTATAGCCCCTACCTTACGGCATACTATAGCACGCCGTTTTTCATCATTTTTGAGGATTTGAAAAAAATTCAAAATGAAAAAAAAACATGGGTTATAGCCCATTGTTTTTTGATTTTTTGAAAAAAAAATTAACCTCGTTTTTCATCATTTTTGAACATGGGCTATAGCCCCTACCGTACGGCATACTATAGCACGCCGTTTTTCATCATTTTTCATCATTTTTGAGGATTTAAAAAAAAATCTAAATTAAAAAAAACATGGGTTATAGCCCATCGTTTTTTGAATTGAAAAAAAAAAAAAAAACTTGTTTTTCATCATTTTTGAACATGGGCTATAGCCCCTACCGTACGGCATACTATAGCACGCCGTTTTTCATCATTTTTGAGGATTTGAAAAAATTTCAAAATTTCAAAAAACATGGGTTATAGCCCATTGTTCTTTTAATTTTTGAAAAAATAAATTAACCTCGTTTTTCATCATTTTTGAACATGGGCTATAGCCCCTACCGTACGGCATACTATAGCACGTCGTTTTTCATCATTTTTCATCATTTTTGAGGATTTGAAAAAAATTCAAAATTTCAAAAACATGGGTTATAGCCCATCGTTTTTTTAATTAAAAAAAAAAAAATTAACCTCGTTTTTCATCATTTTTGAACATGGGCTATAGCCCCTACCGTACGGCATACTATAGCACGCCGTTTTTCATCATTTTTCATCATTTTATAGGATTTAAAAAAAAATCAAAATTTCAAAAAACATGGGTTATAGCCCCTCGTTTTTAGAATTTTTGAAAAAAAAAATTAACCTAGTTTTTCATCATTTTTTAACATGGGCTATAGCCCCTACCTTACGGCATACTATAGCACGCCGTTTTTCATCATTTTTGAGGATTTGAAAAAAATTCAAAATGAAAAAAAAACATGGGTTATAGCCCATTGTTTTTTGATTTTTTGAAAAAAAAATTAACCTCGTTTTTCATCATTTTTGAACATGGGCTATAGCCCCTACCGTACGGCATACTATAGCACGCCGTTTTTCATCATTTTTCATCATTTTTGAGGATTTAAAAAAAAATCTAAATTAAAAAAAACATGGGTTATAGCCCATCGTTTTTTGAATTGAAAAAAAAAAAAAAAAACTTGTTTTTCATCATTTTTGAACATGGGCTATAGCCCCTACCGTACGGCATACTATAGCACGCCGTTTTTCATCATTTTTGAGGATTTGAAAAAATTTCAAAATTTCAAAAAACATGGGTTATAGCCCATTGTTCTTTTAATTTTTGAAAAAATAAATTAACCTCGTTTTTCATCATTTTTGAACATGGGCTATAGCCCCTACCGTACGGCATACTATAGCACGTCGTTTTTCATCATTTTTCATCATTTTTGAGGATTTGAAAAAAATTCAAAATTTCAAAAACATGGGTTATAGCCCATCGTTTTTTTAATTAAAAAAAAAAAAATTAACCTCGTTTTTCATCATTTTTGAACATGGGCTATAGCCCCTACCGTACGGCATACTATAGCACGTCGTTTTTCATCATTTTTCATCATTTTTGAGGATTTGAAAAAAATTCAAAAAACATGGGTTATAGCCCATCGTTTTTAGAATTTTTGAAAAAAAAAATTACCTCGTTTTTCATCATTTTGTAACATGGGCTATAGCCCCTACCGTACGGCATACTATAGCACGCCGTTTTTCATCATTTGAGGATTTGAAAAAAATTCAAATTTTCAAAAAACATGGGTTATAGCCCATCGTTTTTAGAAATTTTGAAAAACAAAAATTAACCTAGTTTTTCATCATTTTTGAACATGGGCTATAGCCCCTACCTTACGGCATACTATAGCACGCCGTTTTTCATCATTTTTGAGGATTTGAAAAAAATTAAAAAATTAAAAAAAACATGGGTTATAGCCCATTGTTTTTTGATTTTTTGAAAAAAAAATTACCTCGTTTTTCATCATTTTTGAACATGGGCTATAGCCCCTACCTTACGGCATACTATAGCACGTCGTTTTTCATCATTTTTCATCATTCTCTCTCTCTCTCTCTCTCTCTCTCCCCCTCCCCACTCTCTCTCTCACACACGGTATGGTTACAATATTAGTGGCATCAACAAGATGCAATAGCATAAACACTGTATAGGCTATATTAATATTGCTGCTGCTTCTAGACCAGACTATAGACATACTCGTCATGTTCCATGTTAAAAGATTCAAGAGTCAATAATATAAAATATAACTGTAGTAAAAACACAACGTGGTGAATCAGTTCATCTTTTTACCTGTAGCTGTGTTTCTTTCAGTGGTTGAGCTGCTAACAAACACACGTCCTCCTCCTGCTTAACGACCACACTGTTTTCAAACCACACCTTTTAGTTTTCTCTGCATATCAAAGTGTCAACAGTCAGACGCCATGATGTTGTTTTAACAAACTTCTTCTTATTGTTGTTCTGTCTGTGGATTGTAGCAGCAGCTCCCGAAACAATAATGGAGAACACACTGGGTTTTGCACATGCGCAGTAGCGCTGCTGGAGCGTACGCTGTGCAGACTGTGCACTAAATATAAACGGTCACTAGAGGGAGCCATGGTACAGTGTAATACAGTGGGTAGCCGCTATGGAGCATAGCAGTGGGCTATGAAAACTCTCCAATTCATTTCCCCCTGAATTTTCCCAATCAATCAATGATTTAAGCCTAGAATCAATCCATTCAGGATCCTGGTGATTCATGACCTTAAAACCTTTGATTCTGTGGGGAAATTTAAAAATAAAATATTTAGTATATTTAGTAAATATCTTTTGTTTAGCGTTTTCATTTTAATTTATTCACAGAATCAAAGGTTTTATGGTCATGGGTCACCAGGATCCTGGATGGCTTGATTCTAGGCTTAAATACAGTGTTGGGGAGTATTAAGCTACATGTAGCTGAGCTACGTAGCTGAGCTACATTTTGCTGTAGCTTGTGGTATTTTAGCTACATTCATATTTGTGTACCTCGTCAAGTAGCTCAGCTACATTTTGGGTCATTTTTTGTAGCTTAGCTACTCAAGTTACAAGCTACAATTTTGGGCAATAACATGAAAGAAATATATTAATTTTGACCATTGGTTGCTGTGTTAATTCTTGTACTAGAACCCCCTTTGAAAAATCAAGGACTGTTCCTTTTTCTGATTGCTTTGAGGGCATATCAGCACTTGACAGCTGCCTCTAATTGGCCTCTGATTGGCCCTGGTATCACAGGGTGGGAGGGGTCTCCCAGGGGGAGCAGGGGTCTCCTAGAGGGGAGGAGGGGTCTCCCAGAGGGGAGCAGGGGGAGGAGGGGTCTCCCAGAGGGGAGCAGGGTGGGGGGGTCTCCCAGAGGGGAGCAGGGTGGGGGGGTCTCCCAGAGGGGAGCAGGGTGGGGGGGGTCTCCCAGAGGGGAGCAGGCTGGGAGGGGTCTCCCAGAGGGGAGCAGGGTGGGAGGGGTCTCCCAGAGGGGAGCAGGGTGGGAGGGGTCTCCCAGAGGGGAGGAGGGGTCTCCCAGAGGGGAGGGGTCTCCCAGAGGGGAGGAGGGGTCTCCCAGAGGGGAGGGGTCTCCCAGAGGGGAGGAGGGGTCTCCCAGAGGGGAGGGGTCTCCCAGAGGGGAGGAGGGGTCTCCCAGAGGGGAGGGGTCTCCCAGAGGGGAGGAGGGGTCTCCCGCATGTACATTCTCAATTTAACGCTGAAAAATAAAAAGTAGCTGAGCTACTTTGAGCTACTTTTTCCATGTAGCTGTAGCTTTACAAGCTACATCTCTCCAGGGGTAGCTATGTAGCTTGATCAAGCTACTGCCATGGTGAGCTACTTGTAGCTTTACAAGCTACGCTTTCAAAGTAACTTGCCCAACACTGCTTAAATATTAAATGCACAGGCTCACCGGCTTAGCTTAGCTGCTGCCACGTGCCTGCTGGCAATATGCACATTTCCAAGCAAGTTGGAGCAAGGACACACTAGGCCTACTAATTGTGGATTATAGTTTTGCTGGTCAATTTGAGACAAAGGTTATTAAAACAATCGAGGAGGAGTCTAAATACTTCCTTAATGTCAACGAAGTCCACACCCACAACACCAGAGGGAGTTCAACAAACCATGTGCAACCCAGATTCGGCACAAATAAGACTAAATTAATTGAGCTCCTAGGCCACCAAAATGTGGAACGCCCTACAAACAGTCATTAAGACATGCAAATTCCTGACTCCTTCAAAACCGCTCTCAAAGGGCACCTACGGACAGCTGCCATTCGAAACTGGCCCCCATAAACTCTGAATCCCCCCCACCACCCACCCCTTTCCCCCCTCACTGTATGTTTATTTTCCCTTTTTACCTCTTTATGATGAATTCCTGTTCTGTTCTTGGCTATATAGAAGTGTATATTTGTACGTCTCTAAATGTTTTGATGAATTAACAAGGTGCAGGTGCACCTTGTTCAATTCATCTCAAACAAGTATAATGCTTCACTCACAGTTTTTTTTAATTATTTTATTTTATTCTTTATTTACCCAGGGAAGTAGCTGAGCACAGGTGCTCATTTTCAGCAACGCCCTGCACATAGAAACACACAGACAGACACACACACACACACACACACACAGACACACACACACACACACACACACACACACACACACACACACACACACACACACACACACACACATTAAAACCTGGGAGCTGAGCAGTACAACCTCAGTCTGATACTGTTGGCCACTAAGCAGCTCCAGGGGGAGCAGTTGGGGGTTCAGTGCCTTGCTCAAGGGCACTTCAGCGGTGTTGGGTGAGTGATGACAATCACTTCCCCACCCAGATTCTTCCTACCCGTCCGGGGAATCGAACCGGCAACCTTTCGGCAACAAGGGCGCTCCTCTAACCCTTAGGCCACCGCTGCCCCGAGTTAACAGTTTTTGTATTGAGTTGTGCTTAAAATGTAAGTTAATAAATACTTCAATCAATCAAGGATCTCTCTCTATCACTCTGTAGAGAGGTGCGGGGGATAGTTGTGCTACCGACAGAGTGATATACTTCTCCAGCACAGCAGTGCAGAACAGAGAGTGACAGTCTTCAGTGCAGGATAAATGCATCCCGTGAACGCAGTGGTCGATGGTTTCCATAATAGGCCTACTGCATTTTGGGACGCAAAACGCAACGTATTTAAACCTTCAGACACACAGGAGGAGCAGACAGCTGGATGAAGACAGTGGGAACTCTCTGCTGCTGCTGTCCTCTCTAACCACGGAGTAAGTAGTCCTAGACCAGTGTTGATTTTTACAGCACATTATGAAGTAGTTTTGCTCATAGTCATTTTAATAAAATTCCCCAAGGTCACCCACCTAGGAGACGCGGTCGGGAGTCAGTAGCAGATTTCTTGCCATACTGTATGTTATCTGTAATATGTATTATGTAGGCCTACCCCTAAATCCTTCTCCCAGCATAGTTTAAGACCCTCAAACCGTGGCGCCTGGATCCCAATCATGTAGGACCCAGGAAGGAGTAAGTCAGGGGTAGCCCCGAGGCTAAAACACAAGTGCTCACAGTCACCTATTACGTGCAGGCGATGGTAAAAACAGCAATGTGTGGAAACATACCTGCACTGATGTGAGGACCAAACGCTCCGTCACCCGACGGGACAGCGTTGTTTAGAGTCACCACCACCGTGTGGCACCCACCAGCAGTGCGGAAGAGAGAGACAGACAGCTGACAAACATGTCTGACACGTCGCCTTATAACGCCGCGGTGACACTCATCAAGCCCTAATCAGTGGGCGGAGGACGGGCCGTGACAGCGTGGGAACGCTCACGCCCATCCTGCCACATAACCAATGAAGTTATTCTCAAGCTCTTCTTACTATTTTTCATTGTTTCAATTGTTATAAAATCCTGCTCTTACACGTAACCACTTTCACAAACAGAGACAGTGGTGACTCTCTGGACTCACCACTAGAACAAACAGAGACAGTGGTGACTCTCTGGACTCACCACTAGAACAGAAACAGTGGTGACTCTCTGGACTCACCACTAGAACAGAGACAGTGGTGACTCCCTGGACTCACCACTAGAACAGAAACAGTGGTGACTCTCTGGACTCACCACTAGAACAAACAGAGACAGTGGTGACTCTCTGGACTCACCACTAGAACAAACAGAGACAGTGGTGACTCTCTGGACTCACCACTAGAACAAACAGGAACAGAACAACCACCACAAGGTCTAATGACGGCCAGGCTTCCATGTGGATCTCCTACATCATGTGGACAGGATGTGATGTCACTGAGTCCATTTGGTTTAATGTTACGCTCTCAAGAGATTCACATCCAACATCAATACAGTAACATTCTATAAAAACAGCAAAAATAATATGCAATACTGTAATGTCATCCTCTAAGTCTAGTAAATAATACAGATAAAGTAAACATAAATGGTTTGTTAAAGTGTTTAAAATTAGAAGTAAACAAAAGAGCAGGAGAATGGAGGCCTCTATTGACAGGATTGATTGATTGAATAGTTTATTTAGACATAAATGTAAAAACAACAACAGAGTAGTCAAACACTTATTCCAGAAGGGATAGTACAAAAAGAAAGAAAGAAAAAAGTCCTTGCGGTCTCGTTTCCATTTAGGCCCTATGGAATCAATTAATAGACATGAATAACAAATCACACTTGTGTGAAGAGAGGGGCGCTCTTATCATACATCACATTCTGTGGTCAGCCAATCAAATCATCACAAATGCCCTTACGTTCTAATCCTCAATATGTATATAAGCCAATCAGATGGGGTGATCAGCCAATTAAATCATTGTTTGTGTTCACACAAACAGCCAAAGCTGGGCATAGGAGAGGATAGCTTTGCCCCTCAACAAAAGAAAATCCAACAACATCAATATCAACAACATCATTACAGGAAAATCAAACACTGTATGTACAGAGTGGGGGGAAAGGAAGGGGTGATCATTTCCTCTCCCTTGGACCTGGGGGAGGGGCCTGCTGAGAGGTGGATGTAAGGCCTGTGTTAAAACATGTAAGTGATATGCATTTTTTTAGGGAAGGGGTGAGGCCATTCCACGCCTGGGTGGCCGTGCTGTACAGGGAGAATTTACCGCATTTGTTTTGAAATATAGGAGCAGTATAATAATCCATAATATTGTCCTTGTCTATCGACCTCCCTACGAACATACAGCTGTTTAATTTGATCCTCCCAATGAGCTCATTTATAGTGGAAACTTTCTTTTTTACTGTGAATCCTGAGTTATTTAAACATTTGTCACACCGTTTACCGATGACATAATTTATTTATTTTTAATGTTGTTTTTTTTGTCCAGGGAGAACTGTGGATAAGCTGTTGTGTTTTCAGTGACCATCTCTTTTTGATACTTGTGTTACAATGTTTACAGTGGAAAGGGTTTTCCAGTGTGGACACTCTGGTGCCTCTTCAGGTGATCTGACACTCTGAAACTCTTGTTACAATGTTTACATTGGAAAGGTTTTACTCCAGTGTGGACACGCTGGTGCCTCTTCAGGGAACCTGACTCATTGAAACTCTTGTTACAATGTTTACATTGGAAAGGTTTTTCTCCAGTGTGGGAACGCTGGTGCTTCCTAAGGTTACCTGAGTCACTGAAACTCTTGTTACAATGTTTACATTGGAAAGGTTTTACTCCAGTGTGGAAACGCTGGTGCCTCCTAAGGTTACCTGAAACACTGAAACTCTTGTTACAATGTTTACATTGGAAAGGTTTTTCTCCAGTGTGGACACTCTGGTGTGTCTTCAGATCACCTGACTGCCTGAAACTCTTGTTACAATGTTTACATTGGAAAGGTTTTTCTCCAGTGTGGACACGAAGGTGTGTCTTCAGGTGACCTGACTGAGTGAAACTCTTGTTACAATGTTTACATTGGAAAGGTTTTTCTCCAGTGTGGACACTCTGATGTGTCTTCAGATCACCTGACTGAGTGAAACTCTTGTTACAATGTTTACATTGGAAAGGTTTTACTCCAGTGTGGAAACGCTGGTGCCTCCTAAGGTTACCTGAAACACTGAAACTCTTGTTACAATGTTTACATTGGAAAGGTTTTTCTCCAGTGTGGACACTCTGGTGTGTCTTCAGATCACCTGACTGCCTGAAACTCTTGTTACAATGTTTACATTGGAAAGGTTTTTCTCCAGTGTGGACACGAAGGTGTGTCTTCAGGTGACCTGACACACTGAAACTCTTGTTACAATGTTTACATTGGAAAGGTTTTTCTCCAGTGTGGACACGCTGGCGTGTCTTCAAGGGAGCCGACGCACTGAAACTGTTGTCACGCCGTTCGTCATCATCGACTTCACTCGTCTCCTCCCAATCATCACTGTCTTCAGTGACTTCAGTGTCAGATTCAAGTTCAAGTTCAACTTCAGAGCAGTGGGAAGAGATGTCTTCTCCATCATAATTATTATCATCATTTTCTTCTTCACCTTTCACTGCTAGTAATGTCAACATTGACACAACAGGTTCCTCTGGTCTTTGAAGTAGTTCCTCCTGTTCATATTTAATGTGTGGAGGCTCTGGTTCCTCCTGGAGCAGACTGGGGCTCCTCTCCTGTTTAGGGGAAACCTCCTCTTTACACACAACCATGTGCAGGATGTCTAGGAGCAGAACATTACACATTATGGTCAACACTGGATTCCGAAAATGTAAATCCATTCTTCTCGCATGTTTCATGTAAAGAATTAACTGTTGCGTACCAAGATAAGATTGACTAAACCGTTTAGCAAGATTTTAGCAAAATACGAAACAAATAATAATAATTTGAAGTAATATATGTAGTTACTTTAGCCCCAAAATGAATTATGGCGTTACAGCATTTTTTTTAATCATGACATTTTTAAACAAATTAAAAACATGATATTTCACACCTGAGCTCTGATTTGGTAGTAAATTAGTCATGCCACTCAGTGCATGACGTTATGAAACATAAGAACTTCTGACAATGAAAGCTTGAAATGTGGACCGATGGTAGCTTAACAATCTATGTAAAACATTTCCATAGCGTAGCTCTGTACGTCTGTAAATGGGTCTGAGAGTCTGTGAATCTGTCTGCCTGTGTGTCTGGAGAAAATCTCACAAACTACTGTAGTGATCAAATCTCACAAACTACTGTAGTGATCAAATCTCACAAACTAGTGATCAGCGCCAGATGTCTTGTTCACGCTGCCAGTCGGCCAAGCAAGTATTTTTCACACCTGCTAGAAATTGTGTCGCACATAATGGTTTCAGTTTTGTAAAGAGTAAGAAAGTGCAGACGCTAAGCTTTCAAATACTTGTTTGAAAGTTAAACACTCTATACCAGGGGTGCCCAAAAGGTAGATCACAAAGGCTGTGCACATGACATGCCCCTAAAGAATATTACATTTAATTATAAAAACAATTTTTGGCATCTGCCTCTTGAATTAAGTTGACTTGATTGATTGACTGACATAAAAAAGTGCCTGTCAGCTCATGTCGGACATGAAACTTACTGAGGTGTGGCTGGTCTTCAGCTTCCTGTTTAATAGAAACGTCTTCAGCTTCCTGTTTAATAGAAACGTCTTCAGCTTCCTTTTTAATAGAAACGTCTTCAGCTTCCTGTTTAATAGAAACGTCTTCAGCTTCCTGTTTAATAGAAACGTCTTCAGCTTCCTGTTTAATAGAAACGTCTCCAGCTTCCTGTTTAATAGAAACGTCTTCAGCTTCCTGTTTAATAGAAACGTCTCCAGCTTCCTGTTTAATAGAAACGTCTTCAGCTTCCTGTTTAATAGAAACGTCTTCAGCTTCCTGTTTAATAGAAACGTCTCCAGCTTCCTGTTTAATAGAAACGTCTTCAGCTTCCTGTTTAATAGAAACGTCCCTGGCTGAGCCTGGAGAGTTCATCTTCACCTGGGAGTGATGCATCATGGGTATTGTAGTTCTTATTAGTCTAGAGTTGAGATGAGATTCAATGTATTGTCAATGTACAGTACAAGTACAGCACATTGAAAAGTATTTTCGCATCTCACCAGAGTGCAAACATGTCAGTAAGTGATACATTAATAAGTACAGTAAGTAAATGCAGATATGAGCAGTAGTCATTAAATATAATAAATAAGGTAGGATATAGAAGTAGGAGGGGAAATGAAGAATAAACATTGGATATTGTCCATATTGCACATAGTCCATATTCATCTTCACCTGCAGTCTGGATTCCACACACCGCTCTGAAATCAAGTGAATAAGGAAGGACTTTAATAACTGGAGACCTAGCGGTGTTAGCCCAACTCTCCAACATTAGGATTCATGCATTAAGGAAGAAATCACACTTATCTTGAGTTTACACAAGGAACAATGGTGTAAAGTGAATAAGGTGAAAGTAACCAATGTGTTTTTAATGTTCTGCCTCAGTTCAAGCAGCAGGGAGCGTACAGTGCAACCATTTATGTGAGCGGAAATTGTAACCGTTCACAATTAAGCATGATTTACGAAAAGACGTTAAGAAATGTGAATCCCTAGACTCCTTCAAAACCGAGCACAAAACCGAGCACTTCCGGACAACTGCGATTCAAAACTGGCCCCTGGTAAAAAAAAAGTTAAAGTCCCCCCCCCCCCCCCTTTGGCCTACCAGATATGAGGCCATAGGGTTAAGGTTTGTAATGTTAATGCTGCTTTGTACTGAACCTAGATTTTGTACGATTTTGAAAAACAAATACAATTTTGAATTATATTAAAATAAAAGTACCCCCCCCCCCCACAGTTTCCATACTGTACATGTTTTTCCCTTTATTACTGTATTTAACTGACCTCCGTGAAGCTGGCACCCCATATGATGAACACATGAATAGAGCGCCTAAGTCCTGACGTCACTCGCTCATCCCCTGGTTTTTCTCTATGGTGAATAACAAGGGGTCATCTTGAAATCGTCTCATATAAGCATTGTGGTCCAAAAATAAGCAGTCCCTCATATTTGATACAGTCTGTTTCTAGCGCAAAATGTAACTAATGCTCACTAGTGCTCTATAACTAGTGAGAATATGGGCCGATTCATACTCCTATTTTAGAGCCGAATAAAAGTCGGTTCGGCTCTGTAGAGCCTACAATGTGAGTCATTTGAGGTTCGGGGGGGCAAGAACCGTCCTAAAGTCGTCTCTTCGGTGCTACTGAAAATTTCTGACGAGGCGAAATCATTTCGGCACTACAGCGCCGAAACAGCGGTAAAATAGGAGTATAAATCGGCCCTAAGCGTGCACAGTTTCACTGCAATCGGACACTGTGTTAATGATCGCAGCATTTTGTACAAAACAGGCCACTCCTGAAAACTTCCAATCTTAGCCAAACACGAATTCACGATACACTATGAGAAATAAAACAGACCCGTCTTGGTCACATGACTATAGAGATAATGTGTATCAATTTGCATGATATTTGGGTCAAATCTGAAGGAGTAATATCAAAAAATTTGTTTTACATAAGTCGGCCTCCTGGTGGCGTTATAAAGAGCAGATGTGAAAAATTCAGGTCAAAGGTTTTTCCTTGGCCTCTAGAGTGTGCATACAAAGCTTTACACAAATCGGTGCAGTTATAGATAAAAACACGATATAGCTATAGCGCCACCATGAGGCTGATGAAGATTTTCAAGTGGTTTCTTCCTCCACCTAATGGGAATGTGCATGCAACATTTCCCTCAAATTGCACTCTGCGTTCATGATTTGAGGCATTTTGTTCATAACGGACCAATCCTGCAAACTTTGGAAGGCAATCTTAGCCAATGGGGATTGAATATGGACGGGCGCACGCACACACACGCACACACAATGTGCAAAACATACTCTCCACAGGCCTTTGGCCTGGTGGAGACAAACATGGTGTCATTCTTTATTAATGTGTGCTAATTTGTGTCGTAAATTTCATAATTTGTGCCGGTATCAATATTGAGATATTTTAAGTTAGGCTAAGTTAGTATGTTTCCTACTGTATAAGTATATCGCCCTGTTCTAGTTAGGTGTACTGCTCCATGATGACAGTCATGCCAACACACAACATAGCAATTTATATACAAATGACCAAATAGCACAATTGTTGGTTTCAACGGCACAAATTAGAGAACAAAAAACACGAAAGAATAGTATTGTTCAATTTGGACCTAAAGATGCAAACATGTAACTGTTAAAATATTTCAATGATACCAGCACAAATGATACAATTCATGTCACAAATGCAGCACTAAAGAATGACACCATTTTGATTAAAATTTTCATCATATGGGGTGCCAACTTCACGGAGGCATTCAACTGCATGATTATTATTTTTTCCCCGTAAATCTGTACGTCTTTAAATGTTCTGATGAATTAAAAAATTCTGATTAATTCAGTCCAGCTGTCATTCCTGGAGATATTTGACTAAATACACGTTTTGTGCCAGAACTTTCACATGGATGTGAAACTAGAGGACAATATCTCACTCCACGTCTTTGGAATTATTGAATGGGTGAGTGCAAACGGAGCATTTATCACATTTATGCTGCCGTTCTGCCGCTGCAACCCTCAAGTCAAGGACACTGTATATGGCTCTGTTATGTTGAATACTGTACCAAATGTATGTAACAACAGATTCCCATTCTAGGGCTAGCAGAATCCTACCTACCCTACTGACTGTCATAACTCTCTCTCTAGTCTCCCCCCTTTCTCTCTCCCCCCTCTCTCTCTCTCTCTCTCTCTCACACACTCTCTCTCCACCCTCCCCCCCTCTCTCTCTCTCTCTCTCTCACACACACACACACACACACACACACACACTCTCTCCACCCTCCCCCCCTCTCTCTCTCACACACACACACACACACACACACACACACACACACACACACACACACACACACACACACACACACACACACACACACACACACACACACACACACACACACACACACACTCTCTTCACCCTCCCCCCCTCTCTCACACACTCTCTCTCCCCCCACTCACTCTCTCTCTCTCTCCACCCTCCCCCCACCTCTCTCTCCCCCTCCCCCCCTCTCTCTCTCTCACACACGTTATGGTTACAATATTAGTGGCATCAACAAGATGCAATAGCATAAACACTGTATAGGCTATATTAATATTGCTGCTGCTTCTAGACCAGACTATAGACATACTCGTCATGTTCCATGTTAAAAGATTCAAGAGTCAATAATATAAAATATAACTGTAGTAAAAACACAACGTGGTGAATCAGTTCATCTTTTTACCTGTAGCTGTGTTTCTTTCAGTGGTTGAGCTGCTAACAAACACACGTCCTCCTCCTGCTTAACGACCACACTGTTTTCAAACAGTTTTAGTTTTATCTGCATATCAAAGTGTCAACAGTCAGACGCCATAATGTTGTTTTAACAAACTTCTTCTTATTGTTGTTCTGTCTGTGGATTGTAGCAGCAGCTCCCGAAACAATAAGAGAACACACTGGGTTTTGCACATGCGCAGTAGCGCTGCTAGTGCTAGAGCGTACGCTGTGCAGACTGTGCACTAAATATAAACGGCCACTAGAGGGAGCCATGGTACAGTGTAATACAGTGGGTAGCAGCTATGGAGCATAGCAGTGGGTTCTGGACCCACTGAAAACTCTCCAATGAATTTCCCCCTGAATTTTACTAATCAATAATTTAAGCCTAGAATCAATCCATCCAGGATCCTGGTGATTCATGACCTTAATACCTTTGATTCTGTGGGGAAATTTAAAAAAAGGAAAAATAAAAATGCAGCATCGTATATTTAGTAAATATCTTTTGTTTAGCGTTTTCATTTTAATTTATTCACATAATCAAAGGTTTTATGGTCATGGGTCACCAGGATCCTGGATGGCTTGATTCTAGGCTTAAATATGAAATGCACATAGGCTCACCGGCTTAGCTGCTGCCACGTGCCTGCTGGCAATATGCACATTTCCAAGCAAGTTGGAGCAAGGACACACTAGGCCTACTAATTGTGGATTATAGTTTTGCTGGTCAATTTGAGACAAAGGTTATTAAAACAATCGAGGAGGAGTCTAAATACTTCCTTAATGTCAACGAAGTCCACACCCACAACACCAGAGGGAGTTCAACAAACTGTGTGCAACCCAGATTCGGCACAAATAAGACTAAATTAATTTAGCTCCTAGGCCACCAAAATGTGGAACGCCCTACAAACAGTCATTAAGACATGCAAATTCCTGACTCCTTCAAAACCGCTCTCAAAGGGCACCTACGGACAGCTGCAATTCGAAACTGGCCCCCATAAACTCTGAATCCCCCCACCACCCACCCCTTTTCCCCATCACTGTATGTTTATTTTCCCTTTTTACCTCTTTATGATGAATTCCTGTTCTGTTCTGTTCTTGGCTATATAGAAGTGTATATTTGTACGTCTCTAAATGTTTTGATGAATTAACAAGGTGCAGGTCCACCTTGTTCAATTCATCTCAAACAAGTATAATGCTTCACTCACAGTCTTTTTTAATTATTTTATTTTATTCTTTATTTACCCAGGGAAGTAGCTGAGCACAGGTGCTCATTTTCAGCAACGCCCTGCACATAGAAACACACAGACAGACAGACACACACACACACACACACACACACACACACACACACACACACACACAGACACACACACACACACACACACACACACACACACACACACACATTAAAACCTGGGAGCTGAGCAGTACAACCTCAGTCTGATACTGTCGGCCACTAAGCAGCTCCAGGGGGAGCAGTTGGGGGTTCAGTGCCTTGCTCAAGGGCACTTCAGCGGTGTTGGGTGAGTGATGACAATCACTTCCCCACCCAGATTCTTCCTGCCCGTCCGGGGAATCGAACCGGCAACCTTTTGGCAACAGGGGCGCTCCTCTAACCCTTAGGCCACCGCTGCCCCGAGTTAACAGTTTTTGTATTGAGTTGTGCTTAAAATGTAAGTTAATAAATACTTCAATCAATCAAGGATCTCTCTCTATCACTCTGTAGAGAGGTGCGGGGGATAGTTGTGCTACCGACAGAGTGATATACTTCTCCAGCACAGCAGTGCAGAACAGAGAGTGACAGTCTTCAGTGCAGGATAAAGTTGCATCCCGTGAACGCAGTGGTCGATGGTTTCCATAATAGGCCTACTGCATTTTGGGACGCAAAACGCAACGTATTTAAACCTTCAGACACACAGGAGGAGCAGACAGCTGGATGAAGACAGTGGGAACTCTCTGCTGCTGCTGTCCTCTCTAACCACGGAGTAAGTATAGTCCTAGACCAGTGTTGATTTTTACAGCACATTATGAAGTAGTTTTGGTCATATAGTAAATTTAATAAAATTCCCCGAGGTCACCCACCTAGGAGACGTGGTCGGGAGTCAGTAGCATATTTCTTGCCATACTGTATGTTATGTGTAATATGTATTATGTAGGCCAATGGTCTGCCCCAACCTCATGTCATGTGAAATGTTTCCCACCTAATAAAGTTGTTTTTATTTGTTTTCTCATGCCCCGCCATGTAAAGCACATTTGAGTATTCATATACACACTGAAGACACTTTATATAGGCACTTGCTGCACTTGTTTATCTGCTGGGATAAAAAAAAGTTATATTGCTTAAAAGGGGAATAACACTAATTTTCAACATTTTTCTATGCAGTTGTCAGTTGTGTGCACTGGAAATAATAAAAAGTCCCCACATTCTGTGTTGCCTAGAACTGGAGGTCTGAAAAAAAGCAGTACATTTTTGTGATGTCACTGAGATGTACTTCATAATGTTACTGATTCTTTTCAGACCTCCAGTTCTAGGCAACACAGACTTTCTTATTATAGCGACACAACAACTCAAAGGTATATTAATGACAGTAAAATGTTGAAAATGAGTGGAATCCCGTAGTCACTATTCACTGGGATACCAAAAACAGGTTTCTCACTGTTCTCGGGTTGAATATTGATATGCGATTAATCGATATTAAATAATTACAAAGCCTCTGATTAATTAGATTTTTTTAATATATATATATCTCTCGATATATGCCAGTACCGGGGGAATGAGGGGAGCTGGGCAGGCTCACCCATCCAGGGTGGTGGTAATATGCATCAAAATAAACCACAAAACAATAGTAAACTCAAGAGAAAAAGAGCTTTACCACCACCACTGGACGGCTGTCCACTGCTCCAGCGTAGCTGTCCCCGGCACCGGTCCTGCAAGGAGGATAAATACATATACTGTATATGAGCACTTCACAGTGGAAGGTACAGGATTATACAATGACAGTATTCTCTCCAGCCTATTGTTGGCCTAGGGCCCAGTCGTATCCAAATTACTATGCTAGAGAATACAAATATATTATGTATATTATATATAATGCAGCACTAAATATATATATTTACCTATATCTACACAAGCCAAGATAATGAGGAATACGAGGAGGAATAGAAATAATTAAGCCGTGAGGACTGTAACGGACCCCGGGATGGTCAAACCTTTATTGTGAAGGGGTTCCTGCCATGTTGGGTCTTACAGACCTTTATTTGACTAATTTCCTGTTAAAACTTCAGGAGCACATCAATGGGCACTGATGGCTTGATGAAGTTCACCTGTTGTGCAGCCGACGCCCAGCATGGTGCTGCAGATAGCAGGAGTAGACAATAAAAGGGCCTCAGTGGTAGAGGAGCGAGGACTGCATCACTATGGGACGACCAGTACACAAAGTTTGGTCAAGGCTTATGGAAAGGAAGGCCAATGGAAAGGACTGACGGTCAAAAGCTGAACAATTTATGGACACAAAGCAGTGAAGCACATGCCACTTTAGCACCCAGCTGGAAAGGGGATAAGGTGAATCTCTTTTAATGTTTATTTGGTCTGACTGGGTCTTATTCTTGTGGTTTATTGTCTGAGGTTTATTGTGGTGGTTTTCATATGGCATTTTGATATGGTAGTTTTACGCTATAGTATATTGTATGGGATATAAATGTAATTATATGGTTTATTGGAACTTGTTTGTTACACTGATAATGAGATGTTGGATAATGGATGTTTATTGATGCATTTGTATGCCTTTTTCTCTTGTCAGTTCTACGGTGATTCACTAATAAAGCAACTTAAAATCATCAGTCAAGTCTTCAACCTTTCATGGCCAGCTGGGTCCGCTACAAGGACCACTCGTGGCCGTGGGATTGAGCCCTCTCAAACGCTGCTGTGTGTAGAATGCTTAATTTCCGCAAAGCAGCAGGTGTAGTGCTGGACTAGCCGCAATTTGCAACTCTAGATTTTTTATAATGGGATGAATCTAGAGTTGCAATACCCTCCATTGTTTGGAGTTTGGAAGCACTCGTAGAATTTGTTAGAACTCGTTAGAATTTGCACATAATGCAGGAGGCACCAGCACGACCCGTTAACAAAAACGAGTGCTTCCAAACTGCAACACTGCAAAAAGAATCACCTGCAGAGGATGTCTTGACAGATATGTAGTAGCTCTTAACATGTTTACGGTGGATTTTTATGAAAAACAAGCTTGGCAGATTGAAAGAGGATAATTCAAGCTTGGACTATAGCTGCAATGTTTGTGAGTTTAACGTCGTTTAAAACAAGCAGATTGCAAACAAAAATGGATGAGTGGGGAGTCAATGGAGGGTATTGCAACTCTAGATTCATCCCATTATAAAAACATCTAGCGTTGCAAATTGCGGCTAGTGCTGGACCTGAAAGCACAACGGCCGTATTAAAATACTACTCTTATACTATTATTCACTGAGGCAGGAACAGCGAGACACACAATTAAACTCACCCGCTTTAATGAGGCCAACGTGCACAGTCGCTGTAGCCTACCCAAAAGACTACAAAAGAGCAGGAGAATGGAGGCCTCTATTGACAGGATTGATTGATTGAATAGTTTATTTAGACATAAATGTAAAAACAACAACAGAGTAGTCAAACACTTATTCCAGAAGGGATAGTACAAAAAGAAAGACAGAAAAAAGTCCTTGCGGTCTCGTTTCCATTTAGGCCCTATGGAATCAATTAATAGACATGAATAACAAATCACACTTGTGTGAAGAGAGGGGCGCTCTTATCATACATCACATTCTGTGCTCAGCCAATCAAATCATCACAAATGCCATTACGTTCTAATCCTCAATATGTATATCAGCCAATCAAACCATCGCGATGGGGTGATCAGCCAATTAAATCATTGTTTGTGTTCACACAAACAGCCAAAGCTGGGCATAGGAGAGGATAGCTTTGCCCCTCAACAAAAAAAAATCCAACAACATCAATATCAACAACATCATTACAGGAAAATCAAACACAGTATGTACAGAGTGGGGGGAAAGGAAGGGGTGATCATTTCCTCTCCCTTGGACCTGGGGGAGGGGCCTGCTGAGAGGTGGATGTAAGGCCTGTGTTAAAAGATGTAAGTGATATGCATTTCTTTAGGGAAGGGGTGAGGCCATTCCACGCCTGGGTGGCCGTGCTGTACAGGGAGAATTTACCCGCATTTGTTTTGAAATATAGGAGCAGTATAATTATTAATCCATAATATTGTCTTTGTCTATCGACCTCCCTACGAACATACAGCTGTTTAATTTGATCCTCCCAATGAGCTCATTTATAGTGGAAACTTTTTTTTTTTACTGTGAATCCTGAGTTATTTAAACATTTGTCACACAGTTTACAGAGGACATAATTTATTTATTTTTAATGTTGTTTTTTTTGTCCAGGGAGAACTGTGGATAAGCTGTGTGTTTTCAGTGACCAGCACTTTTTGATACTTGTGTTACAATGTTTACAGTGGAAGAGGGTTTTCCAGTGTGGTCACTCTGGTGCCTCTTCAGGTGACCTGACTTAGTGAAACTCTTGTTACAATGTTTACATTGGAAAGGTTTTTCTCCAGTGTGGACACGAAGGTGTGTTTTCAGGTTACCTGGAAGATTGAAACTCTTGTTACAATGTTTACATTGGAAAGGTTTTTCTCCAGTGTGGACACGAAGGTGTGTCTTCAGGTGACCTGACCTACTGAAACTCTTGTTACAATGTTTACATTGGAAAGGTTTTTCTCTATTGTGGACACGAAGGTGTCTTCAGGTGACCTGACCTATTGAAACTCTTGCTACAATGTTTACATTGGAAAGGTTTTTCTCCAGTGTGGACATACTGGTGCGATTTCAGGCTACCTGACTGTCTGGAACTCTTGTTACAATGTTTACATTGGAAAGGTTTTTCTCCAGTGTGGACACGAAGGTGCGTCTTCAGGTTACCTGGAATATTGAAACTCTTGTTACAATGTTTACATTGGAAAGGTTTTTCTCCAGTGTGGACACGAAGGTGCGTCTTCAGGTTACCTGGAATATTGAAACTCTTGTTACAATGTTTACATTGGAAAGGTTTTTCTCCAGTGTGGACACGAAGGTGTCTCTTCAGATCACCTGACACCTTGAAACTCTTGTTACAATGTTCACATTGGAAAGGTTTTTCTCCAGTGTGGACACGAAGGTGTGTCTTCAGGGAACCTGACACACTGAAACTCTTGTTACACTGTTTACAATGGAAAGGTTTTTCTCCAGTGTGGACACGAAGGTGTGTTTTCAGGTTATATGATGATGAAAAACTCTTGTCACAATGCATACACTGGAAAGGTTTTTCTCCAGTGTGGACACGCTGGCGTGTCTTCAAGGGAGCCGACGCACTGAAACTCTTGTCACGCCGTTCATCATCGACTTCACTCGTCTCCTCCCAATCATCACTGTCTTCAGTGACTTCAGTGTCAGATTCAAGTTCAACTTCAACTTCAGAGCAGTGGGAAGAGATGTCTTCTTCATCATCATCAATATCATCATCATTTTCTTCTTCACCTTTCACTGCTAGTAATGTCAACGTTGACCCAACAGGTTCCTCTGGTCTTTGAGGTAGTTCCTCCTGTTCATCTTTGATGTGTGGAGGCTCTGGTTCCTCCTGGAGCAGACTGGGGCTCCTCTCCTGTTTAGGGGAAACCTCCTCTTTACACACAACCATGTGCAGGATGTCTAGGAGCAGAAACATAACATTATGGTCAACACTGGATTGCGAAAATGTAAATCCATTCTTCTTTTCTTCTTTTCTTGTTTCATGTACAGAATTAACTGTTACGTACCAAGATAAGATTGACTAAACCGTTTAGCAAGATTTGAGCAAAATACGAAACAAATGAAAATAATTTGAAGTAATATTATGTAGTTACTTTAGCCCCAAAATTAATAATGGTGTTACAGCATTTATTTTTTAATTGAATCATGACATTTTTAAACTAATTAAAAACATGATATTTCACACCTGAGCTCTGATTTGCTAGTAAATTAGTCTGACATGCCACTCAGTGCATGACGTTATGAAACAGAATAACTTCTGACAATGAAAGCTTGAAATGTGGACCGATGGTAGCTTAACAATCTATGTAAAACATTTCCATAGCGTAGCTCTGTACGTCTGTAAATGGGTCTGAGAGTATGTGAATCTGTAGTGATCAAATCTCACAAACTACTGTAGTGATCAAATCTCACAAACTACTGTAGTGATCAAATCTCACAAACTACTGTAGTGATCAGCGCCAGATGTCTTGTTCACGCTGCCAGTCGGCCAAGCAAGGATTTTTCACACCTGCTAGAAATTGTGTTGCACATAATGGTAATGTTTCAGTTTTTCAGTAAGAAAGTGCAGACGCTAAGCTTTCAAATACTTGTTTGAAAGTTAAACACTCTATACTTAGTGAACTAACCCTCTGTGCTTCATGAACTAATACTATAAGATATGTATCTGTGAGCTTGTAGATTTTCTATTTCAGGCAACTGTTCTCCCCACAATATAGGGATGCTGGGGTTCAAATGGTTAAACCTCAAAAGAAGAAGCTGAGAAAAAGCCATTCAAAGACCTGTGTTATCTCACACAGTTCAGACTAGCGGTGGGTTCAATTAATCCATGTGGCAATAATCCTATTGTATTCCTCGCCGATAATGGTATCGTACCATATCGATACGTCAGGAAATGCTGTGTGACGCAGCTTTAAAACAAACAAACATCACAATCAGTTTCTGTCAATTACAATATATATGATTAAATCTTTAGCATGTATCCATCAAAACATTTATTCTTTTCCCTTGATTCTTGTTTAAATGTTATCCACAAAGATGTTCAATTTGATTTAAAAACTGGCAATATTTGTCAAAACATCGGCAATCGGTGGTCTAGGACTCTGTTTTGTGATACGTATCTATCGTTCAGACTCACAGAGCCATTCCTAGACGGAGACACACCATAAAAACCTGTTTTAGACCTACTACATCCATATTGTAAAGAAAATCACATGGTGAATTTATACGTTCCGGTTGTCTTTCACATTGCATTTGTGCAAAATACGATGTGCTTTTGTTTATGGTAATAAGACATTAAATATTAAATACAATAGAGAATACCTTTAAAAAAAAGACAATCCATGATTCCATTTGCACAGAATCCAATATGGTTTGAAATTACACAAGCGACCGGACTATATTATGAATGTCCCGGTATTTTTTGCCATTGTTATTGTACAGTGAAAATAAGACATTGTGGCAGCCCTAGAGAACAGACAATATTAAAGAAAGGAAGAGCACATGAAACTTACTGAGGTGTGGCTGGTCTTCAGCTTCCTGTTTAATAGAAACGTCTTCAGCTTCCTGTTTAATAGAAACGTCTTCAGCTTCCTGTTTAATAGAAACGTCTTCAGCTTCCTGTTTAATAGAAACGTCTTCAGCTTCCTGTTTAATAGAAACGTCTTCAGCTTCCTTTTTAATAGAAACGTCTTCAGCTTCCTGTTTAATAGAAACGTCTTCAGCTTCCTGTTTAATAGAAACGTCTTCAGCTTCCTGTTTAATGGAAACGTCTTCAGCTTCCTGTTTAATAGAAACGTCTTCAGCTTCCTGTTTAATAGAAACGTCTTCAGCTTCCTGTTCAATAGAAACGTCTTCAGCTTCCTGTTTAATATAAATGTCTTCAGCTTCCTGTTTAATAGAAATGTCCCTGGCTGAGCCTGGAGAGTTCATCTTCACCTGGAGTGATGCATCATGGGTATTGTAGTTCTTATGAGTCTAGAGTTGAGATGAGATGAGATTCAATGTATTGTCAATGCAAACATGTCAGTAAGTGATACATTAATAAGTACAGTAAGTAAATGCAGATATGAGCAGTAGTCATTAAATATAATAAATAAGGTAGGATATAGAAGTAGGAGGGGAAATGAAGAATAAACATTGGATATTGTCCATATTGCACATAGTACATATTCATCTTCACCTGCAGTCTGGATTCCACACACCGCTCTGAAATCAAGTGAATAAGGATGGACTTTAATAACTGGAGACCTAGTGGTGTTAGCACAACTCTCCAACATTAGGATTCATGCATTAAGGAAGAAAGATATATATTCTTTTATTTATTTATGTTTTTGCCCATGTTAAAAAGGCGTTAAACACGTTGTTGGCAGTAATTGAGTTTTAACTGACCTCCGTGAAGCTGGCACATGATGAACACATGAATAGAGCGCCTAAGTCCTGACGTCACTCGCTCATCCCCTGGTTTTTCTCTATGGTGAATAACATGGGGTCATCTTGAAATTTTCTCGTATAAGCATTGTGGTCCTTTAATAAGCAGTCCCTCATATTTGATACAGTCTGTTTCTAGCGCAAAATGTAACTAATGCTCACTAGTGCTCTATAACTAGTGAGAATATGGGCCGATTCAGTTTCACTGCAATCGGTCACTGTGTTAATGATCGCAGCATTTTGTACAAAACAGGCCACTCCTGAAAACTTTGGAAGCCAATCTTAGCCAAACACGAATTCACGATACACTATGAGAAATAAAACAGACCTGTCTTGGTCACATGACTATAGAGATAATGTGTAACAATTTGCATGATATTTGGGTCAAATCTGAAGGAGTAATATCAAAAAATGTGTTTTACATAAGTCTGCCTCCTGATACTGTTTCCCCCGGGCATGGGAGGGTGAGGGCGGGGGGGATTCTGTTTCCCCCGGGGCATGGGAGGGTGAGGGCGGGGGGGATTCTGTTTCCCCCGGGGCATGGGAGGGTGAGGGCGGGGGAGATACTTGTGAGGGTCTGTTTTGTTTTGTTCGTTTGTTTTGTTTACCGTTTTGTTTTGTCTCTTGTTTTATTTGTATATTTGTTTTGTTTGTTTGTTTGTATGTCTTGTATTTTAAAATGGAAAAAACATAATAAAAATATATAAAAAAATATATAAATAACTTAAAATATCTCAATGATACCAGCAAAAATGATACAATTCATGTCACAAATGCAGCACTAAAGAATGAAACCATTTTGATTCATGTTTTCATCATATGGGGTGCCAACTTCACGGAGGCATTTAACGGCATGATTATTTCCTTTTTTCCCCGTAAATCTGTACGTCTTTAAATGTTCTGATGAATTAAAAATAGATGTAAACAAGTGCTTTTCTAAAATGTATCCTTGTAGCACACAATTGGCAGGTGGTGTGATTATACCCAGCACCTATCGCAATGCACCTGACCTGCCCCAAACATTTGGGCTTCCCTGGTCAATTGGTGATGACGTTTGTGATGATCGGAGGACATTTTGATTAATTCAGTCCAGCTGTCATTCCTGGAGATATTTGACTAAAATACACGTTTTGTGCCAGAACTTTCACATGGATGTGAAACTAGAGGACAATATCTCACTCCACGTCTTTGGAATTATTGAATGGGTGAGTGCAAACGGAGCATTTATCACATTTATGCTGCCGTTCTGCCGCTGCAACCCTCAAGTCAAGGACACTGTTCTATGGCTCTGTTATGTTGAATACTGTACCAAATGTATGTAACAACAGATTCCCATTCTAGGGCTAGCAGAATCCTACCGACCCTACTGACTGTCATAACACACTCTCTAGTCTCCACCCTCTCCCCCCCCTTTCTCTCTCCCCCCTCTCTCTCTCACACACTCTCTCTCTCCCCCCCTCTCTCTCTCTCTCTCTCACACACACACACACACTCTCTCCACCCTCCCCCCTCTCTCTCTCTCTCTCTCACACACACTCTCTCTCCACCCTCCCCCCATCTCTCTCTCCCCCTCCCCCTCTCTCTCTCCCCCCTCTCTCTCTCTCACACACACTCTCTCCACCCTCCCCCCCTCTCTCTCTCACACACTCTGTCTCTCTACCCTCCCCCCCTCACTCTCTCTCCACCCTCCTCCCCCCCTCACTCTCTCTCCACCCTCCTCCCACCCTCACTCTCTCTCTCTCGACCCCCCCCCCCCCCTCTCTCTCTCGACCCCCCCCCCCCCCCTCTCTCTCTCACACACGTTATGGTTACAATATTAGTGGCATCAACAAGATGCAATAGCATAAACACTGTATAGGCTATATTATTATTGCTGCTGCTTCTAGACCAGACTATAGACATACTCGTCATGTTCCATGTTAAAAGATTCAAGAGTCAATAATATAAAATATAACTGTAGTAAAAACACAACGTGGTGAATCAGTTCATCTTTTTACCTGTAGCTGTGTTTCTTTCAGTGGTTGAGCTGCTAACAAACACACGTCCTCCTCCTGCTTAACGACTCGACCACACTGTTTTCAAACCACACCTTTTAGTTTTCTCCGCATATCAAAGTGTCAACAGTCAGACGCCATGATGTTGTTTTAACAAACTTCTTCTTATTGTTGTTCTGTCTGTGGATTGTAGCAGCAGCTCCCGAAACAATAATGGAGAACACACTGGGTTTTGCACATGCGCAGTAGCGCTGCTGGAGCGTACGCTGTGCAGACTGTGCACTAAATATAAACGGTCACTAGAGGGAGCCATGGTACAGTGTAATACAGTGGGTAGCAGCTATGGAGCATAGCAGTGGGTTCTGGACCCACTGAAAACTCTCCAATTCATTTCCCCCTGAATTTTACCAATCAATAATTTAAGCCTAGAATCAATCCATCCAGAATCCTGGTGATTCATAACCATAAAACCTTTGATTCTGTGGGGAAATAAAAATGCAGCATTGTATATTTAGTAAATATATTTTGTTTAGCGTTTTCATTTTAATTTATTCACAGAATCAAAGGTTTTATGGTCATGGGTCACCAGGATCCTGGATGGCTTGATTCTAGGCTTAAATATGAAATGCACAGGCTCACCGGCTTAGTTTAGCTGCTGCCACGTGCCTGCTGGCAATATGCACATTTCCAAGCAAGTTGGAGCAAGGACACACTAGGCCTACTAATTGTGGATTATAGTTTTGCTGGTCAATTTGAGACAAACGTTATTAATACAATCGAGGAGGAGTCTAAATACTTCCCTAATGTCAACGAAGTCCACACCCACAACACCAGAGGGAGTTCAACAAACCATGTGCAACCCAGTTTCGGCACAAATAAGGGACTAAATTAATTTCACTCCTAGGCCACCAAAATGTGGAACGCCCTACAAACAGTCATTAAGACATGCAAATCCCTGATTACATTTGCTGCACATATCGGATTCATTGTAACGGCATGCACGATAAATGTAACAAGCAATTATATTTAATTGAAGCAACTCCTTAAATTTGTTTTCATACCATGGATGTGATAAGAAAATGTATCAAACATAAGGGAATTATTAAATAGTACCGGGTGTACCAGTTTGGGTGTTTGAGTCAGTTCAATGGGAAAATACATTTATTACACAACAAAGATAAAACGTTTAATTGATTGATTTGTACAATGTTATACAACCCTAAACTAATTTAGAATACACTCTGTAATGAAAGACAGCTGACTGAACATAATATTGGTCTATATGTCAAATATACGTAAATATGACATATAATGGTATTTAATGGTATGGCATGTGTTACAATTGACCCACTTTTGCAAGTTGTTCTTTGGCGTTGCTTACAGACCAGAATGAACGTGAATTGCGTCTAAACACGATGCAAACTAATGAAGAACATAAGCATGAAGACATCCATGTGGATCTTTACTCCCAAACATCAAAGAAAAAAATTGTAGCCCAAAGATACTCCAGGTGTAAAATCTTACGCCTTTAGAAAAAAGCCATAATTCCCAGTATAATGAAGGTAAACACTTCAAACTTCCTGGGCACGTAGAGCACGTTGCTGTACACATACTGACGCGATGGCGTCAGTCATGATGGCGTTGACCAATCAAGAGATAACGTGTATGTTACAACTGTAAGAGCCATGAAATGGTTTATTATGTTTGGTCCATGAAATGAGTGGGCTGTCACTGGTGATTAACGGGATGATTGACGGGCCTAGGGGCGGACCTGATTCATTCAATACCTCACCTAGTTCACCTGCTTTCACACACAGTGAGAGAGGGGGTGTGTGGGAAGCCGCACTTTTGTTGACCGCTTTATACTGCTTATTTTGCTTTCTTTTATTTACTTTGATTACGTTTGATTGCTGTGGCTACTTTGCTTTATGTTTGAGCACCCTTTGAGTTATGCACCTTGCTTCAATAAAACACCTTAAACGCATTGTTTTGGACCCAGTGAAATCCTTTTGTTTGCGGAGCGCGTCTGACAACCTGGTCCATCCCATCGCCTCTCAGCGACTTATTTATACATTCATCTCCTGTAGTCGCTCTACAACAACCATGACACGTTACAAACGTGGCGGCTCTCCCCTACCAACATGGGGGCACTGTTGCACCACTCACTTCAGACTGGTCTGATTTTAAACTTAAAAACTAAAACGAGACACCAGATTTTAGATCTTGGTCCAAAGTTCACGTGTAGGAAGTTTTGTTTATTTTGATCAAAGATCCCATGGAAGGGGATACATTTTAACTGTTTTTCATACAATTCAAAATGGTGGGAGAACTAAAGGTCAGAGGTCAAAAAGACATGAGGAGACGCATGTGTGTATAAAAGTATTACTTCCGACGGTCAATCGCCTGTTCAAAGTTTGCATTTTCAATTGACTGCTATAGCGCCAGGGATATATATATGATATATGATAGTTGATATATGACCAGGGATGTGTAGAGAGTTAGAGAGGCAGGGGCTGAAATCCCATAAGAGGGTACTTTTGGACAAAAATAGCGAAGATAGCAGATCTACAAGCACACAGAGCTTGTATATCTGCTATTTTTGGGGCGCAAACCAGCACTCTTTATCTACTGGATAAAGACATGGATTTGTAAAGACATGGATTTCGAAACAAATGTGTTCAACGCAAAATGCTGTGTTCCAAGTTCAGCAATTCTCCTAAATGCTGCCTTCTGGCACGGCATGGAAAGGAGGGGCATGTGCATTTCTTCCACCATAGTAAACGCTGCATTCCTGGTCTGGAGAGGGCAGTTGTTTTACAGTGGGGTAAAAGGGCAGGGGCTGACGCCCCGTTTGATGTCTATGTGTGCACGTCCCTGCCCATTTCATCCTCACTGTTTAGTGGCATGAAAATGGCCCTCTAGCAGATTACCACGTTTTGCAAAAACCGACTGCACGGTTGGTTAGGGTTAGAGTTGGGGTTAACATTCACTTGCGTGACCAATCAAATCATCACAAATGCCATTCGGACCAATCACTGTTGACGTCAGTTTTCTGCCCTTACTTTCTAATCCTCAATATGTACATCAGCCAATCAAACCATCGCAATGGGGCGATCAGCCAATCCAATCATTGTGTTTATGTTCACACAAACAGCCAAAGCTGGGCATAGGAGGGGCTAGCTTTGCACCTCAACAAAAAAATCCAACATCATCAATAAACAACATCATTACAGGAAAATAATGAATGAATACATTTTATTTGTATAGCACCTTTCCAAACATTCTAGTTACACAGTGCTTTACAGACAGGTTATAAAACAGTAATCATAAAAACATCAAAACACTGTAGCCTATGTACGGAGTGGGGTGAAAGGAAGGGGGTGATCACCTGTTCAAGGGAGAAGTGATAATTTCCTCTCCCATGATCAGGGTGATAATCCACTCAAATCATTGTGTCCCATGGGCCTGCTGAGAGGGGGATAAAAGATGGCCTGTGTTAAAAGATGTCAGTGATATGCAATTCTTGAGGGAAAGGGTGAGGCCATTCCATGCCTGGGTGGCCGTGCTGTACAAGGAGAATTTACACGTATTTGTTTTGAAATATAGGAGCAGTATAATTAATAATCCATAATATTGTCCTCGTCTATCAACCTCCCTACGAACATACAGCTGTTTAATTTGATCCTCCCAATGAGCTCATTTATAGTGGAAACCTTTTTTACTTTTTATGATGTGAATGCAACATTGTGTCTTAGCAAGTGACCTGAGTAATTTAAACTTTGTCACAACGTTTACAGAGGACATCATCTATTTATTCTGAATGTTTATTTTGTCCTGTGAGAACTGTGCATGGATAAGCTGGTGTGTTTTCAGTGCCCAGGACATTTGAAACTTGTGTTACAATGTTTACATTGGAAAGGTTTCTCTTAAGTGTGGACACTTGCTGTGTGGTCTCTTCAGGGAACGTGACAATCTGAAACTCTTGTTACAATGCTTACATTGGAAAGGATTTTCTCCAGTGTGGACATTCTGGTGCGTCTTCAGGTGACCTGACTTACAGACACTCTTGTTACAATGTTTACAGCGGGAAGGTTTTTCTCCAGTGTGGACATACTGGTGTGATTTTAGGAAACCTGAGTCACTGAAACTCTTTACAATGTTTACATTAGAAAGGTTTTTCTCCAGTGTGGACACGAAGGTGTCTATTCAGGTGACCTGACCTACTGAAACTCTTGTTACAATGTTCACATTGGAAAGGTTTTTCTCCAGTGTGGACACTCTGGTGTGTCTTCAGGTGATCTGACTTACTGAAACTCTTGTCACAATGTTCACATTGGAAAGGTTTTTCTCCAGTGTGGACACGAAGGTGTGTCTTCAGGTGACATGACATACTGAAACTCTTGTTACAATGTTTACATTGGAAAGGTTTTTCTCCAGTGTGGACACGAAGGTGTGTCTTCAGGGAACCTGCCACACTGAAACTCTTGTTACATTGTTTACATTGGAAAGGTTTTTCTCCAGTGTGGACACGAAGGTGTGACTTCAGGGAACCTGAGTTCCTGAAACTCTTGTTACAATGTTTACATCGGAAAGGTTTTTCTCCAGTGTGGACACGCTGGTGCCTCTTCAGGGAACCTGAGTCCCTGAAACTCTTGTTACAATGTTTACATTGGAAAGGTTTTTCTCCAGTGTGGACACGAAGGTGTGTCTTCAGGTTACCTGACTCCCTGAAACTCTTGTTACAATGTTTACATTGGAAAGGTTTTTCTCCAGTGTGGACATACTGGTGCGATTTCAGGCTACCTGACACTCTGAAACTCTTGTTACAATGTTTACATTGGAAAGGTTTTTCTCCAGTGTGGACACGAAGGTGCGTCTTCAGGTGATCCGACACAATGAAACTCTTGTTACAATGTTTACATTGGAAAGGTTTTTCTCCATTGTGGACACGAAGGTGTGTCTTCAGGTGACCTGACCTACTGAAACTCTTGTTACAATGTTTACATTGGAAAGGTTTTTCTCCAGTGTGGACACGCTGGTGTGTCTTCAGGGAACCTGACTCACTGAAACTCTTGTTACAATGTTTACATTTGAAAGGTTTTTCTCCAGTGTGGACACGCTGGTGCCTCTTCTGATTACCAGAGTCATAGAAACTCTTATTACAATGTTTACATTGGTAAGGTTTTTCTCCAGTGTGGAGACGCTGGTGTGTCTTCAGGGAACCTGACTGAGTGAAACTCTTATTACAATGTTTACACTGGAAAGGTTTTTCTCCAGTGTGGACACGCTGGCGTGTCTTCAAGGGAGCCGACGCACTGAAACTCTTGTCACGCCGTTCGTCATCATCGACTTCACTCGTCTCCTCCCAATCATCACTGTCTTCAGTGACTTCAGTGTCAGATTCAAGTTCAAGTTCAACTTCAGAGCAGTGGGAAGAGATGTCTTCTTCATCATCATCATCAATATCATCATAATTTTCTTGTTCACCTTTCACTGCTAGTAATGTCAACACTGACCCAACAGGTTCCTCTGGTCTTTGAAGTAGTTCTTCTTGTTCTCCTTTAATGTGTGGAGGCTCTGGTTCCTCCTGGAGCAGACTGGGGCTCCTCTCCTGTTTAGGGGAAACCTCCTCTTTACACACAACCATGTGCAGGATGTCTAGGAGCAGAAACATAACATGATGGTCAACACTGGATTCCATTTAATAATTTGAAGTAATATATGTAGTTACTTTAGCCCCAAAATGAATAATGGTGTTACAGCATTTTGTTTTTAAATTGAATCATGACATTTTTAAACAAATTAAAAACATGATATTTCACACCCGAGCTCTGATTTGGTAGTAAATTATTCATGCCACTCAGTGCATGACGTTATGAAACATAAAAACTTCTGACAATGAAAGCTTGAAATGTGGACCGATGGTAGCTTAACAATCTATGTAAAACATTTCCATAGCGTAGCTCTGTACGTCTGTACATGGGTCTGAGAATCTGCCTGTGTGTCTGCAGAAAATCTCACAAACTACTGTAGTGATCAAATCTCACAAACTAGTGATCAGCGCCAGATGTCTTGTTCACGCTGCCAGTCGGCCAAGCAAGTATTTTTCACACCTGCTAGAAATTGTGTCGCACATAATGGTAATGTTTCAGTTTAGTAAAGAGTAAGAAAGTGCAGACGCTAAACTTTCAAATACTTGTTTGAAAGTTAAACACGTCTATACTTAGTAAACTAACCCTCTGTGCTTCATGAACTAATACTATAAGATATGCACCTGTGAGCTTATAGATTTGCTATTTCAGGCAACTGTTCTCCCCACAATATAGGGATGCTGGGGTTCAAATGGTTAAACCTCAAATGAAGAAGCTGAGAAAAAGACATTCAAAGATCTGTGTTATCTCACACAGTTCAGACTAGCGGTGGGTTCAATTAATCCATGTGGCAATAATCCTATCGTATTCCTTGCCGATAATCGTATCGTACCATATCGATAAGTCAGGAAATGCTGTGTGACTCAGCTTTAAAACAAACAAACATCACAATCAGTTTCTGTCTGCCAGTTACAATATATATGATTACATCTTTAGCATTTATCCATCAAAACATTTATTATTTTCCCTTGCTTTTTGTTTAAATGTTATCCACTAAGATGTTCAATTTGATTTGAAAACTTTTACATTTCTGGCAATTTTTGTCAAAACATCGGCAATCGGTGGTCTAGGACTGTTTTGTGATACATATCTATCGTTCAGACTCACAGAGCCATTTCTAGACGGAGACACACCATAAAAACCTGTTTTAGACCTACTACATCCATATTGTAAAGAAAATCACATGGTGAATTTATACGTTCCGGTTGTCTTTCACATTGCATTTGTGCAAAATACGATGTGCTTTTGTTTATGGTAATAAGACATTAAATATTAAATACAATAGAGAATACCTTTAAAAAAAAGACAATCCATGACTCCATTTGCACAGAATCCAATATGGTTTACACAAGCGACCAGACTATATTATGAGTGTCCTGGTATTTTTTGCCATTGTTATTGTACAGTGAAAATAAGACATTGTGGCAGCCCTAGAGAACAGACAATATTAAAGAAAGGAAGAGCACATGGAACTTACTGAGGTGTGGCTGGTCTTCAGCTTCCTGTTTAATAGAAACGTCTTCAGCTTCCTGTTTAATAGAAACGTCTTCAGCTTCCTGTTTAATAGAAACGTCTTCAGCTTCCTGTTTAATAGAAACGTCTTCAGCTTCCTGTTTAATAGAAACGTCTTCAGCTTCCTGTTTAATAGAAACGTCTTCAGCTTCCCGTTTAATAGAAACGTCTTCAGCTTCCTGTTTAATAGAAACGTCTTCAGCTTCCTGTTTAATAGAAACGTCTTCAGCTTCCTGTTTAATAGAAACGTCTTCAGCTTCCTGTTTAATAGAAACGTCTTCAGCTTCCTGTTTAATAGAAACGTCTTCAGCTTCCTGTTTAATAGAAACGTCCCTGGCTGAGTCTGGAGAGTTCATCTTCACCTGGGAGTGATGCATCATGGGTATTGTAGTTCTTATGAGTCTAGAGTTGAGATGAGATTCAATGTATTGTCAATGCAAACATGTCAGTAAGTGATACATTAATAAGTACAGTAAGTAAATGCAGATATGAGCAGTAGTCATTAAATATAATAAATAAGATGGGATATAGAAGTAGGAGGGGAAATGAAGAATTGGATATTGTCCATATTGCAAATTCATCTTCACCTGCAGTCCGGATTCCACACACCACTCTGAAATCAAGTGAATAAGGAAGGACTTTAATAACTGGAGACCTAGTGGTGTTAGCACAACTCTCCAACATTAGGATTCATGCATTAAGGAAGAAATCACACTTAACTTAAGTTTACACAAGGAACAATGGTGTAAAGTGAATAAGGTGAAAGTAACCAATGTGTTTTTAATGTTCTGCCTCAGTTCAAGCAGCAGGGAGCGTACAGTGCAACCATTTATGTGAGCGGGCGGAAATTGTAACCGTTCACAATTAAGTATGATTTACGAAAAGACGTTGAGAAATGTGAATCCCTAGACTCCTTCAAAACACAGAGCACTTACGGACGGCTGCGATTCAAAAGGTAAAAGTTAAAGTGTGTCGTCGTCCCCCCCCCCCCCCCCCCCCTTGGCCTACCAGATATGAGGACATACAATATATCTTTTGAAATGGCTAAATTGTCTAAACACTGGAGTGGGTCAAATTGAAAATTCTGAATTAGACTGGGTAACCATAGAGAGAAGCTTGGCTTCACCATTCCGCCGAATTGATGTTCTGTCACAGTCAGTGAGGAGGAAGCCCAATCTGAATCCGATAATTTCACACTCAAAGAGTATATGGGGGAAAATTCATAAAGAGTATGAAATCATTATATAATAATATAATATATATATTATAATCATTATAAACAACCATATTCATCACTCTGGAATCATCCTAAAATACGTATTGGAAAGACAGATATATTGGAAAAAATGGCAAGCAGCAGAGCTTAATACTATTGGTGATCTATTTGAAAATGGGGCTTTTATAACTTACTCAGATTTAAGGAGTGCAGTACTTTCATCCGACGGAGCATTGGTCCGAACGACAACCTACCTCCTCCCTCACCCTAACCTCCCCCGGGGCAGACACCTAAACCTAACCGCAACCCTCTCCCGCAGCGCACCTCGGAGCATTACTCCTTCGGAGCAATGCTCTGTCGGATGATAGTATGCCTCCCAGATTTAAGAGACATTTGACCTTGGAAATGATTCATTACATTCTGAAAATATTTACAAATGAGACACTGTCTGGGCAGTACTCTTACTGTTGAAAATGCACTAGTTGAATATCTAAAATTACCACATGAAGCTCATACTGCATCTGTTTATTTTACAAAATGTCAAAAAATGTCTCAAATCCATTTGGCAGAATGATTTGGGGGTTGACATTGAAAATGAGCATTGGAGAAGAATTATAGCCAATGTAGGAAGTGGAATTAGAGAAGCAAGAGGGAAATGTATTCAGTATAAGATTATTCATAGATATTATTTGACACCGACTAGATTACTTAAAATGGGAATCACGGATAATAACACATGTTGGAAATGCAAAGAAGAAATTGGCACATATATAAATATGATTTGGGACTGTCGCACAGTATACCCTTTCTGGTGTAGGGTACTGGATTTCCTTGAGAAATGGGCGGGATTGACGTTGCCCAGGGATCCGTGCCTCTGTCTATTAGGGGACAGAACTGCTGTCCCTGGCATATCAAAAAAATATTTCACTATTATAAAGGTTGGACTTGTTACAGCTGCCAGAATACTGTTGCGTCATTGGAAGGTCCCCAGAACACCTGGGCTTAAAGAATGGCAGGGTAGATGCAGAAAGCTAAATGAAAGAGACATGGGATGAGTTCTGGATGTATATGAACCTTAAATGAACATTCATTTCCTTGCTGTTATTTTTCTTCTTTTTTCTTTTAACTGTTATTTTTCTTCTTTTTTATGTTTCTTGGACTGGCTATTTGTAAGGTTTGTAATGTTGATGCTGCTTTGTACTGAACCTAGATTTTATACGATTTTGAAAAACCAATAAAAAATTGAATTATATTTTTAAAACAAGTCCCCCCCCCCCCCCAGTTTCCATACTGTACATGTTTTTCCCTTTATTACTGTCTTTAACTGTCCTCCGTGAAGCTGGCACCCCATATGATGAACACATGAATAGAGCGCCTAAGTCCTGACGTCACTCGCTCATCCCCTGGTTTTTCTCTATGGTGAATAACATGGGGTCATCTTGAAATCATCTCATATAAGCATTGTGGTCCAAAAATAAGCAGTCCTCCATATTTGATACAGTCTGTTTCTAGCGCAAAATGTAAATAATACTCACTAGTGCTCTATAACTAGTGAGAATATGGGCCGATACACAGGGCTCGACGCTTAGCATTTTTCCAAGTAGCATGTGTGCGCCTAAGTTGAAAAATCTAGTAGCACACAAATTATTTTAGGAGCACGATGAAAAATGATGTATTTTTAAGGGGCTAGCCCCTCCTATATACAGCCTTTGTCCCCACACATCTCAAAATGAGCCATTGACAATCAACAGAGAAATTACGTCAAAATTCTGCTAAATATGACATAAATTAAACGCCATTGACATTGAAGGGAAAATGTATGTCATATGTAAACGAGCAAATCAGCTAACCAATCACAGGCAACAGGCATTCTGATTGGCCAGTATGAGATGATATCTGATGATGTATGATGACAAGAGCGCCCCTCACTTAACATGGGTGTGATTTTTCTTTAATGAAGTGATATGAGGTAGGGGTGGAAAATAATGTCAAAATATTATATCACTATCTTTTCAGCAATTATCACAAAATAGTGATATTCATCATGATATCATTGTTATGTTTGTTTTCATATAATCTATATAATCAATTTGTTTTGTGCTAATACTTTGTAGATAGATCGATAGTAGCTCTGTTCCATACCTCTAATAGCCTACGTGCAACACATTAGAGCTATGGACCAGAGCTAGATAGATAATATGTTGCTCATGGATGGATAGACAGGCTATCCGTTTTTATCCTTCTGTTTTCTATCATGTTAGTGTGACATTCAGACAGTGCAGACAGAGGCTGCTCGATGGTGAATTAGTATTGTAACATTCTCCTTGGCTTTGACTGACTGACTGATATTAATACGGTAATCCAGCCAGTTCGGTCATTCGCATTATCATTTATGCTGGGCACACGCTTTTGTAAGCAAACGCTAAGCAAGGGTTGTTTTTGATAAACGTCCACCCCATGTGTGTGTGTGCGCACGTGCGTGCACGGCTGCACGCTGTTTCACCCGCGTTTGGTTAAAAGTAAGTTACGTTTGAACTTTGAGCATTACAAACAGACTTTGCAAATAACGTGTCGCCGTGTCGGGGTCCAACAATTCCTTCTGACTCTGTGCTATCATGCTAATGCTATGCCGCTCTGACTTATTTTCTGACTGCCGCTGCCTGACAGTCAGCAAGCAGTGACAGGGAAGAGGCTCCGTGCTCCGCTCCGTGGAGCAGCAACACAGAGAGGGTGGGAGCAAAGGGGACAGATCTTCAAATGAACGGTTACCGCATTGAGCCTCGACACGTTGTTAGCTTGTAGCTCTTCTCTTTTTGGCGAACGACACCGCCGTTCAGAAATATAAATTTAGGTATAGAACCGCGACTATAGAATGTGCACTTGCTGTAGACAGAGACTTGTCTTTATCACGATTGAATGGTCAAATCCTGTGGTCGCACCTGTGCGACAAATTTAATTTTACAAGTCGCACGGTGATATTTTTAGTCGCAAATGCGAGTACCTAGTCGCACTGTCGAGCCCTGCCGATACATACTCCTATTTTAGAGCCGAATAAAAGTCGGTTCGGCTCTGTAGAGCCTACAATGTGACGTCATTTGAGGTTCGGGGGGGCGGGTACCGTCCTAAAGTCGGCTCTTCGGTGCTACTGAAAATATCTGACGAGCCGAAATCATTTCGGCACTACAGCGCCGAAACAGCTGTAAAATAGGAGTATGAACCGGCCCCAAGCGTGTACAGTTTCACTGCAATCGGACACTGTGTTAATGATTTGAAAACTTTGGAAGCCAATCTTAGCCAAACACGAATTCACGATACACTATGAGAAATAAAACAGACCCATCTTGGTCACATGACTATAGAGATAATGTGTAACAATTTGCATGATATTTGGGTCAAACCTGAAGGAGTAATATCAAAAAATGTGTTTTACATAAGTCGGCCTCCTGGTGGCGTTATAAAGAGCAGATGTGAAAAATGCAGGTCAAAGGTTTTTCCTTGGCCTCTAGAGTGTGCATACAGTTTTTACACAAATCGGTGCAGTTATAGATAAAAACACGATATAGATATAGCGCCACCATGAGGCTGATGAAGATTTTCAAGTGGTTTCTTCCTAAATGGGAATGTGCATGCAACATTTCCATCAAATTGCACTCTGCGTTCATGATTTGAGGCATTTTGTTCATAACGGACCAATCCTGCAAACTTTGGAAGGCAATCTTAGCCAATGGGGATTTAATATGGACGGGCGGGCGTACGCACACACACACGCACACACACACGCACACACAATGTGCAAAACATACTCTCCACAGGCCTTTGGCCTGGTGGAGACAGACATGGTGTCATTCTTTATTAATGTGTGCTAATTTGTGTCGTAAATTTCATAATTTGTGCCGGTATCAATATTGAGATATTTTAAGTTAGTCTATGTTAGTATGTTTCCTACTGTATAAGTATATCGCCCTGTTCTAGTTAGGTGTACTGCCCCATGATGACAGTCATGCCAACACACAACATAGCAATTTATATACAAATGACCAAATAGCACAATTGTTGGCTTCAACTTTCAACGGCACAAATTAGAGAACAAAAAACACGAAAGAATAGTATTGTTCAATTTGGACCTAAAGATGGTGCAAGGCTCAGCAAACATTTAACTTAAAATATCTCAATGATACCAGATTACCAGCACAAATGATACAATTCATGTCACAAATGCAGCACTAAAGAATGACACCATTTTCATTCATGTTTTCATCATATGGGGTGCCAACTTAACGGAGGCATTTAACTGGATTATTATTTCCTTTCTTCGCCGTAAAACTGTAGGCTACGTCTTTAAATGTTCTGATGAATAAAAAAAAGTCTTAGTGCTTTTCTAAAATGTATCCTCGTAGCACACAATTGGCAGGTGGTGTGATTAATTACCCAGCACCTATCGCAATGCAGCTGACCTGCCCCAAACATTTGTGCTTCCCTGGTCAATTGGTGATGACGTTTGTGATGATCGGAGGAAATTTTGATTAATTCACTCCAGCTGTCATTCCTGGAGATATTTGGCTAAATACACGTTTTGTGCCAGAACTTTCACATGGATGTGAAACTAGAGGACAATATCTCACTCCACGTCTTTGGAATTATTGAATGGGTGAGTGCAAACGGAGCATTTATCACATTTATGCTGCCGTTCAAGTCAAGGACACTGTTCTATGGCTCTGTTATGTTGAATACTGTACCAAATGTATGTAACAACAGATTCCCATTCTAGGGCTAGCAGAATCCTACCTACCCTACTGACTGTCATAACTCTCTCTCTCTCCCCTCTCCCCCCCCCCCGCAACATACTGAACCCCCTCTCCCCCCCCCCCCCCGCGCAACATACTGAACATACAGAGAATAACAGAATATAAACTGCAGTATTAGTAAACATTAGACTGCAGAATTAGTAAACATTAGACTGCAGCATTAGTAAACATTAGACTGCAGTATTAGTAAACATTAGACTGCAGTATTAGTAAACATTAGACTGCAGTATTCTCTCTCTATCTCCACCCTCTCCCCCCCTTTCTCTCTCTCCCACCCCCTCTCACACACACACACACACACACACACACACACACACACACACACACACACACACACACACACACACACACACACACACACACACACACTCTCTCTCTATCTCCACCCTCCCCACTCTCTCTCTATCTCTCTCTATCTCCACCCTCCCCCCACCTCTCTCTCCCCCTCCCCCCTCTCTCTCTCACACATTCTCTCCACCCTCCCCCTCTCTCTCTCTCTCTCTATCTCCACCCTCCCCCCACCTCTCTCTCCCCCTCCCCCCTCTCTCTCTCACACACGGTATGGTTACAATATTAGTGGCATCAACAAGATGCAATAGCATAAACACTGTATAGGCTATATTAATATTGCTGCTGCTTCTAGACCAGACTATAGACATACTCGTCATGTTCCATGTTAAAAGATTCAAGAGTCAATAATATAAAATATAACTGTAGTAAAAACACAACGTGGTGAATCAGTTCATCTTTTTACCTGTAGCTGTGTTTCTTTCAGTGGTTGAGCTGCTAACAAACACACGTCCTCCTCCTGCTTAACGACCACACTGTTTTCAAACCACACCTTTTAGTTTTCTCCGCATATCAAAGTGTCAACAGTCAGACGCCATGATGTTGTTTTAACAAACTTCTTCTTATTGTTGTTCTGTCTGTGGATTGTAGCAGCAGCTCCCGAAACAATAAGAGAACACACTGGGTTTTGCACATGCGCAGTAGCGCTGCTGGAGGGTACGCTGTGCAGACTGTGCACTAAATATAAACGGTCACTAGAGGGAGCCATGGTACAGTGTAATACAGTGGGTAGCAGCTATGGAGCATAGCAGTGGGTTCTGGACCCACTGAAAACTCTCCAATTCATTTCCCCCTGAATTTTACCAATCAATGATTTAAGCCTAGAATCAATCCATCCAGGTTCCTGGTGATTCATGACCATAAAACCTTTGAGGAAAAATAAAATGCAGCATCGTATTTTTTTGTTTGTTTAGCGTTTTCATTTTAATTTATTCACAGAATCAAAGGTTTTATGGTCATGGGTCACCAGCATCCTGGATGGCTTGATTCTAGGCTTAAATATGAAATGCACAGGCTCACCGGCTTAGTTTAGCTGCTGCCACGTGCCTGCTGACAATATGCACATTTCCAAGCAAGTTGGAACAAGGACACACTAGGCCTACTAATTGTGGATTATAGTTTTGCTGGTCAATTTGAGACAAAGGTTATTAAAACAATCGAGGAGGAGTCTAAATACTTCCTTAATGTCAACGAAGTCCACACCCACAACACCAGAGGGAGTTCAACAAACCATGTGCAACCCAGATTCGGCACAAATAAGGCACTAAATTAATTTAGCTCCTAGGCCACCAAAATGTGGAACGCCCTACAAACAGTCATTAAGACATGCAAATCCCTGACTCCTTCAAAACCGCTCTCAAAGGGCACCTACAGACAGCTACCACACCACCCACCCCTTTTCCCCCTCACTGTATGTTTATTTTCCCTTTTTACCTCTTTATGATGAATTCCTGTTCCTGTTCCTCTATAAATTGCATATAGTTATGTATATATATATATATATATATATATATATGTATATATATATATAGTTATGTATATATATATATATATATATATGTATATATATATATATATATATATATATATATATATATATATATATATATATATATATATATATATATATATTAGGGCCGGGACAGTACTAGATGTAGTGTAGGCTACTGAATACAGTAGTACTAGAGTTAGTGTGGGGGAAAGAGAGACCTGACAGAAAAATAGACAGCCAATTAAAAGGGAGACTAAAATAAATATAGGTAGGCATTGCATACAGTTTACACAGTGTCTCCTCTACATTTCTAACTCAAAGCCAAGGCACCCCCATGTGGCGAGAAATTCTAACCCTCCGGTCACACAAGCTTCATTTTTGAGTGGTGCAACCACTCCAAGGGACAGTAATGTCCCTATGTTTATAGTAGGGGAGAGCCGTCATGGTTGTAACACTTTGCACGTTTCACTCTTTTACTCAGAGATCCGTTTATCGACATAATTATGTAATATTTTCAGGCAACAGACCTACACATGTCTGCTACCATAAACCACTTCAAGTTTTTCAATTGATAAAACGGGTCGGGAGTTATTAAACCGAACGTGGACAGCTGTACGCTGTTCCAGTGTTACATTTGCTGCGCATATCGGATTCATTGTAACGACATACACGATAAATGTAACAAGCAATTGTATTTAATTGAAGCAACTCCTTAACATTATTTTCATACCATGGATGCGATAAGAAAATGTATCAAACATAAGGGAATTATTAAATAGTACCGGGTGTAACAGTTTGGGTGTTTGAGTCAGTTCAATGGGAAAATACATTGATTACACAACAAATAAAACGTTTAATTGATTGAGTTGTACAATGTTATACAACCCTAAACTAATTTAGAATACACTCTGTAATTAAAGACAGCTGACTGAACATAATATTGGCCAATATGTCAAATATGTAAATATGACATATAATGGTATTTAATGGTATGGCGTGTGTTACAATTGACCCACTTTAGCAAGTTGTTCTTTGGCGTTGCTTACAGACCAGAATGAACGTGAATTGCATCTAAACACGATGCAAACTAATGAAGCACATAAGCATGAAGACATCCATGTGGATTTTTACTCCCAAACTTCAAAGAAAAAAATTGTAGCCCAAAGATACGATACGAGATAAGTGTAAAATCTTACGCCTTTTGAGAAAAGACATAATTCCCAGTATAATGAAGGTAAACACTTCAAACTTCCTGGGCACGTAGAGCACGTTGCTGTACAACACATACTGACGCGATGGCGTCATGATGGCGTTGACCAATCAAGAGATAACGTGTATGTTACAACTGTAGGAGCCATTAATTGGTTTATTATGTTTGGTCCATGAAATGAGTGGGCTGTCACTGGTGATTAACGTGGATGATTGACGGGCATAGGGGCGGACCTGATTCATTCAATACCTCACCTAGTTCACCTGCTTTCACACACAGTGAGAGAGAGGGGGTGTGTGGGAAGCCGCACTGTTGTTGACCGCTTTATACAGCTTATTTTGCTTTCTTTTATTTACTTTGATTACGTTTGATTGCTGTGGCTACTTTGCTTTATGTTTGAGCACCCTTTGAGTTATGCACCTTGCTTCAATAAAACACCTTAAACGCATTGTTTTGGACCCAGCGAAATCCTTTTGTTTGCGGAGCGCGTCTGACAACCTGGTCCATCCCATCGCCTCTCAGCGACTTATGTATACATTCATCTCCTGTAGTCGCTCTACAACAACCATGACACGTTACAAACGTGGAGGCTCTCCCCTACCAACATGGGGGCACTGTTGCACCACTCACTTCAGACTGGTCTGATTTTAAACTTAAAAACTAAAACGAGACACCAGATTTTAGATCTTGGTCCAAAGTTCACGTGTAGGAAGTTTTGTTTATTTTGATCAAAGATCCCATGGAAGGGGATACATTTTAACTGTTTTTCATACAATTCAAAATGGTGGGAGAACTAAAGGTCAGAGGTCAAAAAGACATGAGGAGACGCATGTGTGTATAAAAGTATTACTTCCGACGGTCAATCGCCTGTTCAAAGTTTGCATTTTCAATTGACTGCTATAGCGCCAGGGATATATATATGATATATGATAGTTGATATATGACCAGGGATGTGTAGAGAGTTAGAGAGGCAGGGGCTGAAATCCCATAAGAGGGTACTTTTGGACAAAAATAGCGAAGATAGCAGATCTACAAGCACACAGAGCTTGTATATCTGCTATTTTTGGGGCGCAAACCAGCACTCTTTATCTACTGGATAAAGACATGGATTTGTAAAGACATGGATTTCGAAACAAATGCGTTCAACGCAAAATGCTGTGTTCCAAGTTCAGCAATTCTCCTAAATGCTGCCTTCTGGCACGGCATGGAAAGGAGGGGCATGTGCATTTCTTCCACCATAGTAAACGCTGCATTCCTGGTCTGGAGAGGGCAGTTGTTTTACAGTGGGGTAAAAGGGCAGGGGCTGATGCCCCCTTTGATGTCTATGTGTGCACGTCCCTGCCCATGACCATTCCGTCCTCACTGTTTAGTGGCATGAAAATGGTCCTCTAGCAGATTACCACGTTTTGCGAAAACCGACTGCACGGTTGGTTAGGGTTAGAGTTAGGGTTAACATTCACATTCAATCAAATCTTCACAAATGCCATTCGGACCAATCACTGTTGGCGTCAGTTTTCTGCCCTTACTTTCTAATCCTCAATAATCAGCCAATCAAACCATCGCAATGGGGCGATCAGCCAATCCAATCATTGTGGTTATGTTCACACAAACAGCCAAAGCTGGGCAAAGGAGGGGCTAGCTTTGCCCTTCAACAAAAAAATCCAACATCATCAATAAACAACATCATTACAGGAAAAAAATGAATGAATGAATGAATTAATTTTATTTGGATAGCACCTTTCCAAACATTATAGTTACAGTGCTTTACAGACAGGTTATAAAACAGTAACCATCAGATCAGGGTGATAATCCACTCAAATCATTGTGTCCCATGGGCCTGCTGAGAGGTGGATTTTCAGGCCTGTGTTAAAATATGTCAGTGATATGCCATTCCATGCCTGGGTGGCCGTGCTGTACAAGAAGAATTTACGCGTATTTGTTTTGAAATATACAGTCGGAGCAGTATAATTATTAATCCATAATATTGTCTATCAACCTCCCTACGAACATACAGCTGTTTAATTTGATCCTCCCAATGAGCTCATTTATAGTGGAAACCTTTTTTACTCCATGATGTGAATGCAACATTGTGTCTTAGCAAGTGACCTGAGTTATTTAAAATTTGTCACAACGTTTACAGAGGACATCATCAATTTATTCTGAATGTTTATTTTGTCCTGTGAGAACTGTGCATGGATAAGATGGTGTGTTTTCAGTGCCCAGGACATTTGAAACTTGTGTTACAATGTTTACATTGGAAAGGTTTCTCTTAACACATTGTATGCTACAATGTGAAATTGGGGTTAGGGTTGGTGGTGCTAAGGCGATTAACATTGGACTTTAGAAAATGTTTAGGGGCCCACAGCGAGGGGCCTCTTATAGTGAGAATCACACCGCATAAATCAAAAGAAAGCCACACTTGTCCACTTCAATTTAAAAAAAAAATATGATTCTACCATCTTCCATTCTGGAGATATTGACCTTTTTCTAAAACCTGCTTTTCGCTGCACGCTGCTCTTTTGAAAAAACAGCAGAGATATGGAAGGTTGAAGTTGACAGACATTGACAGACAGATATAAAAATGAACACAAATAATATCATATACATACTACACACTGAATGAAAGCCCTGAATGTCTACTTTTAGGAGGAAAACAAATACACATGGTCCCATGTATAGTTTGTCAGTAATTGGCTGTTGAATGCAGCTTGCGCCCACCAGAGAGGATTTCAGAAAATGCATGGACCTGAAGAACCATTATTCACAAAATAAGGCCTATAGCGACATGTACATATGATATACCGTATGAAACAGAAGACTCTCTGCTTTCATAAGAAAAATACTTCTACTGTAATAATAATACAAATCACACCCCTGTGAAGTGAGCAGTGCAATGTTGCACAACATTGCACTGCTCACTTCACATGGGTGTGATTTTTATTCAGACACACCCCTGTGAAGTGAGCAGTGCAATGTTGCGCAACATTGCACTGCTCACTTCACAGGGGTGTGATTTTTATTATTATTACAGTAGAAGTATTTTTCTTATGAAAGCAGAGAGTCTTCTGTTTCATACGGTATATCATATGTACATGTCGCTATAGGCCTTATTTTGTGAATAATGGTTCTTCAGGTCCATGCATTTTCTGAAATCCTCAGAGTATTTTAGACAAGACAAGGAACTGACAACTAAATATTCACAAAATAAGGCATATAGCGACATGTACATACTATATACCGTATGAAACAGAAGACTCTCTGCTTTCATAAGAAAAATACTTCTACTGTAATAATAATGAAAATCACACCCCTGTGAAGTGAGCAGTGCAATGTTGTGCAACATTGCACTGCTCACTTCACAGGGGTGTGGTTTTTATTATTATTACAGTAGAAGTATTTTTCTTATGAAAGCAGAGAGTCTTCTGTTTCATACGGTATATCATATGTACATGTCGCTATAGGCCTTATTTTGTGAATAATGGTTCTTCAGGTCCATGCATTTTCTGAAATCCTCAGAGTATTTTAGACAAGACAAGGAACTGACAACTAAATATTCACAAAATAAGGCATATAGCGACATGTACATACTATATACCGTATGAAACAGAAGACTCTCTGCTTTCATAAGAAAAATACTTCTACTGTAATAATAATGAAAATCACACCCCTGTGAAGTGAGCAGTGCAATGTTGTGCAACATTGCACTGCTCACTTCACAGGGGTGTGATTTTTATTATTATTACAGTAGAAGTATTTTTCTTATGAAAGCAGAGAGTCTTCTGTTTCATACGGTATATCATATGTACATGTCGCTATAGGCCTTATTTTGTGAATAATGGTTCTTCAGGTCCATGCATTTTCTGAAATCCTCAGAGTATTTTAGACAAGACAAGGAACTGACAACTAAATATTCACAAAATAAGGCATATAGCGACATGTACATACTATATACCGTATGAAACAGAAGACTCTCTGCTTTCATAAGAAAAATACTTCTACTGTAATAATAATGAAAATCACACCCCTGTGAAGTGAGCAGTGCAATGTTGTGCAACATTGCACTGCTCACTTCACAGGGGTGTGATTTTTATTATTATTACAGTAGAAGTATTTTTCTTATGAAAGCAGAGAGTCTTCTGTTTCATACGGTATATCATATGTACATGTCGCTATAGGCCTTATTTTGTGAATAATGGTTCTTCAGGTCCATGCATTTTCTGAAATCCTCAGAGTATTTTAGACAAGACAAGGAACTGACAACTAAATATTCACAAAATAAGGCATATAGCGACATGTACATACTATATACCGTATGAAACAGAAGACTCTCTGCTTTCATAAGAAAAATACTTCTACTGTAATAATAATAAAAATCACACCCCTGTGAAGTGAGCAGTGCAATGTTGCACAACATTGCACTGCTCACTTCACAGGGGTGTGATTTTTATTATTATTACAGTATTAGTTTTTTTCTTATGAAAGCAGAGAGTCTTCTGTTTCATACGGTATATATTATGTACATGTCGCTATAGGCCTTATTTTGTGAATAATAGTTCTTCAGGTCCTTCATTCTCTGAAATCCTCTCTGAAAAATAGTATTTTAGACAAGGCATATAGCGACATGTACATACTATAGACATATCTGAAATTGTCTCAGTAACAGGGGGGGGCAACACATGTCTTGATCAGTGTACCAGGCAGTTTCAGAACGATAGTGTATTGTGTAACGGTGAGACACGTTAGTCGTTGTTGACAGACATGTCTGGACATGTTCTGGGGCAAAGAACCTCAGGAGAGATAAGCGGTGGAAAGGAGGAGAGAGAGAGACTCTAATCAATGTGTATTCGTTATACTGTACATTACAAACGGGTCGATTACGTCGCAGACGCCTTCATTGCGGTCTTATCACTGCAATTATAATGAATAAAAAGTCGGTTACAACCACACTACGGAGTACGGATAGTGTTGCCTGGCGAAGGCTCTATGGCTAATGGTGATCCACGGTGTCGAGTCGAGAATCGCTATACGGGCTTATTTGCCCAAACATGGGTGGTCAAGACATATAAAGCGGCCAGTTGATCATCTCTCTCATAATACGTCATTCGTTTCGCGTATCATTATGACATGGCGACCGTTGCAGATTATTCTTATATACGGGCAGAGGGCTCTCTTTTTTCGAGAATGAGAGGACGAGGTGGAAAGCGATCGCAACGCGGGCCTGGGGGGGGTTCCACGGCGGTGATCTCTCCTAGTAACGTCGGGCAGAGGGCTATTTTTCCGAGTGAATGAGAGGACGAAGCGGCGGTTGCAGTTGGAGGCGTTATGTCCTTTTTCCGAGAATGAGAGAGATGCAAAGCGATCACAACGCGGGCCTGGGGGGGGTTCCACGGCGGTGATCTCTCCTAGTAACGTCGGGCAGAGGGCTATTTCTTTCCGAGAATGAGAGGACGAAGCAGCGGTGAAAGGCAGTTCGAGGCACAGCCACAGTGGGTAAGTGAGTGGGGGGGGGACTGAAACTGAAATGCGACGATCCGAAACGAAGAGGGGGGGGCCTACATTGCTGCCTCGGGAAAAACCATGTAGAAACAGGAGGGGAGGGGAATCAAGTGTATTCACACACACACTAGCATGGGTACCTCCATTTTAGATCCCCTTGACATCTGCGTTGGTCTATGCCGTGCATGCCGGCGAGGCCGCCTCCAGTACGTCGTAATGGATACGGCATGCCGCATAGACCAGACCTCTTTTCAGGAGGGGGGGGCTTTTAACTCCCGGATCACATAAACGGACCTTCCTAGAGACATCGGTGTTACTTTCTATGTTGTCCGGGCGCGTATAAATATGAAGCACATTAATCATAAAAAAAACCAATAAAACGCTTTAGAGCGTTATGCGCAGACGGCGTTCGATATTAATAAAACGCTTTAGAGCGTTTTGCGCAATCGATGAGTTAATAACCCACAAGGGACCCACGTGTGGATGCCCAGTTCTTACCCATGCACACTTAGCCCATACATAACCTATATAGGTCCCAGACATGGGTGACCAGTTCTAACCCATGCCCACTTAGCCCATACGTAACCCATATGGGACACAGACATGTGTGCCCAGTTCTAACCCATGCCCACTTAGCCCATATATATCCCACAAGGGACCCATACATGGTGACCAGTTCTAACCCATGCCCACTTGGCCCATTTGTAACCCATATCGAACCCACAATATTTGCCCAGTTCAAGCCCATGCCCACTTAGCCCACATAGAACCTACCTGGAACCCAGTATAATTGCCCAGTTCTAGCCCATGCCCACTTGGTACCCATACACACACATGCACCCCATATGGTGCCCACATGGACATGTTAGCTGGGAAGTAAGTAATATACATAGGATTGGGAATCATTTGCATTTAAATGATTTCAACGGGGAAATACTTAACATCCCTGTGACAACATCTGATAGGTGACAAAAGCAACTTGAGCTTTTTGTCACATTCCTAATCCTAAATTCACCGCACCCACTGCACACAGCATTGTATGAAGTAATTCTCTCATGGTCAAAAAGACATTTCACAAATGCATGTTTAAAGGGCCACATCAGCCCTTTTGCAACCATATCTTTCCTGGGGGGTTTATGTGGGAAATGTGTGTTTTTAGACATTTTAGTATTTCAAAGTGTCTGTCATGTCATGGACACTGGTCTCACTGCTGGATTACTACAATGACCATAATGCTTTGCTGCACTTGTGGAGAGAGAGAGATGTCTTTTTGAGACAACATGTACTTCAGGAAGGAAGTGAGACCAGTGTCCATGACATCATTGGCACTTTGAAATACTAAAATATCTAAAAACACGTATTACACACAAAAAAATAGTTTATTGTTTCCCAAACATCATTAAAATAAGATACGGTTGCAAAAGGGGTGAAATTGCCCTTTAAACGCAAGACGGGCTCGATTTTCTCTCCATGCTTATTTTCCAGTTAGTCTTGATATGATGGACTATTGAGTCCACCACATCAAGTTAAAGTTAACATCCAGAACATCTACGTCAAAACTACTACAGCTACTTTCTTCCTATTTTGATGAAAGGTGGAACATTTACAATATATTCTCATCTTCTAGATCGGCTATTTTCATAATCTACAACACATTATAAAATAGGGCTTGATAGGATCAATCGTGAATTTATCCTATACAAAATAATATATAATTTTTTAAGTATATTTCCATGCAAGATATGTATATTTTGGTGTCAAGCTGAAAAGGTTTGGGAAAGTGGACAAACATGATGGACCATTGAGCCAGTTAATGCTGTACCTTTAGATTTTGTTGTGAGCAGTGATTGGCCCGTTTAGTTCTTGGTGTGTCCCGCCCCACTCACTCTGATTGGCCCACTGTTAGTATTTAACAAGAGCTTGGTCTGCTTTGTGTCACTTTAATCTCTGCTAGTTGTTAAGAGCTGAACTTCTCCTCTCTGCACTAGCTGAAGCATTTAGTCTTTGTTTTGGTTCTACTTTACTGAATACTTTTATAATATCTTCTCAATTTAAAAATCTATTTTGGGTTTTGAGTTATGGCTTTACTACAAACAATTAAGTCCTTGGTCAACCAGAGACTATCTGCTGCTGCTGAAGAGATATTTGGGATCGTTGGAAGAATTCTAACAGAGTACGAGGATGAAGCTTTCCACATCAAGCAATAAACTGACCGCCAACGTAGACTACTGGATATGGTTTTACAACCAATAGTCAAGCTACACAGAACAGGTTGGTAAAACCTTTACTACGGTAACTGTTACGGGCTTGAACATGTTTGAACACATCAATCCATTCTCTGTAGATATACCAGATAGCAATAGGTTGTAGCTAATGAGAAATTATATTTGAGAAACAAGGAGAGGCTTGTTTTAGAAATGAAGCATCGCTGAGGTAAGAAACAATCAATTGTGTGACACTTCACACTGGAATCAAAACAACATTAGGACAGATATGGAACTAACAGTAGAAGTGTCATGTTCAAAAATGTAATAATAATGTGTTTCTCTTCTCTCTCTTCTGTCTAGACTCCATACACCTCCTTGTGTATAAAGAGGAGGTATTCACTGAGCAGCCTCCACAGATTAAAGTCGAACAGGAGGAGATAACCTCCAGTCTGGTCCAGGAGGAACCAGAATCTCCACAGATTAAACAAGAAAAGGAGGAGAGAATATCCAGTCTGGTCCAGGAGGAACCAGCGACTCCACATATTAAAGAAGAACATGAGGAGAGAACCTCCAGTCTGATCAAAGAGGAACCAGAGTCTCCACAGATTAAAGAAGAACAGGAGGAGAGAATATCCAGTCTGGTCCAGGAGGAACCAGCGACTCCACAGATTAAAGAAGAACATGAGGAGAGAACCTCCAGTCTGATCAAAGAGGAACCAGCGTCTCCACAGATTAAAGAGGAACATGATGAGCTACTTCAAAGATCAGAGGAGGATGGTGGATCAACAGAGACTTTACTATCAGTGAAACACGAAGATGATGATGAAAACATACAAATAGAACCTGTAGCCAGCACCTCATCTCAACAATTGGCAACACAAGCTGATGTAGAGGACTGTGGAACATCACAACTAACTAGTGATGATCAGCTCCTCTCTTCTCACTGTTCTGAATCCGACATCACTGAAGACAGTGATGAGTGGGACGAGACCATGGATGGCCAGTCAAGATCACACAATACACAACACATGGGAGGAAATAGTTTGTCTTTGAGCACAGGCTTTAGTTGAAAGGATAATCTAAAAATACACATGAAGACTCACACAGGGGAAAAGCCCTTTACGTGTACAGTTTGTGGCAAGGCCTGTGGTAGAACGAGTCATCTAAAACGACACATGATGACTCACACAGGGGAAAAGCCCTTTACGTGTACAGTTTGTGGCAAGGGCTGTAGTCAAAAGGGTAATCTAAAACGACACATGAGGACTCACACAGGGGAAAAACCCATTACATGTACAGTTTGTGGCAAGGGCTGTATTCATAATGTGGCATTAAAAATACACATGAGGACTCATACAGGCGAAAAACCATTTACGTGTACAGTTTGTGACAAAGGCTTTAGTCGAAAGGATCATCTAAAATTACACATGAGGACTCATACAGGGGAAAAACCATTTACGTGTACAGTTTGTGGCAAGGGCTGTAGTCAAACGAATGATCTAAAACGACACATGATGACTCACACAGGGGAAAAGCCCTTTACGTGTACAGTTTGTGGCATGGGCTGCAGTCAAAAGAGTAGTCTAAAAGTACACATGTTGACTCACACAGGGGTAAAACCTGTTACGTGTACAGTTTGTGGCAAAGGCTGCCGTCACACTGGGGAGTTAAAAGTACACATGAGGACTCATACAGGGGAAAAACCCTTTGAGTGTAAAATTTGCAAAAAGGGCTTTACCCAGACTGGTAATCTAGAAAAACACATGAAGACACACAAAGAGGAAAAAGCTGTAAATGATGAGTGCTAATGAGAGGGGCGCTATCCCCTCCTTTTGGCTTGTGATTGGCTGATCACCCCATAGTGATGATTGGCTGAGCAAAGTATATATTGAAGATAAAAGTGAGGGCAGGAATTTGAAGACGCCAAAACATATTGTGTTGATTTTATAGCTTGAGATTAAAATGTCATATTCATTATTATTCATACACTAGTGGTGCAATTGTACCTAGTATATTTTAATCACTTAGTTGTATAATTTGTTTAGATTTTCTTTATAGAATAGTTGTCTTCATAGAATGCATTGTAACAGAAAATATGTACTATGCCATACCTGTAAGAAAACTGTCTGTAAATTCTTATTTTTCTAATAAAGGGTTGACAGCTAAAGATCCTTGTGTTCATTACAAGAAGCTAATCACATCACATGTGTTTCAGTCACCTCCCTTAAGTATGGACGCCTTGTACTGTGAACAATACAGTGACAAGAACAGCATAATTTTATATCCTTCATACCAAACTATTACTATAAGGAACATGATATGAGTATTAATTAAATGAAACAATCTACACATATTTTACTTGAACTTTCTACATTGAACATGAAATGAGTAAGTCCTAATGTTACAGAGTGCATACTGTCCATTGTACTTAACCTGTGACTACATGTAGATCTAGCGTAAAATAAGAAATGCTTCATGTTCTAACATGTATGTGTAAGGTGGTGACACATCCCATAGTCACTGTGATGATGGTTAAAACTATTACAAAATGACAGTAGTTGTGGACGTGAGTTTATATGTTATCTGACAATTGGTATGAATGAAACATTGCCCACATTATTCAGCAATTAGAATGTCACATTAATATTCACAGACTAGTTGTGCAATTGTAACTTGTCTCTGTGTTGACATGTGTTGTTTGGACTAACATATCATCATTGTGTATTTCAATGACTTAGTTTGATTATATGTTTAGATTCTCTGTATTATGCCGTCTTCATACAATTGTAACAGAACATATTTACTCTGTAAAAACACGTATGTTCTTCTTTTTCAAATAAAGGGTTGACAGCTAGACATCCTTTGTATGTTCATTACATAAAACTCATAAGAAATGCTTCATTTTCCAATAATTGTGTGCAAGGATGGTGACACATCCCTTAGTCATACTGTGATTTTATATTTTATTTTTACTGTACAATACCAGTGCATTATTATTTATAGTCGTAGGATACGGGAATTCCACCTTTATCTACCGTGTTAGAAGAAATGGGTTGTTTAGGAGCATGTCTGTCCCATTGTTAACACCCTGAGCGGGTAGGACGGAGTTCTCCGTTCAATCAATTAGTAATGCCCAGTGCTCAGGACGGAGATTGATAAAAAAGGACAGAGATTATTGATATCAGAACCGATCGCATCGCTCCACAGGCTGGGAGCACTTACCCTAACCCCTTAGATAGCATTTATGTTGGCTTAGATAGCATTTGATACAGACTTATAGCATGTTATGTAGACAGCACTATAATTGTATTGTACATAGTCATAGCACGCCATAGTACATATGTATAGCATAGTAGTAAATATGTATAGTTTATATGTATAGTGTATGTATAGTTTCATTATATAGATATTCCACTGTTACTTTCTTAGCTTACGCATGTTTCATGATAAATACTTTTACGTGATGTATTCCCATGCTTTTGTTCTTGCTTAAATGTAAGTCGCTCTGGATTAAGAGCGTCTGCTAAATGCCTAAATTGTAAATTGAGCGTGCATTATTATTTATAGTCGTAGGATACCGGAATTCCACCTTTATCTACCGTGTTAGAATAAATTGGATGTGAATGTTGTGGAATGTTTAGGAGCATGTCTGTCCCATTGTTAATGGACGGGTGATAATCGGTTAGGGTGTGTAACCCTATTGCTGAATGGATCAACCAACCAATTTGCATGTGATCCTTTTAGTGTGACAAGTAGAGTGCATATAGCCTACTCCTACAGTATTGTGTGAATGGAGTGGAACATGTATATACAGGATTGGGAATCATTTGCATTTAAATTATTTAGACTGGGAAATACTTAGCATCCCTGTGACAACATCTGATAGGTGACAAAAGCAATTTGTCACATTCCTAATCCTAAATTCACCGCACCCACTGCACACAGCAATAGTCATTGTATGAAGTCATTCTCTCATAGTCAAATAGACATTTCACACATGCATGTTTAAAGGGCTTACTTCAGCCCTTTTGCAACCATATCTTTCCTGGGGGGTTTATGTGGGAAATGTGTGTTTTTAGACATTTTAGTATTTCAAAGTGTCTGTGATGTCATGGACACTGGTCTCACTGCTGGATTACTACAATGACCATAATGCTTTGCTGCACTTGTGGAGAGAGAGAGGGCTGTCTTTTTGAGACAACATGTACTTCAGGAAGGAAGTGAGACCAGTGTCCATGACATCATTGGCACTTTGAAATACTAAAATATCTAAAAACACGTATTACACACAAAAAGTGTTTCTTGTTTCCCAAACAACTTAAAATAAGATACTATGATGGACTATTGAGTCCATCATATCAAGTTAAAACTACATGTCCAGAACATGTCAAAACTACTACAGCTACTTTCTTCCTATTTTGATGAAAGGTGGAACATTTACAATATATTCTCAGCTTCTAGATCGGCTATTTTCATCATCTACAACACATTATAAAATAGGGATTGATAGGATCGTGAATTTATCCTATACAAAATAATATATAATTTTCTAAGTATATTTCCATGCAAAATTTGTATATTTTGGTGTCAAGTTGAAAAGGTTTGGGAAAGTGGACAAACATGATGGACCATTGAGCCAGTTAATGCTGTACCTTTAGATTTTGTTGAGAGCAGTGATTGGCCCGTTTAGTTCTTGGTGTGTCCCGCCCCACTCACTCTGATTGGCCCACTGTTAGTATTTAACAAGAGCTTGGTCTGCTTTGTGTCACTTTGATCTCTGCTAGTTGTTAAGAGCTGAACTTCTCCTCTCTGCACTATAGCTGAAGCATTTAGTCTTTGTTTTGGTTCTACTTTACTACATACTTTTATAATATTTTCGCTCAATTTAAAAATCTATTTGGGTTTTGAGTTATGGCTTTACTACAAACATTGAAGTCATTGGTGAACCAGAGACTATCTGCTGCTGCTGAAGAGATATTTGGGGTCATTGGAAGAATTCTAACAGAGTACGAGGATGAAGCTTTCCACATCAAGCAAGAAACTGACCGCCAACGCAGACTACTGGATATGGTTTTACAACCAATCGTCAAACTACACAGAACAGGTTGGTAAAACCTTTACTACTATTACTATTACTATTTTCACCATTATTTCTTAAATGGCAATGGTGACTATTTGGAATAAAAGAGGAACTGGTGAAAATGTTGCATTGAATAATATTCAATAGTATTCTAGTTGTATTTCCCCCATTCATGTTAGTGTGACTGTTAAACTAGCATTAACAACATAATCAAGTAGTAAGGAATACTTTATTTATGTTGACCATGAATAATCATAGACTGTTTAAAGTAAGCTAACTCATTAAACGTGTTGCACTCTAAAACATCAGAGGTTGTATAGTAAATGATAATTTACATTTGAGAAACAAGGAGATGCTTGTTTTAGAAATGAAGCATTGTTGAAGTAAGAAAATAATTTGCATGACACTTCACACTGAAATCAACATTAGGGCAGGTATGGAACTAACAGCAAGAGTTCATGTACAAACATGTAATGATGTGTTTCTCCTCTGTATCTTCTGTCTAGATTCCATACACCCCCTTGTGTGTAAAGAGGAGGTATTCCCTGAGCAGCAGCAGGAGAGAACCTCCAGTCTGATCAAAGATGAACCGGAGTATCCACAGATTAAAGTGGAACAAGAGGAGATAACCTCCAGTCTGATCAAAGAGGAACCAGAGTCTCTACAGATTAAAGGAAAACAAGAGGAGAGAACCTCCAGTCTGATCAAAGAGGAACCAGAGTCTCTACAGATTAAAGGAGAACAGGAGGAGAGAACCTCCAGTCTGATCAAAGAGGAACCAGAGTCTCCACAGATTAAAGAAGAACAGGAGGAGAGAACCTCCAGTCTGATCAAAGAGGAACCAGAGTATCCACATATTAAAGGGGAACACGATGAGCTACTTCAAAGATCAGAGGAGGATGGTGGATCAACAGAGACATTACTATTAGTGAAACATGAAGATGATGAAAACATGCTAACAGAACCTGTAGCCAGCACCTCATCTAAAAGCATGGAAACACAAGCTGATGTAGAGGACTGTGGAACATCACAACCAACTAGTGATGATCAGCTCCTCTCTTCACACTGTTCTGAATCTGACGTCACTGAAGACAGTGATGAGTGGGATGAGACCACGGATGACCAGTCAGGTACAAACACACTGCAATCACACAATACACAACACTTGGGAGGAAATAGTTTGTCTTTGAGCAACAAGCTGCTCCATGGCCTAAAATCACCAAAACAAAGTCACTCCATGAGGAGTCACACAGGTATGAAATGTTTTAGCTGTGCAGATTGTGGTAAAACGTTTAATCGGAAGGGAACTCTGAAGATGCACACAATGATTCATTCAGGGGAAAAGCCATTTGTTTGTACATTGTGTGACAGTGGCTTTAATCAAAGCGGTAGTCTAAAATCACACATGTTGACTCACACAGGGGAAAAGCCCTTTACGTGTACAGTCTGTGGCATGGGCTGCCGTCACACTGGGGCATTAAAAGTACACATGATGACTCACACAGGGGAAAGACCCTTTACGTGTACAGTTTGTGGCATGGGCTGCAGTCACACTGGGGCGTTAAAAGTACACATGAGGACTCATACAGGGGAAAAACCCTTTACGTGTACAGTTTGTGGCACAGGCTTTGGTCGAAAGGATAATCTAAAATTACACATGGTGATTCACACAGGGGAAAAGCCCTTTACGTGTACAGTTTGTGGCAAGGGCTGTAGTCAAAAGCGTAATCTAAAATTACACATGATGACTCACACAGGGGAAAAACCCATTACATGTACAGTTTGTGGCAAGGGCTGTAGTCAACCAAGTGATCTAAAACGACACATGATGACTCACAGAGGGGAAAAACCCATTGCATGTAAAGTTTGTGGCAAGGGCTGTAGTCAAACGAATTATCTAAAACGACACATGATGACTCACACAGGGGAAAAGCCATTTGTTTGTACAGTGTGTGACATAGGCTTTAATCGAAAGACTAATCTAAAACGACACATGATGACTCACACATCGGAAAAGCCCTTTACGTGTACAGTTTGTGGCAAGGGCTGTAGTCAAACGAGTGATCTAAAACGACACATGATGACTCACACAGGGGAAAAGCCCTTTACGTGTACAGTGTGTGGCATGGGCTGCAGTCAAAAGGGTAGTCTAAAAGTACACATGTTGACTCACACAGGGGTAAAACCCGTTATGTGTACAGTTTGTGACAAAGGCTTTAGTCAAAGGAGTAGTCTAAAATTACACATGAGGACTCATACAGGGGAAAAACCATTTACGTGTACAGTTTGTGAAAAAGGCTTTAGTCTGAATTGCAATCTAAAAACACACATGAAGATGTGTCATGAAGAGGAAAAAGCTGTTAAATGATGAGTGTTTTCTTTTCTTCAAATAAGGCTTATGTCAATTATTCAGTTTAGTCCAGCTAGATACATTAAACATGATGTACTATACATCAATTGTTTTAATACATTTTCAACTTGCATAATGACCTGCCGATATTGATATAACAATATGAGAAGCAGTGTTTGCCCACATTCTTCAGCAATACAAATGTCACATTCATTAATATTCATGGACTAGTGGTGCAATTGTAACTTGTCTCTGTGTTGACTAACATAATTATCATCATACTGTATTCCAATGACTTAGTTTGATTATATGTTTAGATTATCTGTATTATGTTGTCTTCATAAAATTGTAACAGAAGATATTTACTCTGTAAAAAAGACTGTCCGCTATTTCTTCTTTTTCAAATAAAGGATTGACAGCTACACACCCTTTGTGTGTTTATTACAGAAAGCTCATCACAACACATGTGCTTCACCTTCAACTTGTACTGTGAACAATACAGTGACAAGAACTGCTTCATTTTACATCCTGCATGCCAAACTATTACTATAAGGAACATGATAGGAGTATTAATTAAATTAAAAAGTCTACAAATCTTTGACTTGAACTTTCTACATTGAACATGGCAGGAGTACGTATTAATGTTTCAGAGTGTATACTGTCAATTGTACATAGCCTGTAACTGTGACTACATGTAGATCTAGCGTATAATAAGAAATGCTTCATTTTCTAACAATTGTGTGCAAGGATGGTGACACATCCCTTAGTCATACTGTGATGGTTAAAACTATGACAAAATAATAGTAGTTGTGGACATGAGTTGATATGTTCTCTGACAATTGGTATGAATGAAACATACCAATTTGTACTCTCTCTGAGTTACAGACCTATTTGGTTCCTCCTCACACAGGGGAAAAGCCATTTGTTTGTACAGTGTGTGACATAGGCTTTAATCGAAAGACTAATCTAAAACGACACATGACTCACACATCGGAAAAGCCCTTTACGTGTACAGTTTGTGGCAAGGGCTGTAGTCAAACGAGTGATCTAAAACGACACATGATGACTCACACAGGGGGAAAGCCATTTGTTTGTACAGTGTGTGACAAAGGCTTTCATCTAAAGACTGAACTAAAACGACACATGAGGACTCACACAGGGGAAAAGCCCTTTACGTGTACAGTTTGTGGCAAGGGCTGTAGTCAAACGAGTGATCTAAAACGACACATGATGACTCACACAGGGGCAAAGCCCTTTACGTGTACAGTTTGTGGCATGGGCTGCAGTCAAAAGGGTAGTCTAAAAGTACACATGTTGACTCACACAGGGGAAAAACCATTTACGTGTACAGTTTGTGACAAAGGCTTTAGTCAAAGGTGTAGTCTAAAATTACACATGAGGACTCATACAGGGGAAAAACCATTTACGTGTACGGTTTGTGAAAAAGGCTTTAGTCTGAATTGCAATCTAAAAACACACATGAAGATGTGTCATGAAGAGGAAAAAGCTGTTAAATGATGAGTGTTTTCTTTTCTTCAAATAAGGCATTATCTTGAGACTTAAGTCAATTATTCAGTTTAGTCCAGCTAGATACATTAAACATGATGTACTATACATCAATTGTTTTAATACATTTTCAACATGCATAATGACCTGCCGATATTGATATAACAATATGAGAAGCAGTGTTTGCCCACATTCTTCAGCAATACAAATGTCACATTCATTAATATTCACGGACTAGTGGTGCAATTGTAACTTGTCTCTGTGTTGACTAACATAATTATCATCATACTGTATTCCAATGACTTAGTTTGATTATATGTTTAGATTCTCTGCATTATGTTGTCTTCATAAAATTGTAACAGAAGATATTTACTCTGTAAAAAAGACTGTCCGCAATTTCTTCTTTTTCAAATAAAGGGTTGACAGCTACACATCCTTTGTGTGTTTATTACAGAAAGCTCATCACAACACATGTGCTTCACCTTCAACTTGTACTGTGAACAATACAGTGACAAGAACTGCTTCATTTTACATCCTGCATGCCAAACTATTACTATAAGGAACATGATAGGAGTATTAATTAAATTAAAAAGTCTACACATCTTTGACTTGAACTTTCTACATTGAACATGGCAGGAGTACGTATTAATGTTTCAGAGTGTATACTGTCCATTGTACATAGCCTGTAACTGTGACTACATGTAGATCTAGCGTATAATAAGAAATGCTTCATGTTCTAACAATTGTGTGCAAGGATGGTGACACATCCCTTAGTCATACTGTGATGATGGTTAAAACTATGACAAAATAATAGTAGTTGTGGACGTGAGTTGATATGTTATCTGACAATTGGTATGAATGAAACATACCAATTTGTACACTCTCTGAGTTACAGACCAACAATTAGATTTGGGTGAGTGAGAGAGAACCCCATGGTTGTCCGACTACAGGAAAGGACTTTGATCTAATGCCTGTCCCATTGTTAATGGACAGGTGATAATGGGTTAGGGTGTGTAACCCTATTGCTGAATGGATCGACCAACCAATTTGCATGTGATCCTTTTAGTGTGATAAGTAGAGTGCATATAGCCTACTCCTACAGTATTGTGTGAATGGAGTGGAACATGTATATACAGGATTGGGAATCATTTGCATTTAAATGATTTAAACTGGGAAATACTGCATCCCTGTGACAACATCTGATAGGTGACAAAAGCAATTTGAGCTTTTTGTCACATTCCTAATCCTAAATTCACCGCACCCACTGCACACAGCAATAGTCATTGTATGAAGTCATTCTCTCATGGTCAAATAGACATTTCACACATGCATGTTTAAAGGGCTTACTTCAACCCTTTTGCAACCATATCTTTCCTGGGGGGTTTATGTGGGAAATGTGTGTTTTTAGACTTTTTAGTATTTCAAAGTGTCTGTGATGTCATGGACACTGGTCTCACTGCTGGATTACTACAATGACCATAATGCTTTGCTGCACTTGTGGAGAGGGAGAGGGCTGTCTTTTTGAGACAACATGTACTTCAGGAAGGAAGTGAGACCAGTGTCCATGACATCATTGGCACTTTGAAATGCTAAAATATCTAAAAACATGTATTACACACAAAAAGTGTTTCTTGTTTCCCAAACAACTTAAAATAAGATACGGTTGCAAAAGGGGTGAAATTGCCCTTTAAACGCAAGACAGGCTCGATTTTCTCTCCATGCTTATTTTCCAGTTAGTCTTGATATGATTGACTATTGAGTCCATCATATCAAGTTAAAACTACATGTCAAAACTACTACAGCTACTTTCTTCCTATTTTGATGAAGGTGGAGCATTTAAAATATATTCTCAGCTTCTAGATCGGCTATTTTCATCATCTACAACACATTATAAAATAGGGCTTGAGAGGATGAATTTATCCTGTACAAAATAAATATAATTTAAGTATATTTCCATGCAACATATGTATATTTTGGGGTCAAGTTGAAAAGGTTTGGGAAATCAGAAGTGGACAAACATGATGGACCATTGAGCCAGATAATGGACTCAGAACTTTAACAGTCACAATATCACCATCAAAGTCAGATTAAATGTTTTATTTCCAACAGATGTTTTATGTAACAGAGTCTGATGACTCAGAATGCTGAATGTCTTCAGAAATATAAAGAAAGTTGAACATCAGTTCTTAAGTCTTAACACTGGGTCGCTGTGTGTCAAATAATGTAATTGTAAAAACTGTACTATACTGGTCTATAAAGCATGGTTTGGGGCATCTGATCGTGTGTTATATCATCAATTATTCATACCTCTATGGTCATTTGGGAAAGATTTGCTTTATGATCCTAGAAAAAAAAGATAGTATTCAGTTCAATGTGTCATATATCTGGAACAAACTTCCTGAAAACTGCAGCTCTGCAACAACTACACTGACAATGTATATAATTCATTTAAATTATCTTCATTTCCGTTCAAATCCAGGGTAGATTAGGAAAATTACATAACGCTGCTGTACCTTTAGATGTTGTTGTGAGCAGTGATTGGCCCGTTTAGTTCTTGGTGTGTCCCGCCCCACTCACTCTGATTGGCCCACTGTTAGTATTTAACAAGAGCTTGGTCTGCTTTGTGTCACTTTAATCTCTGCTAGTTGTTAAGAGCTGAACTTCTCCTCTCTGCACTAGCTGAAGCATTTAGTCTTTGTTTTGGTTCTACTTTACTACATACTTTTATAATATTTTCGCTCAATTAAAAAATCTATTTGGGTTTTGAGTTATGGCTTTACTACAAACATTGAAGTCCTTGGTCAACCAGAGACTATCTGCTGCTGCTGAAGAGATATTTGGGGTCATTGGAAGAATTCTAACAGAGTACGAGGATGAAGCTTTCCACATCAAGCAAGAAACTGACCGCCAACGTAGACTACTGGATATGGTTTTACAACCAATAGTCAAGCTACACAGAACAGGTTGGTAAAACCTTTACTACGTTAACTGTTACAGGCTTGAACATGTTTGAACACAACTGCATCAATCCAGTCTCTGTGGATATACCAGATAGCAATAGGTTGTAGCTAATGAGAAATTATATTTGAGAAACAAGGAGAGACTTGTTTTAGAAATGAACATCGCTGAGGTAAGAAACAATCAATTGTGTGACACTTTACACTGGAATCAAAACAACATTAGGACAGATATGGAACTAACAGCAGATGTGTCATGTTCAAACATGTAATAATGTGTTTCTCTTCTCTCTCTTCTGTCTAGACTCCATACACCTCCTTGTGTGTAAAGAGGAGGTATTCACTGAGCAGCAGCAGAGAACCTCTAGTCTGGTCCAGGAGGATCCAGAGCATCCACAGATTAAAGTCGAACAGGAGGAGATAACCTCCAGTCTGGTCCAGGAGGAACCAGCGACTCCACAGATTAAAGAAGAACATGAGGAGAGAACCTCCAGTCTGATCAAAGAGGAACCAGAGTCTCCACAGATTAAAGAAGAACAGGAGGAGATAACCTCCAGTCTGATCAAAGAGGAACCAGCGTCTCCACAGATTAAAGAGGAACACGATGAGCTACTTCAAAGATCAGAGAAGGATGGTGGATCAACAGAGACATTACTATCAGTGAAACACGAAGATGGTGATGAAAACATACAAATAGAACCTGTAGCCAGCACCTCATCTCAACAATTGACAACACAAGCTGATGTAGACGACTGTGGAACATCACAACTAACTAGTGATGATCAGCTCCTCTCTTCACACTGTTCTGAATCCGACATCACTGAAGACAGTGATGAGTGGGACGAGACCATGGATGGCCAGTCAAGTATAAACACAGTGAAATCACACAATACACAACACATGGGAAATAGTTTGTCTTTGAGCACAGGCTTTAGTCGAAAGGATAATCTAAAAATACACATGAGGACTCACACAGGGGAAAAGCCCTTTACGTGTACAGTTTGTGGCAAGGCCTGTGGTAGAACGAGTCATCTAAAACGACACATGATGACTCACACAGGGGAAAAGCCCTTTACGTCTGTACTATACTGGTCTATAAAGCATGGTTTGGGGCATCTGATCGTGTGTTATATCATCAATTATTCATACCTCTATGGTCATTTGGGAAAGATTTGCTTTATGATCCTAGAAAAAAAAGATAGTATTCAGTTCAATGTGTCATATATCTGGAACAAACTTCCTGAAAACTGCAGCTCTGCAACAACTACACTGACAATGTATATAATTCATTTAAATTATCTTCATTTCCGTTCAAATCCAGGGTAGATTAGGAAAATTACATAACGCTGCTGTACCTTTAGATGTTGTTGTGAGCAGTGATTGGCCCGTTTAGTTCTTGGTGTGTCCCGCCCACTCACTCTGATTGGCCCACTGTTAGTATTTAACAAGAGCTTGGTCTGCTTTGTGTCACTTTAATCTCTGCTAGTTGTTAAGAGCTGAACTTCTCCTCTCTGCACTAGCTGAAGCATTTAGTCTTTGTTTTGGTTCTACTTTACTACATACTTTTATAATATTTTCGCTCAATTAAAAAATCTGGATGAAGGATGAAGCTTTCCACATCAAGCAAGAAACTGACCGCCAACGCAGACTACTGGATATGGTTTTACAACCAATCGTCAAACTACACAGAACAGGTTGGTAAAACCTTTACTACTATTACTATTACTATTTTCACCATTATTTCTTAAATGGCAATGGTGACTATTTGGAATAAAAGAGGAACTGGTGAAAATGTTGCATTGAATAATATTCAATAGTATTCTAGTTGTATTTCCCCCATTCATGTTAGTGTGACTGTTAAACTAGCATTAACAACATAATCAAGTAGTAAGGAATACTTTATTTATGTTGACCATGAATAATCATAGACTGTTTAAAGTAAGCTAACTCATTAAACGTGTTGCACTCTAAAACATCAGAGGTTGTATAGTAAATGATAATTTACATTTGAGAAACAAGGAGATGCTTGTTTTAGAAATGAAGCATTGTTGAAGTAAGAAAATAATTTGCATGACACTTCACACTGAAATCAACATTAGGGCAGGTATGGAACTAACAGCAAGAGTTCATGTACAAACATGTAATGATGTGTTTCTCCTCTGTATCTTCTGTCTAGATTCCATACACCCCCTTGTGTGTAAAGAGGAGGTATTCCCTGAGCAGCAGCAGGAGAGAACCTCCAGTCTGATCAAAGATGAACCGGAGTATCCACAGATTAAAGTGGAACAAGAGGAGATAACCTCCAGTCTGATCAAAGAGGAACCAGAGTCTCTACAGATTAAAGGAAAACAAGAGGAGAGAACCTCCAGTCTGATCAAAGAGGAACCAGAGTCTCTACAGATTAAAGGAGAACAGGAGGAGAGAACCTCCAGTCTGATCAAAGAGGAACCAGAGTCTCCACAGATTAAAGAAGAACAGGAGGAGAGAACCTCCAGTCTGATCAAAGAGGAACCAGAGTATCCACATATTAAAGGGGAACACGATGAGCTACTTCAAAGATCAGAGGAGGATGGTGGATCAACAGAGACATTACTATTAGTGAAACATGAAGATGATGAAAACATGCTAACAGAACCTGTAGCCAGCACCTCATCTAAAAGCATGGAAACACAAGCTGATGTAGAGGACTGTGGAACATCACAACCAACTAGTGATGATCAGCTCCTCTCTTCACACTGTTCTGAATCTGACGTCACTGAAGACAGTGATGAGTGGGATGAGACCACGGATGACCAGTCAGGTACAAACACACTGCAATCACACAATACACAACACTTGGGAGGAAATAGTTTGTCTTTGAGCAACAAGCTGCTCCATGGCCTAAAATCACCAAAACAAAGTCACTCCATGAGGAGTCACACAGGTATGAAATGTTTTAGCTGTGCAGATTGTGGTAAAACGTTTAATCGGAAGGGAACTCTGAAGATGCACACAATGATTCATTCAGGGGAAAAGCCATTTGTTTGTACATTGTGTGACAGTGGCTTTAATCAAAGCGGTAGTCTAAAATCACACATGTTGACTCACACAGGGGAAAAGCCCTTTACGTGTACAGTCTGTGGCATGGGCTGCCGTCACACTGGGGCATTAAAAGTACACATGATGACTCACACAGGGGAAAGACCCTTTACGTGTACAGTTTGTGGCATGGGCTGCAGTCACACTGGGGCGTTAAAAGTACACATGAGGACTCATACAGGGGAAAAACCCTTTACGTGTACAGTTTGTGGCACAGGCTTTGGTCGAAAGGATAATCTAAAATTACACATGGTGATTCACACAGGGGAAAAGCCCTTTACGTGTACAGTTTGTGGCAAGGGCTGTAGTCAAAAGCGTAATCTAAAATTACACATGATGACTCACACAGGGGAAAAACCCATTACATGTACAGTTTGTGGCAAGGGCTGTAGTCAACCAAGTGATCTAAAACGACACATGATGACTCACAGAGGGGAAAAACCCATTGCATGTAAAGTTTGTGGCAAGGGCTGTAGTCAAACGAATTATCTAAAACGACACATGATGACTCACACAGGGGAAAAGCCATTTGTTTGTACAGTGTGTGACATAGGCTTTAATCGAAAGACTAATCTAAAACGACACATGATGACTCACACATCGGAAAAGCCCTTTACGTGTACAGTTTGTGGCAAGGGCTGTAGTCAAACGAGTGATCTAAAACGACACATGATGACTCACACAGGGGAAAAGCCCTTTACGTGTACAGTGTGTGGCATGGGCTGCAGTCAAAAGGGTAGTCTAAAAGTACACATGTTGACTCACACAGGGGTAAAACCCGTTATGTGTACAGTTTGTGACAAAGGCTTTAGTCAAAGGAGTAGTCTAAAATTACACATGAGGACTCATACAGGGGAAAAACCATTTACGTGTACAGTTTGTGAAAAAGGCTTTAGTCTGAATTGCAATCTAAAAACACACATGAAGATGTGTCATGAAGAGGAAAAAGCTGTTAAATGATGAGTGTTTTCTTTTCTTCAAATAAGGCTTATGTCAATTATTCAGTTTAGTCCAGCTAGATACATTAAACATGATGTACTATACATCAATTGTTTTAATACATTTTCAACTTGCATAATGACCTGCCGATATTGATATAACAATATGAGAAGCAGTGTTTGCCCACATTCTTCAGCAATACAAATGTCACATTCATTAATATTCATGGACTAGTGGTGCAATTGTAACTTGTCTCTGTGTTGACTAACATAATTATCATCATACTGTATTCCAATGACTTAGTTTGATTATATGTTTAGATTATCTGTATTATGTTGTCTTCATAAAATTGTAACAGAAGATATTTACTCTGTAAAAAAGACTGTCCGCTATTTCTTCTTTTTCAAATAAAGGATTGACAGCTACACACCCTTTGTGTGTTTATTACAGAAAGCTCATCACAACACATGTGCTTCACCTTCAACTTGTACTGTGAACAATACAGTGACAAGAACTGCTTCATTTTACATCCTGCATGCCAAACTATTACTATAAGGAACATGATAGGAGTATTAATTAAATTAAAAAGTCTACAAATCTTTGACTTGAACTTTCTACATTGAACATGGCAGGAGTACGTATTAATGTTTCAGAGTGTATACTGTCAATTGTACATAGCCTGTAACTGTGACTACATGTAGATCTAGCGTATAATAAGAAATGCTTCATTTTCTAACAATTGTGTGCAAGGATGGTGACACATCCCTTAGTCATACTGTGATGGTTAAAACTATGACAAAATAATAGTAGTTGTGGACATGAGTTGATATGTTCTCTGACAATTGGTATGAATGAAACATACCAATTTGTACTCTCTCTGAGTTACAGACCTATTTGGTTCCTCCTCACACAGGGGAAAAGCCATTTGTTTGTACAGTGTGTGACATAGGCTTTAATCGAAAGACTAATCTAAAACGACACATGACTCACACATCGGAAAAGCCCTTTACGTGTACAGTTTGTGGCAAGGGCTGTAGTCAAACGAGTGATCTAAAACGACACATGATGACTCACACAGGGGGAAAGCCATTTGTTTGTACAGTGTGTGACAAAGGCTTTCATCTAAAGACTGAACTAAAACGACACATGAGGACTCACACAGGGGAAAAGCCCTTTACGTGTACAGTTTGTGGCAAGGGCTGTAGTCAAACGAGTGATCTAAAACGACACATGATGACTCACACAGGGGCAAAGCCCTTTACGTGTACAGTTTGTGGCATGGGCTGCAGTCAAAAGGGTAGTCTAAAAGTACACATGTTGACTCACACAGGGGAAAAACCATTTACGTGTACAGTTTGTGACAAAGGCTTTAGTCAAAGGTGTAGTCTAAAATTACACATGAGGACTCATACAGGGGAAAAACCATTTACGTGTACGGTTTGTGAAAAAGGCTTTAGTCTGAATTGCAATCTAAAAACACACATGAAGATGTGTCATGAAGAGGAAAAAGCTGTTAAATGATGAGTGTTTTCTTTTCTTCAAATAAGGCATTATCTTGAGACTTAAGTCAATTATTCAGTTTAGTCCAGCTAGATACATTAAACATGATGTACTATACATCAATTGTTTTAATACATTTTCAACATGCATAATGACCTGCCGATATTGATATAACAATATGAGAAGCAGTGTTTGCCCACATTCTTCAGCAATACAAATGTCACATTCATTAATATTCACGGACTAGTGGTGCAATTGTAACTTGTCTCTGTGTTGACTAACATAATTATCATCATACTGTATTCCAATGACTTAGTTTGATTATATGTTTAGATTCTCTGCATTATGTTGTCTTCATAAAATTGTAACAGAAGATATTTACTCTGTAAAAAAGACTGTCCGCAATTTCTTCTTTTTCAAATAAAGGGTTGACAGCTACACATCCTTTGTGTGTTTATTACAGAAAGCTCATCACAACACATGTGCTTCACCTTCAACTTGTACTGTGAACAATACAGTGACAAGAACTGCTTCATTTTACATCCTGCATGCCAAACTATTACTATAAGGAACATGATAGGAGTATTAATTAAATTAAAAAGTCTACACATCTTTGACTTGAACTTTCTACATTGAACATGGCAGGAGTACGTATTAATGTTTCAGAGTGTATACTGTCCATTGTACATAGCCTGTAACTGTGACTACATGTAGATCTAGCGTATAATAAGAAATGCTTCATGTTCTAACAATTGTGTGCAAGGATGGTGACACATCCCTTAGTCATACTGTGATGATGGTTAAAACTATGACAAAATAATAGTAGTTGTGGACGTGAGTTGATATGTTATCTGACAATTGGTATGAATGAAACATACCAATTTGTACACTCTCTGAGTTACAGACCAACAATTAGATTTGGGTGAGTGAGAGAGAACCCCATGGTTGTCCGACTACAGGAAAGGACTTTGATCTAATGCCTGTCCCATTGTTAATGGACAGGTGATAATGGGTTAGGGTGTGTAACCCTATTGCTGAATGGATCGACCAACCAATTTGCATGTGATCCTTTTAGTGTGATAAGTAGAGTGCATATAGCCTACTCCTACAGTATTGTGTGAATGGAGTGGAACATGTATATACAGGATTGGGAATCATTTGCATTTAAATGATTTAAACTGGGAAATACTGCATCCCTGTGACAACATCTGATAGGTGACAAAAGCAATTTGAGCTTTTTGTCACATTCCTAATCCTAAATTCACCGCACCCACTGCACACAGCAATAGTCATTGTATGAAGTCATTCTCTCATGGTCAAATAGACATTTCACACATGCATGTTTAAAGGGCTTACTTCAACCCTTTTGCAACCATATCTTTCCTGGGGGGTTTATGTGGGAAATGTGTGTTTTTAGACTTTTTAGTATTTCAAAGTGTCTGTGATGTCATGGACACTGGTCTCACTGCTGGATTACTACAATGACCATAATGCTTTGCTGCACTTGTGGAGAGGGAGAGGGCTGTCTTTTTGAGACAACATGTACTTCAGGAAGGAAGTGAGACCAGTGTCCATGACATCATTGGCACTTTGAAATGCTAAAATATCTAAAAACATGTATTACACACAAAAAGTGTTTCTTGTTTCCCAAACAACTTAAAATAAGATACGGTTGCAAAAGGGGTGAAATTGCCCTTTAAACGCAAGACAGGCTCGATTTTCTCTCCATGCTTATTTTCCAGTTAGTCTTGATATGATTGACTATTGAGTCCATCATATCAAGTTAAAACTACATGTCAAAACTACTACAGCTACTTTCTTCCTATTTTGATGAAGGTGGAGCATTTAAAATATATTCTCAGCTTCTAGATCGGCTATTTTCATCATCTACAACACATTATAAAATAGGGCTTGAGAGGATCAATCGTGAATTTATCCTGTACAAAATAAATATAATTTAAGTATATTTCCATGCAACATATGTATATTTTGGGGTCAAGTTGAAAAGGTTTGGGAAATCAGAAGTGGACAAACATGATGGACCATTGAGCCAGATAATGGACTCAGAACTTTAACAGTCACAATATCACCATCAAAGTCAGATTAAATGTTTTATTTCCAACAGATGTTTTATGTAACAGAGTCTGATGACTCAGAATGCTGAATGTCTTCAGAAATATAAAGAAAGTTGAACATCAGTTCTTAAGTCTTAACACTGGGTCGCTGTGTGTCAAATAATGTAATTGTAAAAACTGTACTATACTGGTCTATAAAGCATGGTTTGGGGCATCTGATCGTGTGTTATATCATCAATTATTCATACCTCTATGGTCATTTGGGAAAGATTTGCTTTATGATCCTAGAAAAAAAAGATAGTATTCAGTTCAATGTGTCATATATCTGGAACAAACTTCCTGAAAACTGCAGCTCTGCAACAACTACACTGACAATGTATATAATTCATTTAAATTATCTTCATTTCCGTTCAAATCCAGGGTAGATTAGGAAAATTACATAACGCTGCTGTACCTTTAGATGTTGTTGTGAGCAGTGATTGGCCCGTTTAGTTCTTGGTGTGTCCCGCCCCACTCACTCTGATTGGCCCACTGTTAGTATTTAACAAGAGCTTGGTCTGCTTTGTGTCACTTTAATCTCTGCTAGTTGTTAAGAGCTGAACTTCTCCTCTCTGCACTAGCTGAAGCATTTAGTCTTTGTTTTGGTTCTACTTTACTACATACTTTTATAATATTTTCGCTCAATTAAAAAATCTATTTGGGTTTTGAGTTATGGCTTTACTACAAACATTGAAGTCCTTGGTCAACCAGAGACTATCTGCTGCTGCTGAAGAGATATTTGGGGTCATTGGAAGAATTCTAACAGAGTACGAGGATGAAGCTTTCCACATCAAGCAAGAAACTGACCGCCAACGTAGACTACTGGATATGGTTTTACAACCAATAGTCAAGCTACACAGAACAGGTTGGTAAAACCTTTACTACGTTAACTGTTACAGGCTTGAACATGTTTGAACACAACTGCATCAATCCAGTCTCTGTGGATATACCAGATAGCAATAGGTTGTAGCTAATGAGAAATTATATTTGAGAAACAAGGAGAGACTTGTTTTAGAAATGAACATCGCTGAGGTAAGAAACAATCAATTGTGTGACACTTTACACTGGAATCAAAACAACATTAGGACAGATATGGAACTAACAGCAGATGTGTCATGTTCAAACATGTAATAATGTGTTTCTCTTCTCTCTCTTCTGTCTAGACTCCATACACCTCCTTGTGTGTAAAGAGGAGGTATTCACTGAGCAGCAGCAGAGAACCTCTAGTCTGGTCCAGGAGGATCCAGAGCATCCACAGATTAAAGTCGAACAGGAGGAGATAACCTCCAGTCTGGTCCAGGAGGAACCAGCGACTCCACAGATTAAAGAAGAACATGAGGAGAGAACCTCCAGTCTGATCAAAGAGGAACCAGAGTCTCCACAGATTAAAGAAGAACAGGAGGAGATAACCTCCAGTCTGATCAAAGAGGAACCAGCGTCTCCACAGATTAAAGAGGAACACGATGAGCTACTTCAAAGATCAGAGAAGGATGGTGGATCAACAGAGACATTACTATCAGTGAAACACGAAGATGGTGATGAAAACATACAAATAGAACCTGTAGCCAGCACCTCATCTCAACAATTGACAACACAAGCTGATGTAGACGACTGTGGAACATCACAACTAACTAGTGATGATCAGCTCCTCTCTTCACACTGTTCTGAATCCGACATCACTGAAGACAGTGATGAGTGGGACGAGACCATGGATGGCCAGTCAAGTATAAACACAGTGAAATCACACAATACACAACACATGGGAAATAGTTTGTCTTTGAGCACAGGCTTTAGTCGAAAGGATAATCTAAAAATACACATGAGGACTCACACAGGGGAAAAGCCCTTTACGTGTACAGTTTGTGGCAAGGCCTGTGGTAGAACGAGTCATCTAAAACGACACATGATGACTCACACAGGGGAAAAGCCCTTTACGTCTGTACTATACTGGTCTATAAAGCATGGTTTGGGGCATCTGATCGTGTGTTATATCATCAATTATTCATACCTCTATGGTCATTTGGGAAAGATTTGCTTTATGATCCTAGAAAAAAAAGATAGTATTCAGTTCAATGTGTCATATATCTGGAACAAACTTCCTGAAAACTGCAGCTCTGCAACAACTACACTGACAATGTATATAATTCATTTAAATTATCTTCATTTCCGTTCAAATCCAGGGTAGATTAGGAAAATTACATAACGCTGCTGTACCTTTAGATGTTGTTGTGAGCAGTGATTGGCCCGTTTAGTTCTTGGTGTGTCCCGCCCCACTCACTCTGATTGGCCCACTGTTAGTATTTAACAAGAGCTTGGTCTGCTTTGTGTCACTTTAATCTCTGCTAGTTGTTAAGAGCTGAACTTCTCCTCTCTGCACTAGCTGAAGCATTTAGTCTTTGTTTTGGTTCTACTTTACTACATACTTTTATAATATTTTCGCTCAATTAAAAAATCTATTTGGGTTTTGAGTTATGGCTTTACTACAAACATTGAAGTCCTTGGTCAACCAGAGACTATCTGCTGCTGCTGAAGAGATATTTGGGGTCATTGGAAGAATTCTAACAGAGTACGAGGATGAAGCTTTCCACATCAAGCAAGAAACTGACCGCCAACGTAGACTACTGGATATGGTTTTACAACCAATAGTCAAGCTACACAGAACAGGTTGGTAAAACCTTTACTACGTTAACTGTTACAGGCTTGAACATGTTTGAACACAACTGCATCAATCCAGTCTCTGTGGATATACCAGATAGCAATAGGTTGTAGCTAATGAGAAATTATATTTGAGAAACAAGGAGAGACTTGTTTTAGAAATGAACATCGCTGAGGTAAGAAACAATCAATTGTGTGACACTTTACACTGGAATCAAAACAACATTAGGACAGATATGGAACTAACAGCAGATGTGTCATGTTCAAACATGTAATAATGTGTTTCTCTTCTCTCTCTTCTGTCTAGACTCCATACACCTCCTTGTGTGTAAAGAGGAGGTATTCACTGAGCAGCAGCAGAGAACCTCTAGTCTGGTCCAGGAGGATCCAGAGCATCCACAGATTAAAGTCGAACAGGAGGAGATAACCTCCAGTCTGGTCCAGGAGGAACCAGCGACTCCACAGATTAAAGAAGAACATGAGGAGAGAACCTCCAGTCTGATCAAAGAGGAACCAGAGTCTCCACAGATTAAAGAAGAACAGGAGGAGATAACCTCCAGTCTGATCAAAGAGGAACCAGCGTCTCCACAGATTAAAGAGGAACACGATGAGCTACTTCAAAGATCAGAGGAGGATGGTGGATCAACAGAGACATTACTATCAGTGAAACACGAAGATGGTGATGAAAACATACAAATAGAACCTGTAGCCAGCACCTCATCTCAACAAATGACAACACAAGCTGATGTAGAGGACTGTGGAACATCACAACCAACTAGTCAGCTCCTCTCTTCACAGTGTTCTGAATCTGACATCACTGAAGACAGTGATGAGTGGGATGAGACCATGGATGGCCAGTCAAGTTTAAACACAGTGAAATCACACAATATACAACACATGGGAGGAAATAGTTTGTCTTTGAGCACAGGCTTTAGTCAAAAGGATAATCTAAAAATACACATGAGGACTCACACAGGGGAAAAGCCATTTGTTTGTACAGTGTGTGACAAAGGCTTTCATCTAAAGACTTATCTAAAACGACACATGAGGACTCACACAGGGGAAAAGCCCTTTACGTGTACAGTTTGTGGCAAGGGCTGTAGTCACAAGGGTAATCTAAAATTACACATGATGACTCACACAGGGGAAAAGCCCTTTACGTGTACAGTTTGTGGCAAGGGCTTTAGTCAAACGAGTTATCTAAAACGACACATGATGACTCACACAGGGGAAAAGCCCTTTACGTGTACAGTTTGTGACAAAGGCTTTAGTCAAAGGGGTAGTCTAAAATTACACATGAGGACTCATACAGGGGAAAAACATTTTACGTGTACAGTTTGTGGCATGGGCTGCAGTCGAAAGGATAATCTAAAAACACACATGAAGATGTGTCATGAAGAGGAAAAAGCTGTTAAATGATGAGTGTTTTCTTTTCTTCAAATAAGGCATTATCTTGACACTTATGTCAATTATTCAGTTTAGTCCAGCTTGATACATTAAACATGATGTACTATACATCAATTGTTTTAATACATTTTCAACTTGCATAATGACCTGCCGATATTGATATAACAATATGAGAAGCAGTGTTTGCCCACATTCTTCAGCAATTAAAATGTCACATTCATTAATATTCACAGACTAGTGGTGCAATTGTAACTTGTCTCTGTGTTGACTAACATAATTATCATCATACTGTATTCCAATGACTTAGTTTGATTATGTTTAGATTATCTGCATTATGTTGTCTTCATAAAATTGTAACAGAAGATATTTACTCTGTAAAAAAAGACTGTCCGCAATTTCTTCTTTTTCAAATAAAGGATTGACAGCTACACACCCTTTGTGTGTTTATTACAGAAAGCTCAACACATGTGCTTCACCTTCAACTTGTACTGTGAACAATACAGTGACAAGAACTGCTTCATTTTACATCCTGCATGCCAAACTATTACTATAAGGAACATGATAGGAGTATTAATTAAATTAATAAGTCTACACATCTTTGACTTGAACTTTCTACATTGAACATGGCAGGAGTACGTATTAATGTTTCAGAGTGTATACTGTCCATTGTACATAGCCTGTAACTGTGACTACATGTAGATCTAGCGTATAATAAGAAATGCTTCATTTACTAACAATTGTGGGCAAGGATTGTGACACATCCCTTAGTCATACTGTGATGATGGTTAAAACTATGACAAAATAATAGTAGTTGTGGACATGAGTTGATATGTTATCTGACAATTGGTATGAATGAAACATACCAATTTGTACTCTCTCTGAGTTACAGGCCAACAATTAGATTTGGGTGAGTGAGAGAGAACCCCATGGTTGTCCGTCTACAGGAAAGGCCTTTGATCTAATGTCTGTCCCATTGTTAATGGACAGTGATTGGCCCGTTTAGTTCTTGGTGTGTCCCGCCCCACTCACTCTGATTGGCCCACTGTTAGTATTTAACAAGAGCTTGGTCTGCTTTGTGTCACTTTAATCTCTGCTAGTTGTTAAGAGCTGAACTTCTCCTCTCTGCAATAGCTGAAGCATTTAGTCTTTGTTTTGGTTCTACTTTACTGAATACTTTTATAATATCTTCTCAATTTAAAAATCTATTTTGGGTTTTGAGTTATGGCTTTACTACAAACAATGAAGTCCTTGGTCAACCAGAGACTATCTGCTGCTGCTGAAGAGATATTTGGGATCGTTGGAAGAATTCTAACAGAGTACGAGGATGAAGCTTTCCACATCAAGCAAGAAACTGACCGCCAACGTAGACTACTGGATATGGTTTTACAACCAATAGTCAAGCTACACAGAACAGGTTGGTAAAACCTTTACTACGTTAACTGTTACGGGCTTGAACATGTTTGAACACAACTGCATCAATCCAGTCTCTGTGGATATACCAGATAGCAATGGTTGTAGCTAATGATAAATTATATTTGAGAAACAAGGAGAGGCTTGTTTTAGAAATGAAGCATCGCTGAGGTAAGAAACAATCAATTGTGTGACACTTCACACTGGAATCAAAACAACATTAGGACAGATATGGAACTAACAGTAGAAGTGTCATGTTCAAAAATGTAATAATAATGTGTTTCTCTTCTCTCTCTTCTGTCTAGACTCCATACACCTCCTTGTGTATAAAGAGGAGGTATTCACTGAGCAGCCTCCACAGATTAAAGTCGAACAGGAGGAGATAACCTCCAGTCTGGTCCAGGAGGAACCAGAATCTCCACAGATTAAACAAGAAAAGGAGGAGAGAATATCCAGTCTGGTCCAGGAGGAACCAGCGACTCCACAGATTAAAGAAGAACATGAGGAGAGAACCTCCAGTCTGATCAAAGAGGAACCAGAGTCTCCACAGATTAAAGAAGAACAGGAGGAGATAATATCCAGTCTGGTCCAGGAGGAACCAGCGACTCCACAGATTAAAGAAGAACATGAGGAGAGAACCTCCAGTCTGATCAAAGAGGAACCAGCGTCTCCACAGATTAAAGAGGAACATGATGAGCTACTTCAAAGATCAGAGGAGGATGGTGGATCAACAGAGACTTTACTATCAGTGAAACACGAAGATGATGATGAAAACATACAAATAGAACCTGTAGCCAGCACCTCATCTCAACAATTGACAACACAAGCTGATGTAGACGACTGTGGAACATCACAACTAACTAGTGATGATCAGCTCCTCTCTTCACACTGTTCTGAATCCGACATCACTGAAGACAGTGATGAGTGGGACGAGACCATGGATGGCCAGTCAAGTATAAACACAGTGAAATCACACAATACACAACACATGGGAAATAGTTTGTCTTTGAGCACAGGCTTTAGTCGAAAGGATAATCTAAAAATACACATGAGGACTCACACAGGGGAAAAGCCCTTTACGTGTACAGTTTGTGGCAAGGCCTGTGGTAGAACGAGTCATCTAAAACGACACATGATGACTCACACAGGGGAAAAGCCCTTTACGTGTACAGTTTGTGACAAAGGCTTTAGTCAAAGGGGTAGTCTAAAATTACACATGTTGACTCACACAGAGGAAAAGCCCTTTACGTGTAAAGTTTGTGGCATGGGCTTTAGTCAAAAGGGTAGTCTAAAAGTACACATGAGGACTCACACAGGGGAAAAGCCCTTTACGTGTACAGTTTGTGGCAAGGGCTGTATTCATAATGTGGCATTAAAAATACACATGAGGACTCATACAGGGGAAAAGCCCTTTACGTGTACAGTTTGTGACAAAGGCTTTAGTCAAAGGGGTAGTCTAAAATTACACATGTTGACTCACACAGGGGAAAAACCATTCACGTGTACAGTTTGTGACAAAGGCTTTAGTCAAAGGGGTAGTCTAAAATTACACATGTTGACTCACACAGGGTTAAAACCTGTTACGTGTACAGTTTGTGGCACAGGCTTTAGTCGAAAGGATAATCTAAAATTACACATGAGGACTCATACAGGGGAAAAGCCCTTTACGTGTACAGTTTGTGGCAAGGGCTGTATTCATAATGTTGCATTAAAAATACACATGAGGACTCATACAGGGGAAAAACCATTTACGTGTACAGTTTGTGACAAAGGCTTTAGTCGAAAGGATCGTCTAAAATTACACACGAGGACTCATACAGGGGAAAAACCATTTATGTGTACAGTTTGTGAAAAAGGCTTTAGTCAGAATCGCAATCTAAAAACACACATGAAGATGTGTCATGAAGAGGAAAAAGCTGTTAAATGATGATTGTTTTCTTTTCTTCAAATAAGGCATTATCTTGACACTTATGTTAATTATTCAGTTTAGTCCAGCTAGATACATTAAACATGATGTACTATACATCAATTGTTTTAATACATTTTCAACTTGTCTCTGTGTTGACTAACATAATTATCATCATATTGTATTCCAATGACTTAGTTTGATTATATGTTTATATTCTCTGTATTATGTTGACTTCATAAAATTGTAACAGAAGATATTTACTCTGTAAAAAAGACTGTCCGCAATTTCTTCTTTTTCAAATAAAGGTTTGACAGCTACACACCATTTTTGTGTTTATTACAGAAAGCTCATCACAACACATGTGCTTCACCTTCAACTTGTACTGTGAACAATACAGTGACAAGAACTGCTTCATTTTACATGCTGCATGCCAAACTATTACTATAAGGAACTTGATAGGAGTATTAATTAAATTAAAAAGTCTACACATCTTTGACTTGAACTTTCTACATTGAACATGGCAGGAGTACGTATTAATGTTTCAGAGTGTATACTGTCCATTGTACATAGCCTGTAACTGTGACTACATGTAGATCTAGCGTATAATAAGAAATGCTTCATTTACTAACAATTGTGGGCAAGGATGGTGACACATCCCTTAGTCATACTGTGATGATGGTTAAAACTATGACAAAATAATAGTAGTTGTGGACATGAGTTGATATGTTATCTGACAATTGGTATGAATGAAACATACCAATTTGTACTCTCTCTGAGTTACAGGCCAACAATTAGATTTGGGTGAGTGAGAGAGAACCCCATGGTTGTCCGTCTACAGGAAAGGCCTTTGATCTAATGTCTGTCCCATTGTTAATGGACAGTGATTGGCCCGTTTAGTTCTTGGTGTGTCCCGCCCCACTCACTCTGATTGGCCCACTGTTAGTATTTAACAAGAGCTTGGTCTGCTTTGTGTCACTTTAATCTCTGCTAGTTGTTAAGAGCTGAACTTCTCCTCTCTGCAATAGCTGAAGCATTTAGTCTTTGTTTTGGTTCTACTTTACTGAATACTTTTATAATATCTTCTCAATTTAAAAATCTATTTTGGGTTTTGAGTTATGGCTTTACTACAAACAATGAAGTCCTTGGTCAACCAGAGACTATCTGCTGCTGCTGAAGAGATATTTGGGATCGTTGGAAGAATTCTAACAGAGTACGAGGATGAAGCTTTCCACATCAAGCAAGAAACTGACCGCCAACGTAGACTACTGGATATGGTTTTACAACCAATAGTCAAGCTACACAGAACAGGTTGGTAAAACCTTTACTACGTTAACTGTTACGGGCTTGAACATGTTTGAACACAACTGCATCAATCCAGTCTCTGTGGATATACCAGATAGCAATGGTTGTAGCTAATGATAAATTATATTTGAGAAACAAGGAGAGGCTTGTTTTAGAAATGAAGCATCGCTGAGGTAAGAAACAATCAATTGTGTGACACTTCACACTGGAATCAAAACAACATTAGGACAGATATGGAACTAACAGTAGAAGTGTCATGTTCAAAAATGTAATAATAATGTGTTTCTCTTCTCTCTCTTCTGTCTAGACTCCATACACCTCCTTGTGTATAAAGAGGAGGTATTCACTGAGCAGCCTCCACAGATTAAAGTCGAACAGGAGGAGATAACCTCCAGTCTGGTCCAGGAGGAACCAGAATCTCCACAGATTAAACAAGAAAAGGAGGAGAGAATATCCAGTCTGGTCCAGGAGGAACCAGCGACTCCACAGATTAAAGAAGAACATGAGGAGAGAACCTCCAGTCTGATCAAAGAGGAACCAGAGTCTCCACAGATTAAAGAAGAACAGGAGGAGATAATATCCAGTCTGGTCCAGGAGGAACCAGCGACTCCACAGATTAAAGAAGAACATGAGGAGAGAACCTCCAGTCTGATCAAAGAGGAACCAGCGTCTCCACAGATTAAAGAGGAACATGATGAGCTACTTCAAAGATCAGAGGAGGATGGTGGATCAACAGAGACTTTACTATCAGTGAAACACGAAGATGATGATGAAAACATACAAATAGAACCTGTAGCCAGCACCTCATCTCAACAATTGACAACACAAGCTGATGTAGACGACTGTGGAACATCACAACTAACTAGTGATGATCAGCTCCTCTCTTCACACTGTTCTGAATCCGACATCACTGAAGACAGTGATGAGTGGGACGAGACCATGGATGGCCAGTCAAGTATAAACACAGTGAAATCACACAATACACAACACATGGGAAATAGTTTGTCTTTGAGCACAGGCTTTAGTCGAAAGGATAATCTAAAAATACACATGAGGACTCACACAGGGGAAAAGCCCTTTACGTGTACAGTTTGTGGCAAGGCCTGTGGTAGAACGAGTCATCTAAAACGACACATGATGACTCACACAGGGGAAAAGCCCTTTACGTGTACAGTTTGTGACAAAGGCTTTAGTCAAAGGGGTAGTCTAAAATTACACATGTTGACTCACACAGAGGAAAAGCCCTTTACGTGTAAAGTTTGTGGCATGGGCTTTAGTCAAAAGGGTAGTCTAAAAGTACACATGAGGACTCACACAGGGGAAAAGCCCTTTACGTGTACAGTTTGTGGCAAGGGCTGTATTCATAATGTGGCATTAAAAATACACATGAGGACTCATACAGGGGAAAAGCCCTTTACGTGTACAGTTTGTGACAAAGGCTTTAGTCAAAGGGGTAGTCTAAAATTACACATGTTGACTCACACAGGGGAAAAACCATTCACGTGTACAGTTTGTGACAAAGGCTTTAGTCAAAGGGGTAGTCTAAAATTACACATGTTGACTCACACAGGGTTAAAACCTGTTACGTGTACAGTTTGTGGCACAGGCTTTAGTCGAAAGGATAATCTAAAATTACACATGAGGACTCATACAGGGGAAAAGCCCTTTACGTGTACAGTTTGTGGCAAGGGCTGTATTCATAATGTTGCATTAAAAATACACATGAGGACTCATACAGGGGAAAAACCATTTACGTGTACAGTTTGTGACAAAGGCTTTAGTCGAAAGGATCGTCTAAAATTACACATGAGGACTCATACAGGGGAAAAACCATTTATGTGTACAGTTTGTGAAAAAGGCTTTAGTCAGAATCGCAATCTAAAAACACACATGAAGATGTGTCATGAAGAGGAAAAAGCTGTTAAATGATGATTGTTTTCTTTTCTTCAAATAAGGCATTATCTTGACACTTATGTTAATTATTCAGTTTAGTCCAGCTAGATACATTAAACATGATGTACTATACATCAATTGTTTTAATACATTTTCAACTTGTCTCTGTGTTGACTAACATAATTATCATCATATTGTATTCCAATGACTTAGTTTGATTATATGTTTATATTCTCTGTATTATGTTGACTTCATAAAATTGTAACAGAAGATATTTACTCTGTAAAAAAGACTGTCCGCAATTTCTTCTTTTTCAAATAAAGGTTTGACAGCTACACACCATTTTTGTGTTTATTACAGAAAGCTCATCACAACACATGTGCTTCACCTTCAACTTGTACTGTGAACAATACAGTGACAAGAACTGCTTCATTTTACATGCTGCATGCCAAACTATTACTATAAGGAACATGATAGGAGTATTAATTAAATTAAAAAGTCTACACATCTTTGACTTGAACTTTCTACATTGAACATGGCAGGAGTACGTATTAATGTTTCAGAGTGTATACTGTCCATTGTACATAGCCTGTAACTGTGACTACATGTAGATCTAGCGTATAATAAGAAATGCTTCATTTACTAACAATTGTGGGCAAGGATGGTGACACATCCCTTAGTCATACTGTGATGATGGTTAAAACTATGACAAAATAATAGTAGTTGTGGACATGAGTTGATATGTTATCTGACAATTGGTATGAATGAAACATACCAATTTGTACTCTCTCTGAGTTACAGGCCAACAATTAGATTTGGGTGAGTGAGAGAGAACCCCATGGTTGTCCGTCTACAGGAAAGGCCTTTGATCTAATGTCTGTCCCATTGTTAATGGACAGTGATTGGCCCGTTTAGTTCTTGGTGTGTCCCGCCCCACTCACTCTGATTGGCCCACTGTTAGTATTTAACAAGAGCTTGGTCTGCTTTGTGTCACTTTAATCTCTGCTAGTTGTTAAGAGCTGAACTTCTCCTCTCTGCAATAGCTGAAGCATTTAGTCTTTGTTTTGGTTCTACTTTACTGAATACTTTTATAATATCTTCTCAATTTAAAAATCTATTTTGGGTTTTGAGTTATGGCTTTACTACAAACAATGAAGTCCTTGGTCAACCAGAGACTATCTGCTGCTGCTGAAGAGATATTTGGGATCGTTGGAAGAATTCTAACAGAGTACGAGGATGAAGCTTTCCACATCAAGCAAGAAACTGACCGCCAACGTAGACTACTGGATATGGTTTTACAACCAATAGTCAAGCTACACAGAACAGGTTGGTAAAACCTTTACTACGTTAACTGTTACGGGCTTGAACATGTTTGAACACAACTGCATCAATCCAGTCTCTGTGGATATACCAGATAGCAATGGTTGTAGCTAATGATAAATTATATTTGAGAAACAAGGAGAGGCTTGTTTTAGAAATGAAGCATCGCTGAGGTAAGAAACAATCAATTGTGTGACACTTCACACTGGAATCAAAACAACATTAGGACAGATATGGAACTAACAGTAGAAGTGTCATGTTCAAAAATGTAATAATAATGTGTTTCTCTTCTCTCTCTTCTGTCTAGACTCCATACACCTCCTTGTGTATAAAGAGGAGGTATTCACTGAGCAGCCTCCACAGATTAAAGTCGAACAGGAGGAGATAACCTCCAGTCTGGTCCAGGAGGAACCAGAATCTCCACAGATTAAACAAGAAAAGGAGGAGAGAATATCCAGTCTGGTCCAGGAGGAACCAGCGACTCCACAGATTAAAGAAGAACATGAGGAGAGAACCTCCAGTCTGATCAAAGAGGAACCAGAGTCTCCACAGATTAAAGAAGAACAGGAGGAGATAATATCCAGTCTGGTCCAGGAGGAACCAGCGACTCCACAGATTAAAGAAGAACATGAGGAGAGAACCTCCAGTCTGATCAAAGAGGAACCAGCGTCTCCACAGATTAAAGAGGAACATGATGAGCTACTTCAAAGATCAGAGGAGGATGGTGGATCAACAGAGACTTTACTATCAGTGAAACACGAAGATGATGATGAAAACATACAAATAGAACCTGTAGCCAGCACCTCATCTCAACAATTGACAACACAAGCTGATGTAGACGACTGTGGAACATCACAACTAACTAGTGATGATCAGCTCCTCTCTTCACACTGTTCTGAATCCGACATCACTGAAGACAGTGATGAGTGGGACGAGACCATGGATGGCCAGTCAAGTATAAACACAGTGAAATCACACAATACACAACACATGGGAAATAGTTTGTCTTTGAGCACAGGCTTTAGTCGAAAGGATAATCTAAAAATACACATGAGGACTCACACAGGGGAAAGGCCCTTTACGTGTACAGTTTGTGGCAAGGCCTGTGGTAGAACGAGTCATCTAAAACGACACATGATGACTCACACAGGGGAAAAGCCCTTTACGTGTACAGTTTGTGACAAAGGCTTTAGTCAAAGGGGTAGTCTAAAATTACACATGTTGACTCACACAGAGGAAAAGCCCTTTACGTGTAAAGTTTGTGGCATGGGCTTTAGTCAAAAGGGTAGTCTAAAAGTACACATGAGGACTCACACAGGGGAAAAGCCCTTTACGTGTACAGTTTGTGGCAAGGGCTGTATTCATAATGTGGCATTAAAAATACACATGAGGACTCATACAGGGGAAAAGCCCTTTACGTGTACAGTTTGTGACAAAGGCTTTAGTCAAAGGGGTAGTCTAAAATTACACATGTTGACTCACACAGGGGAAAAACCATTCACGTGTACAGTTTGTGACAAAGGCTTTAGTCAAAGGGGTAGTCTAAAATTACACATGTTGACTCACACAGGGTTAAAACCTGTTACGTGTACAGTTTGTGGCACAGGCTTTAGTCGAAAGGATAATCTAAAATTACACATGAGGACTCATACAGGGGAAAAGCCCTTTACGTGTACAGTTTGTGGCAAGGGCTGTATTCATAATGTTGCATTAAAAATACACATGAGGACTCATACAGGGGAAAAACCATTTACGTGTACAGTTTGTGACAAAGGCTTTAGTCGAAAGGATCGTCTAAAATTACACATGAGGACTCATACAGGGGAAAAACCATTTATGTGTACAGTTTGTGAAAAAGGCTTTAGTCAGAATCGCAATCTAAAAACACACATGAAGATGTGTCATGAAGAGGAAAAAGCTGTTAAATGATGATTGTTTTCTTTTCTTCAAATAAGGCATTATCTTGACACTTATGTTAATTATTCAGTTTAGTCCAGCTAGATACATCAAACATGATGTACTATACATCAATTGTTTTAATACATTTTCAACTTGTCTCTGTGTTGACTAACATAATTATCATCATATTGTATTCCAATGACTTAGTTTGATTATATGTTTATATTCTCTGTATTATGTTGACTTCATAAAATTGTAACAGAAGATATTTACTCTGTAAAAAAGACTGTCCGCAATTTCTTCTTTTTCAAATAAAGGTTTGACAGCTACACACCATTTTTGTGTTTATTACAGAAAGCTCATCACAACACATGTGCTTCACCTTCAACTTGTACTGTGAACAATACAGTGACAAGAACTGCTTCATTTTACATGCTGCATGCCAAACTATTACTATAAGGAACTTGATAGGAGTATTAATTAAAAAAATAAATTAAAAAGCCTACACATCTTTGACTTTAACTTTCTACATTGAACATGGCAGGAGTACGTATTAATTGTTTCAGAGTGTATACTGTCCATTGTACATAGCCTGTAACTGTGACTACATGTAGATCTAGCTTATAATAAGAAATGCTTCATTTTCTAACAACTGTGTGCAAGGATGGTGACACTTAGTGATACTGTGATGATGGTTAAAACTATGACAAAATAATAGTAGTTGTGGACATGAGTTGATATGTTCTCTGACAATTGGTATGAATGAAACATACCAATTTGTACTCTCTGAGTTACAGACCCATTTGGTTCCTCCTAACCAGCAGGTCTGTGCATTGTCATTTATTATTTGTATTTATGTGGTTTGGTTCTTGACTTTTACACTCTTATCTGTTCTTGTGTTGTGTCATTCTCACTGCTGTTGCTATGATATGATATCCGAATCTTCCTTCTGGGATCAACAGTGGTTTATCTCATCTTATCGTGAGAGTGATCGACGTGAATGTGTAACCCCAAGGCGCCGTCCTCGCTGTCAGGAAAGACAGCGAAGGCTTTGGATTGAATAAACTCCCTTTTCTCAAGGTTCAGGGGTTCTTCATTGTTGCATATTCCATATGCCAATATGCCATATGGAAAAGGAACCAGAACATAAAAATGAACTATTATTAATATTAATAATAACACCCTGAGCGGGTAGGACAGAGTTCTCCATTCAATCAATTAGTAATGCCCAGTGCTCAGGACGGAGATTGATAAAAAAGGACAGAGATTATTGATATCAGAACTGATCGCATCGCTCCACAGGCGGGGAGCGTGCATTATTATTTCTAGTCGTAGGATACAGGAATTCCATCTTTATCTACCGTGTTAGAATAAATGGGATGTGAATGTTGTGGAATGTTTAGGAGCATGTCTGTTACATTGTTAATGGACGGGTGATAATGGGTTAGGGTGTGTAACCCTATTGCTGAATGGATCGACCAACCAATTTGCATGTGATCCTTTTAGTGTGATAAGTAGAGTGCATATAGCCTACTCCTACAGTATTGTGTGAATGGAGTGGAACATGTATATACAGGATTGGGAATCATTTGCATTTAAATTATTTAGACTGGGAAATACTTAGCATCCCTGTGACAACATCTGATAGGTGACAAAAGCAATTTGAGCTTTTTGTCACATTCCTAATCCTAAATTCACCGCACCCACTGCACACAGCAATAGTCATTGTATGAAGTAATTATCTCATGGTCAAATAGACATTTCACACATGCATGTTTAAAGGGCTTACTTCAGCCTTTTTTCAACCATATCTTTCCTGGGGGGTTTATGTGGGAAATGTGTGTTTTTAGACATTTTAGTATTTCAAAGTGTCTGTGATGCCATGGACACTGGTCTCACTGCTGGATTACAACAATGACCATAATGCTTTGCTGCACTTGTGGAGAGGGAGAGGGCTGTTTTTTTGTACTTCAGGAAGGAAGTGAGACCCGTGTCCATGACATCATTGGCACGTTGAAATAATAAAATATCTAAAAACACGTATTACACACAAAAAGTGTTTCTTGTTTCCCAAACAACTTAAAATAAGATACGGTTGCAAAAGGGGTGAAATTGCCCTTTAAACGCAAGACAGGCTCGGACAGTCTCTCCATGCTTATTTTCCAGTTAGTCTTGATATGATTGAGTCCACCACATCAAGTTAAAACTACATGTCCAGAACATGTCAAAACTACTACAGCTACTTTCTTCCTATTTTGATGAAAGGTGGAACATTTACAATATATTCTCAGCTTCTAGATCGGCTATTTTCATCATCTACAACACATTATAAAATAGGGCTTGATAGGATCAATCGTGAATTTATCCTATACAAAATAGTATATTATTTTTTAAGTATATTTCCATGCAAGATATGTATATTTTGGTGTCAAGCTGAAAAGGTTTGGGAAAGTGGACAAACATGATGGACCATTGAGCCAGTTAACGCTGTACCTTTAATTTTGTTGTGAGCAGTGATTGGCCCGTTTAGTTCTTGGTGTGTCCCGCCCCACTCACTCTGATTGGCCCACTGTTAGTATTTAACAAGAGCTTGGTCTGCTTTGTGTCACATTAATCTCTGCTAGTTGTTAAGAGCTGAACTTCTCTCTGCACTAGCTGAAGCATTTAGTCTTTGTTTTGGTTCTACTTTACTACATACTTTTATAATATTTTACACTCAATTTAAAAATCTATTTGGGTTTTGAGTTATGGCTTTACTACAAACATTGAAGTCCTTGGTCAACCAGAGACTATCTGCTGCTGCTGAAGAGATATTTGGGATTGTTGGAAGAATTCTAACAGAGTACGAGGATGAAGCTTTCCACATCAAGCAAGAAACTGACAGCCAACGCAGACTACTGGATATGGTTTTACAACCAATAGTCAAGCTACACAGAACAGGTTGGTAAAACCTTTACTACGTTCACTGTTACGGGCTTGAACATGTTTGAACACAACTGCATCAATCCAGTCTCTGTGGATATACCAGATAGCAATAGGTTGTAGCTAATGAGAAATTATATTTGAGAAACAAGGAGAGGCTTGTTTTAGAAATGAAGCATCGCTGAGGTAAGAAACAATCAATTGTGTGTCACTGGAATCAAAACAACATTAGGACAGATATGGAACTAACAGTATAAGTGTCATGTTCAAACATGTAATAATGTATTTCTCTTCTCTCTCTTCTGTCTAGACTCCATACACCTCCTTGTGTGTAAAGAGGAGGTATTCACTGGGCAGCAGCAGAGAACCTCTAGTCTGGTCCAGGGGGATCCAGAGCCTCCACAGATTAAAGAAGAACAGGAGGAGATAACCTCCAGTCTGGTCCAGGAGGATCCAGAGCCTCCACAGATTAAAGAAGAACAGGAGGAGAGAATATCCAGTCTGGTCCAGGAGGAACCAGAGCCTCCACAGATTAAAGTCGAACAGGAGGAGATAACCTCCAGTCTGGTCCAGGAGGAACCAGCGACTCCACAGATTAAAGAAGAACATGAGGAGAGAACCTCCAGTCTGATCAAAGAGGAACCAGCGTCTCCACAGATTAAAGAGGAACATGATGAGCTACTTCAAAGATCAGAGGAGGATGGTGGATCAACAGAGACTTTACTATCAGTGAAACACGAAGATGATGATGAAAACATACAAATAGAACCTGTATCCAGCACCTCATCTCAACAAATGACAACACAAGCTGATGTAGAGGACTGTGGAACATCACAACCAACTAGTGATGATCAGCTCCTCTCTTCACACTGTTCTGAATCTGACATCACTGAAGACAGTGATGAGTGGGACGAGACCATGCACACACACACACACACACACACACACACACACACACACACACACACACACACACACACACACACACACACACACACACACACACACACACACACACACACACACACACACACACACAAATTACCGTCATCAGGGTCCTGGCATGTGAAGCTCTTTCCTGCCACCTCCATCATGGTCTCTTGCATAATGTCCGTGGACTGGTTGTGTGCAGGGGTGGCTGAAAGGTCAGAGGTCAAGGTCAAAGGTTGAGGTCAGCACAGCATGGACATATAAACTGGGGGACATGAATATATAGGCCTGTCACAATTATGACATAATCGCTCCATCCCAGGAAATAATTCCCAATGCATTGTCCCCATGGACATTTCAAAGGGGTGCATACTTAGTTTAGACTAGTCATTGGTTAGACATGGGTTAAGGTTAGGTTTAGGGTGCATACTTAGTTTAGACTAGTCATTTCTCTCTGACTTACATATTCAGTTCAGTCCACATATAAATAAATACATTTTTGTCACCCATTCATAGCAGTCTGTGCATTCAGGCATGCACAGAGATAAATTAACTATAGCTTTTGAGGTGCGCACAATATAGCCGGCCTAATTTATATATCCTACTTTTATTACGCTTATATCACACAACGCAATAAAGCCAGTGGCTTTTTGTGGTCCTTTCACTTTCACATAATAGGCTAGATAGGCTACTTTATCATTCTGAAGCTCTATTCATTCAGCGAAAATGTGTCTCTTCAACAAACAGTTGAACAGTGCGTGCATGTGTGTGTTGGCCGTTGGGTCAGCGACTTCAGCCAGTCAGCCGGCCGGCAGCTAGTGGATGGGGTGGGGGGGGGGGGGTACATAGTATCGGGTTTCAAGCAGTGTTTTATATGTTTATGTGGAGGAGGCGGACTTATGTCACTGGAGAAGGAAAAAAACAAATACACGTGATGCGGAAATCCGCTGCGAGGAGACAAAATACCCCACCGAGCCTGCACCTGATGTACACTCGCTCTATGCGGTCTCGGAGAGCCCACTCGGCTCCTCCACTCGACTCCACTCTCCTCCTCGATGGAGCACTTTAACAAATGGAACGTTAACCATTTCCGGGTCACGCTGGAATGACCCAGAGTGACCGAGTGGGAGTGAGCGAGTGTCCGAGATTTTGGGTATTGGAATTTAGCTTAGGACAAATAAAGAGGATAAGGCAAGGAGGTTTGCACATGCTCAGTGTAAACAGGAACTGTGATGATGGAGTGTTCCAGCAGAGGTTGCTAGATAGAAAGCTCATACCTTGCACTTGAATGAACAGCATCCATGTTCCTTTGTCATTTCACAAAAATAAAAGTTTGACACATGTACTAAAGAACATGGAAAATCCACACAAAAAAAATACAAAAACATTAACATTTAGTAAATGTACTTGTCCTTTATCTTTCAGTCTGTTATACACAAAAGCATTCCACAGTTTAAAATTAAAACAAAATCAACTTTGTACTATTCTCTTTTTTTTATATATTTATTATTTCAGTTCAGGGTCAGCAACTCTCATGCACCTGGTCTTCTAGCACCTCTGCTGGAACACTCATCATCGCAGTTCCTGTTTACACTGCGCATGTGCAAACCTCCCGCAGGAGCCCTGGCCGCACCTCCGTGCACATTCCTCTTTAATGTTTCTAGCACAGTCTAAACCTATTCTAGCCACGGCCCCACATTTCTAAATCCACCATTTAACCACTTATAAACCCCATCTATACTTTGTTAAGAGGAGTTCCGCAGGGCTTTTTGCTTCCTTTATGATGAATTCCTGTTCTGTTCTGTAACTAAATATAAGTGTCTATTTGTACGTCTCTAAATGTTTTGATGAATTGAACATGGTGGACCCTGTTGTAAACAAGTGTTAATTGGGTCGTCCACTCACAGTTAACAGTCTTTGTATTGAGTTTGTGCTTGAAATGTACTGTAATTCTGCAAACTGTTAATAAATATTTCAAATCAATCAATCTATCAATCAATCTTTGTTCTATGACCCAGCTGTTTTCACAATACACAGTTATTAGACATATTGCTGAAAGCAGCTGTTATGTGAGAATTTTTGATGAATAAAGCTTGCACGTTGCCACAGGGTGCCTTTTATTTCCATTGTATTGGAGACCACCCTAAAACATGATTATCAGGTATTATTATAATATAAGGAGGAAGAATTATTTTCAAAACAATATTTAACAAAAGTATTTGTTAAAATGTAGTTTTTATGGGGGCAAAGTGGCAGTCGGTAGTGCTGTCGCCTCACAGCTAGAAGGTCCTGGGTTCGATTCCCGCTGGGGAAGCTGTGGGCGCTGGGGGGCATGTTCTCTCCCCTGCCTCATCAGTGCCCATACCCGAGGTGGGGTTAGCGAAAGGGCCTTTCTGTGTGGAGTTTGCATGTTCTCCCCGTGTCCCCTAGGGTAGGTACCCCCACAAAAAACATGCAGTAATCCTGGTCACTAAACTGCCTCCCCTGGCAAGCCGGGGCGCCAGATGGAGGGGAAAGGAACTGCAGGTTGGAATAACGTGTTCCTTCCACGCGCTACGTCCAACCAGGGAAACTCCCCCCTGTCAGGTGTAAAGGAGCAACCTGGACACTCATGCATGAAGGAAGCATGAGTTCATTGCTCTCCCCAGGTTGTTGGAGGGTGTGTAGAGCCCAGGATTACAATAGATAATTGACACAGGGGTGAAAAATGGGTTACACAATCGTGGGATAAAAATTATGAAAAGAAAATGTCGTTTTCATGTGGACCCGCCTACCAGTTAATTAAGTATGCCTGGTTTGGTGGGTGGTGATTGGTGACGATCCACCTGAACCGAAGCCGCACCCACAGCTGTTGTTGTATGATAAAGGGGGAGGGGATGATATTGTGATGTCATTATATCACACTTTCTTTCTGACTGTCAAGGTTTCAGCCTCCAGGAAGAAACCCTAAATATAAAGGAAATACATCATTGCACATAACAATATATTGTTATACATATAACAACCACACCAAGGGGTCTAATGAAGTACTGTCACCTCATAAACACATGAGAAACTGGAAAAAGTACAAAACTCACCTTTAACTAAACCTTACAGAATATCAACAGTCCAATGGCACCGTCTTGTAGCGGATTGGTGAAGTACAGGCTCTAATATATTGCTGGGTGAATTGTTTAAAATTGAAAATAGATGCCTCACTGCCTCACTGGCCGCCAAAGTGACGTCACTCATGCGACTCCATGTCTATCGCTGTCACTCAAGTGACTATATATTGGCCAATCACAGCGCGTCTTTTCCGGGACTTATGTTACGCGCGCGGAAGCTTCCGCTCATGCCTTGATAGGAATCTCAGGAAAATTGTGTCTTAACGTTTATGTCTATAATTCTATATGGTGATTACTGTATGAATGCCCAGGATTTCACAATAAAAGCTCCACTCCAACTGCAGTAACACCTGCCAACCATAACAACAACTAAACCATAGTTCCATGTGACAGAGGGGACAAAGTTGAACAAAAGTCGGTTTTGTGATAGGTCAACACTACAAATGACGCTAGTTTTGTGAATTAATTTAGGCCTAGTATTTAGACCCTGCATGTCTAGTAGTGTGAAGTAGTAGTAGGTATATGTCATCAATGCTGCTATCTGTTTTCCTCTGTGTGTTAAGCATGCAGCACTGTTGTATCTGGTTGAACCGTAATGTAACCTTCTTCTGATCAGTGTTACGTTGTATTGCGCCTCTTGTGTAGATCAAAATTAAATAATTAGTGTGTGCGTGCGTGCATGCTGATTATTTTGGGAACACTTGGTACAGAATTCCTTCTGATGATGGTGATGATGATGATGATGATGATGATGATGATGATGATGATGATTGTCACTCATACATTTTACAGCTCAACTTAATTGTTCTCTAGCCCAACAATGTGAACGCCAATTACACTTTGAGGAGCAGGAGCTAGTGGCTTATTACAAATAATATCATGTCATAATGTGAACTGCACTGAACCATTGATTGTGCATTTGTAAGTGCTCTTGATAAAATGCTAAGATGAATGACCATAAGTTCATAATGCACAATTTCATGATACAACTGAATATATAGTATAATTCATGTAAGGTTTAAAAATGTCAAAAGATGATGTGACTTTCTGGGGTGGAATAAAAGTTCCATAAGGGGCAAGCTTATACCACTTTGAATTGTGATGGATAACGGTATTCAGTAAATCCACCTCTTCAGGATAGCCTTCCCCAGCTGAGGTCTGGTTAGGATGTGCCCCCCCCCCCCCCCTTTGTTTATCCTTTTATCTTTTTAACCCTGTACTGTTGCTGTATCTGTTATGTTTTGCTTTGTTTTTTTCTTCTTAATAAAGTATAGGCTATTCCTAGTGTTCCTATAAGCGCATTGGGTATTTAGAAAAGCGCTATACAAATTTGAGCTATTATTATTATTATTATTATAGTTATTGGGCTTCATGACTCCTCCTGGCACTTTCCCCTTCATAATGTTGCATAAATTATGTTTGCATTTTTATAGTGTGCTAAATCAAATCAAAGAGGGGGAAAACCTGAAACAAACGATAACAACAATGCCACAACAATCCAGTTTGCTTGTTATCTTGACATTTATTGACACTAAGACATTTAGTTCTATTTGTATACATGAATACAGTTAGTTTCATTAATTTATTAATAAGACATTGAATTGCATTTGTATACACATTAATACAGAGCCACAATAACCCAATCGACAAGCTCACAACGAGTCAGATTGTGAGCTTGTTTATTGTCAATGTTGGCTATTTCTGAATGAATTACGTCTGAAGATAAATATGATTTGATTGCAGCTCCACAGACGACATTCACTATTTCTTCTTCTCCTGAAATGAGACATAAACATGACGTTACTGCAAGTACATTTAGTCATAAGTACTTCGGAAAATAGATGCCGATCTCCAAGCTCACAACCGACTGTGAGCTTAAAGATCAAGAAGGCATCAGCAATGAAGTGGCCCTCTGGAGTGAGGGTGGAAATAAAAGTCCAGAAAGGCAACCAGGAACGCAACAGAAGGAATTTATAAATATTGTAGCCTTGGGTGAGCTTAAATACCCCACCCTAATTATCAGCTGATTGTCACGACAGTGTTTGGCATGTGGGAGTCGCACGGCCCCTTGAGTTTATCTGCCAGAACTAACTCCGCAAGCTATATGTATCATATCTACGAGCTCGCAACGTGGTGTGAATGGCTATAGCTTCACTACTTATTTGATTTTGAACTCATGGAATTTCTTAGATGTATTTGTTTGTTTCAAAATGTATACAATTATATGAAAAAAGCTTTATATATTCATAAAGAAATATACAGTATAGGAAAATAAATTTGAATTTCTACTCGAGTTGTGACCCATATAAATTTGTCCGTGATCCACAAAAGGTTCCCGGCCTGCTGTTTTCCCGGTTCTACTGTTTTGGAAACAGTGGGAAGTGCATGCTTGAGTCTAATGCATCGTAACAACGTACCACAATTTTGAGGCAATTTTACTGATGTTTTTAATACATTTACTATACTACTCCACTACAACTCAGAGGAAAATAAATATTATACTTTAACTCCACTAGGCCAACATTTAGAGTTTTTGTAGATTTGTATTACCGGTATTAAAAAATATAGGACCCACTTCAGCCCTGTATACATTGCGGCCATTTGAAAATAGCCAAACTACAAGCTCACAATGGGTCGCATCGTGAGCTTGTAGATCGGCTATTTTCAAAGGATTTGTATACATTTGAAAACCAGTGAAAAGACACATTTCTGCATGATGAATGCTTTCTACTTTTGGTCATTTGAACACATTAGCTGTGTAATCCAACGCTTCAGTGGAATAATGGAGATCTCTGTCACGTGGTCTTGTTGGTGGTTTATGATAGATAGATATTCAATGTATGAATTGTTCTAGGTTGCTAAACAACCGCAAATGAACCGGAAGTGAAGATGTTGCCTGCCGTCCGCCTCCACGTTATCAGATTTAGAAGAAATGCTTTCATCTCAGATTCTTTTCCCAGATTGTGTTTTTGGTTAACCCATGCAGGACGGGAAAATGTAGCTGTTGAAAAATAGCAGATGTACAAGCTCATAGCACAGCTACGAGCTTGTACATCTGCTATTTTATTTTAATCTTTAAAATGTGGCACAAATATTTGAATATATATTATTTCAGAGCGAACGATTTTAACTCAAATCTTTGCTTCCTGGGGTTCCTGGAACATATTTTTAGATGGGGGTAAATACAGATAATTCTGGGGGTCCTTAATGAAAATGTTTGAGAACCACTGACATAGAAACATTTAGAATACATTAGAATGAGTTCTCAGGTCTAAATAGGTTTACTAAAAGTTGTTGCAGTTACAAAATATATTTCCTCTGTGAAAGAAAAGCCACTCGTCCGTCACAACACAGCATTTATTTACATCCGGTTCATGCCCGGGTCCCTGTAGGTCTTCAAAATCAGGGTTTCACTCAAAAAACTGTGGCAAACAGCATGTAGTTAAGAGTTTGGAAGCGCTTGTTGGAAATTACTCAACGGTATACCACCTGTTTCTAAATGTTACATAATGCAGGAGGGGGCAGGACGTTGCGTTATTGAAAATGAGCACTTCCAAACTCTGACACACAATCATCACCTGCACAGAAAGTAGCTCATAACATGTCTACAGTGGATTATTATTAAACAAACACGTTGCAGATAGAAATAGACTAATTCAACGTTCCATACAGCTGCAATGTGAGTTTGACGTAGTTTAATACAATAACATTTTCTGTTTGGATGTATGGGCTGTCAAGGCCAGAAAGTTGTTCTTTATCCACTCATTAGGTGTTCCCGCACAACGTCTGGCCTGGGTACAATGATGTCACACACTATAGCCTCCATTATGCGGGGCGAAATTTATAACTGAACCGGTTTGACCCCGGTAGAAAAGGAGCCCTGTGAGTTGTCATCACTGGTTCATGGTTCACAGTATCTGAACAGAAGCAGCACAGCCCTTTTCCTGCTCGACTGCATTCTTTTTAAAAGTCCATATAGTTTAGACTAGAGTCCTTTGTGAGTAAATTAAGAGCTTCAGGTAACACAATCCTCTTTAATCCTCATAACAGCACCTCTAACCAACACCAAACAGGCATGGATTATTATTCCAACCACATAAAAGGTCTTATAATGGACGCACTTAATTATTTATCGGTAGTTTTGACATCACTTTTTTTTTATTATTATTATTATTTATCCGAATCGTAGTAATGTGTGCACATGCTCAGGGAAGTGAGCATTTGTTGTGGTATGGAAAGGATAACTTTCTTCAAATAGACATTTGAAGAAAAAAAGTTAAATGTATATGATGAAGTCTGGGGACCTTTCACCCAACTCTTCACGAATGTCGATGTGTTGAATATGCTTCGCAATGATAATGGAACGTTTAAAAAAGAACGTTTTTGCTACTCACCAAAACATTCGAAAGCCTACGTTCCTTAGTGGGAGCACTCTGAGCCCCCCACCACACGTATAAACAGTACTTTTTGGCCAAGAAGGGATTTTGTTTCCACCGGGAAAAAATATACTTTTAGTTACTCAAAATGCGCCCTCTACCGATATTGCCCAGAGAATTGCCTCATAGAGAATATTTTTCCTCCGGTGAAAATTGACCCTTTCTGGTAATAATACATTTTATTATTTACTATAGTCCTACTTGACATCACAGGATCTACTAAAACTTTTAATTCTCTTAATTCTCTGTATTTTCTTCCCTTTTTAACACAGTAGGAGACCCCGCCGGTCATCAAATGATTGTCTCAGGAACTAAGAGTGTGTGTGTGTGTGTGTGTGTGTGTGTTAAGTTATAGACCCACCTCTTCATCACTGCTGGCCTCTTCATCACTGCTGGCCTCTTCATCACTGCTGACCTCTTCATCACTGCTGACCTCTTCATCACTGCTGGAGGAAGAGGATGATGAAGATGACTCATGTCCGTCCTCGTGTTGTTTGTGTCCGTCCTTGTCCTTCTTGTGTTGCTTGTCCTTGGATTGGACAGACAGACAGACAGACAGACAGTGTACATTTTATCGACACAAACAAATATAATCTAATTTAGGGACTAGTGGAGAAGGGATCCAGTCATTTTATATAGTTTCTTGGTGTACGGATATTGTGCTCTGGAAATAGCAGATCTAAGCTCACAGCGTGTCACAAACTTAACGGTATATGAATTGCATTATGTATAGCACTTTTGGCAAGCCATCACCAAACGACACATTGGAGGCAATGTAGGGTTCATGTAGTGTCTTGCCCAAGGACACATCGACATGTGGACAGGAGGAGCCGGGATTCAAACCGCCGACCCACGGACAACCTGCTCTACCTCCTGGGCCATAGCCGCTCTTGTGTGCATACACCACCCAGCCAACATGTACTTTTTAGTCAACTAAAACACCTGTAGTTTTAGTCGACTAACAATTTTCGATATTAAAAGGTATAGGGTAAGTGATTTTCTTTGGTAAAAATAAGTGTTAAAAAGCTCTATATTGTGTAAGTATTATTGAGTGTTGGTTCTGTAACAGGTGTCTCCATATTTCTCCAGCTATGCATTTTCAGGTTGGGATACCAATTTTATCCAATCAGGATAGAGAAGGGTGCCTGTGTTTGGTCTGACGTATCAACAGTCCTACAGTCATGAGTCTGACGCCCTACCCTAACCCATTCTGACCTGAGATCAGATTCATACGAGGTTTCCACTGGACACACACTGGTCTGATTGACCCATTCTGACCTGAGATCAGATTCTAAAAATGTCAGTCGTTCTTCGATTTTTTTCAAAAATAGCAGACCTACAAGCTCGTAGCGCGCCACTCGGTGGCGCGCTACGAGCTTGTAGGTCTGCTATTTTTCAATAGCTAAAGCATAACATGATGCTGACACCAAAATGGGTGCCCGTTCAGAATGGGCTAAACCAAGGACTATCTAAAGAGGACGGGAAGCGGGCATGTACAACTTCCTGGTCTCAACCAAGGTATATGAAATGGAGGTAAAGTCACCGATGTCATTTTCGCTATCACGCAATTCCAGGAGGCAGATTGACGCACCATGGGAGCCAAACTGCACCCGGAAGTTCGGCAGAATGCACTGGAGTCAATGAGAACTCAGTGACCAGCTCATGAACAAACACTATTTCTGAGTGACTGAGATATTTTGTAAAGTAATCGCTTCTGGCAAATAACAGAAGACATAGGCTATAACACATTATGTCTGCTGTGTTGCTTTTCGATGTGTACGCTGTGTAATTTTATAGAGGTATCTAAAGGGCAAAAAGTATGTTTCTGAACGTGCCAAATATCGCGAGACTGTCCACCATTTCCTGTCTGGCAGCCAAATCTCGCGATACCCCCGGAACAGAAACGATACCTGCTGCTGTTTAAATCCTCAAATAAAATGATGTATAGTGCACTCTGTGCACATTGAAAAGCAAGTGATTAGAAAACAAGCTGTGGTATGTCTTCTTTTATATGCCTGAACCGATTATATGACAAAGGTCAATGGTTAATAAATAATGTTTGTTATGAGCTGGACCAGCTTGCTCCATTCACTGCTTTGTATCATGTAACTTCCGGTGCGAGATTTGGCTCCCATGAAAGTGTCATGCAGGTGCATCACAGTCACATCACCATGTCACATGTTAGTTTTAACATGCCACACATGTCAGCCATGCGTTAGTTTTAACCTGCCGCAGAAGTCGGGCACCACCGCAGCATGGGTTAGTTGTAACCAGCGACGCATGTCGGTAGCGACACTGTTGGCAAATTAATGCCTGTTGGTTGTTCCCAGCAAGCACGGTCGAGACCTGGAGGAATTAGTGACGTCTCGAGATCAAGTCAAACCGAGACTATAGTCAGATCTGGCCCAGAATATCACCCAATTTGAATTTCAACCAACATAAATTCTGGCCACTAACACTGACGTCCCTGGATGAATCAGAGAGAGTCTGATCGATGCCAGATCAACATAAGTCATATCAACTAGTCAGATCTGGTCCAGAAGAAGCTATATTATTTCAACTGGTGAAGACGTCCTGGACATGACGTAAAGATCATCCCCATATGGGCTGTGTGCCTAGTCCTGAAAGTTCTGAACGTCACCGGAGGACGTAATCATAACGTCATCATTATGTCACTTGGCTTGCTGTGTTATTATGGCTAACCAACATAATGCAACCTGGCCGCGGTAGGGAAGGGCTACAGACTGAATCAATTCTGGCAGTATGAGTTTTTATTAATAAAAATATATACTTATCAAAACAAACCTCAGACTTGTCTTTGGACTTGTCCTTGCAGTCAGACTTGTCCTTGGACTTGTCACTCTGAAACAAAGCAAAGTATTCTGGAATTAAACACAAGAATGAAATCTCACGACTGAATATCTTTGACCAGGTCAAACTCCCAATCTTTTATCTGTGAAACAGGGTGTAAAAACATCTCCCCACACTAGCACTCTGTTTTCAAAACCAGTCACTTCTCAAACTATATCATTTCAAGCAACCCCATATCTCTGAGAGTACATTTGATTCAAATTCAAAAGCATCAAAAGTAGCAGATCTACAAGCTCGAAATGCATTGCTTCATGCTGCGTTTCGAGCTTGTAGATCTGCTACTTTGATGCTTTTGTGTGACACTGTAGTGTGATCAAGTACGTCCGACATTGGGTGATGAAGGCGTGTTCTCTCCTCTGCTTCATCAGTGCCCATACCCGAGGCGGGGTTGGCGAAAGGGCCTTTCTGTGTGGAGTTTGCATGTTCTCCCCGTGTCCCCTAGGGTAGATACCCTCACAAAAACCATGCAGTAATCCTGGTCACTAAACTATCTCTGCCTGGCCAGCTGGGGCGCCTGATGGAGGGGACAGGCGCCCCAGCTGGCCAGGCAGAGGTAGTTTAGTGACCAGGACTGGTCGGAATAACGTGTTCCTTCCACACGCTACGTCCGGCCGGGGAAATTCCCCCGTCAGGTGAAAAGAAGAAGCTTGGACTCCTCATGGATAGAAGGAAGCATGAGGTCAGTCGGCTGCCCATCCCCCCCCCCCCTTCCCCTCCCCAGGTTGACAGAGGAAGTGTAGCGCCCAGGATTACATTAGATAATTGACACTGTGTGAAAAACTGGGTTGCAAAATCGTTAGAATATGGAGATAGGAGGTTTCTGCTCGACAGCATATGGTTCTGACCATGTCCTTTGACTTGTCCTTGTCTTTCTTCCCCAGACCAAACAAGGAGAACTTCTGGTCCAGACCCGAGGCATCAGGACGATGCCTCTTCACCTCGTCCTCCTTACCTACAGCTGGAGACATTATAATATAACGTATTACTGTAATTAAATCATTCCTACCTGCAGCTGGAGACATTATAATATAACGTATTACTGTAATTAAATCATTCCTACCTACAGCTGGAGACATTATAATATAACGTATTACTGTAATTAAATCATTCCTACCTGCAGCTGGAGACATTATAATATAACGTATTACTGTAATTAAATCATTCCTACCTACAGCTGGAGACATTATAATATAACGTATTACTGTAATTAAATCATTCCTACCTACAGCTGGAGACATTATAATGTAACGTATTACTGTAATTAAATCATTCCTACCTACAGCTGGAGACATTATAATATAACGTATTACTGTAATTAAATCATTCCTATACCTACAGCTGGAGACATTATAATATAACGTATTACTGTAATTAAATCATTCCTATACCTACAGCTGGAGACATTATAATATAACGTATTACTGTAATTAAATCATTCCTACCTACAGCTGGATACATTATAATATAACGTATTGCTGTAATTAAATTGTGCCACACCTTATTCCTTATCCCTAAAACTTATCTTGACTTTTTTTAAACATTTTAAAATAGTTCAAATATCCGATCTACAAGTTCCCAATGTCTCAATGTAGATCGACTAGTAGAGCGTTTGACTGTACTGATGCTGTTTTCACATTTCTGTCTGAGGTTTATCAGAAAACTGTTGGGATTTGGAAGACATAGATTTGTAGAATCCACCTCAGGTCTTAATGGAATTAAAATAAAGGCTTACCTGAAGCCAAGTCGAAATCTGCCATGATCCTTCCTGTTGCAACACCTGAGTGGATGTGACAAAACTACACGGCTGAGCATACACACCACGCACGTGTGTGTGTGTGTGTGTGTGTGTGTGTGTGTGTGTGTGTGTGTGTGTGTGTGTGTGTGTGTGTGGGGGTGTGTGTGTGTGTGTGTGTGTGTGTGTGTGTGCATGCATGCGTGCATGTGAACTGGTCAGGGTACTAAAGGGTAATTCGTCTCCAGCATGAGGTGCACACATCAGAAAAGGACTAAACCACCCCTTTTTTGTTGTCTGCATTCTATTTTCTGCATTCAAGAACGAGAAAACCCACTCTATTTCTCCTTTTTTGTTTTTTATGGAACAATTTAAAGCGAGATTCAAATCCATTATTTCCTTACCCCTTTCGAAACGAGAAAACAAACCATTATCTCCTTTCCCCTTACAATACAAAAAAAACGAGAAAACAAACCCTTTACTCCATTTCTACTTTGAAAAACAAATCAGAAAACCACTCGATTTCTCCTTTTCTTGTTATCGGGATCAAATGAAAATAGAGAAAGTTAGATTTACGAAAAACAAGAAAACAAACCATTATCTCCTTTCCCCTTACAATACAAAAAAAGGGAAAACGGACCATTTGTCATTTTCTCCTTTCTGACCGCAAAAGGAAAAAACGGATTTGATTGGTTATTCCAACTGGGGGGCTTGCTCCTGATTGGTTAATGCCTCCTCCTTCAAAATAACAGTTCCCCCATTTCCCTGTCATAGCCTACATATTACTAATATTTATATTTATTTAAATTAATGAATGAATGAATTCATTATTAAAATTAATTACATTATTTTGTATAAATAATTAATTAATTGTAATAACAAAATAAAACACTGGGCGTTTACATGTTTTATATGTAATTGAATGTCACCTCTAGGATATACTGTACTGTCCAAGTAGAGACCCCTATCACCCTATTGTTGTATTATAATATTGACACAGGTTTCAATAAAGGCCTATTATTATTATTATAACCTTTATTACCTTTATTATAATTATTATGGAAAAAGAGCAAGCCAAGTACAGTGACAAAGGTTATACAAAGTATAGACGGTTTAAGTGGTTAAATCACATTGACAAATGTGTATTTTAAATGTAAAAGATATTAAAAATATATAGGCCTATATTTAACACTGATGATAGTGCTGTCAAACAGGTACAAAGCTATCTGTGAAATGTATTAAAATGTTTAATCAGCAACATTTTCTACTGTATATCTCTCTCAGCTATACAGTGACAAGCCTAACTGATTCATATGGTATATTTCAGCTACTGTGGACTTCATTGGCTAATCAGAAACTGCAATAGAAATAAAATAATTTAAGCTTTCCGTATAGGCAACAGCTGTAATGTTGGTGAGTTAAATTTGTTTAATTGCAACTGTACGTCGCAGTTTACTATGAAAACCTGCAAAACCTGTCAGTCCGTCCGTCAGTCACACTTCATGACACGCTCCTTATGGCCAATACAGAATTAATTCCATTCATCAAACCCTGTACACTCAAGACACTGCCCCTGCTGCCACCCTTCAACTCCATATATGGAGTTGACCTGTTCTAACTTCTGCCTGTTCTGACATTCCATCTGACCTCATCAAACCCTATACACTCAAGACACACTCAATATATGGCCAGTACAGAATTCATATACTGTGTACAAAGAGGCTCTACGCACGCCAAAGTCCTTGTGGCAGTGCCGGCACACGGGAGAAAACTGTAGAGGAGATCTTGAATGAACAAGAAGGTGGCCGCACACACATTCCCTGATGAAGGCGTAACTGCCGAAACGTTGGATATTCCTGTCTTACCTGCTGTCCTAATAAATATTGGTACTCTAGCTATTGGTGTGTGCGGCCACCTTCTTGTTCATTCAAGATCTCCTCTACAGTACAGAATTCATTCCATATGTTGAACTTGATCTGACCCCCCCATGCCAAAGCGCCAGTGCTCGCCCAGCAGTCTGCCGTCACCCAGGCGGATGCGTGCACGCAACCTCGCCCTAAGGGAATCTGGTGCAATCAGGTTGGATGTGGGCTGTCAATGGTTGGTGTTGCAACTGTACATTTAACATTTAAAAGAATGGTGTTGCAAATTGTGGCTACATATAGACAAATTCTGAAACGGGTCTCATGGTCGCAGCTTACGTATTTCATGTAGGCGGACTCGACATAGCTGTGGGGTTTAAACCCTCACCAGGCGCACCTCTTCTACTACAGTGAACGGTAGTGACTGATAGGCCTGTCAAAAAAAATCGATTCGAGTTAGAATCGCGATGCTAATGCCGTCCGATTCAGAATCGATTCTCTTTTTTTTTCTTTTTTTTTTTTTTCTTGCACAAATGTACCTGTGCATGCAATGCATTATGGCCTGGCTTTCTGCATAGTGCATTTACTACCAGCTAAGCTAAGCCTGCCAATTGTATTTATTTTACACCTGTTTTAATACTAATGTATTGTTCTGGTATTGAGTGAGAAGAGATTTTGTAACTTTTGTACTGGTTCAAATTTGTGCAAGCTAAATAAATGAGACATGTTCTTACTCTTGGATTTAACCTTTGTGTGTTTAAATTATTCAGTTGATAAAACCTTTACAATTATACAAGCTTTTTACTAAATGTAGGCCTACTATACTTTCATGCCAGAAGACTGGAGTAGATCATGCTAAAATTCTTTTTACGACGGTGTCACACATACAAAATTGCCAATCTACAAGCCCACACCTTGTCTGCTCACACCGCTTTGTGAGCTTGTAGATCTGCATTTTTCCGAAAAATCAAAAATATCGTTTTTTAATCGAATCGTCACCCCAATAATCGGAATTGAATGGAATCGTGGGACACCTAAAGATTCACAGCCCTAGTGACTGATGTTAGTCTGCCTCAAGTCAAACGTTACTCTTTTACCTGCTTTTTACTAACACTAACATTACAAAGATGCCCAGAACATCGAGATGAACCGGTTTAGTTTATGGCTGCTCCAACAGTAGTGGCAACATTCCAAAAACAAACGGAATTTCAAAATATCCACCGCGGGGTTTGAGACCAGAGCCATTGAGTAATGAGCAGTGAAAGGTCCTGGAAGATACATAACGTCAGTCTTACCCAATACCCAATCTTATGAACACATGGCTGCTGTACTTAATACCTCATACTAAGCATTTAAAGTATGAGAACGTCATGGTACGACGGTGTCACACATACAAAATTGCCAATCTACAAGCCCACACCTTGTCTGCTCACACCGCTTTGTGAGCTTGTAGATCTGCATTTTCCGGCAACGATACGTCATGGCTAGGCGACACTATGCATTCATTCGCAAGGGGGATATATTATAACTTTATTGGCCAGAGAGCTTTTTGAGTTTCCAAAACGTATTATCATCAATTGGATAATATATCATTTCAACTGAGACCCACTGCAGCAGCTGACGGTGCCACCACACCGATGTTGTTTCAACTCACGTGTTGCAGACATGAAAGACCCTACAGACCAACAGAAACCTACAGACCAAAGTAGCCTGTTACAAGCCACCAGTGCACCTGCTTTTCTCAATTCCTTAGGTCAATGTGAATCATGGCCAGCAGGGACCATTTCTTTGAGCAATAAATTCTAATTTCTTAAATCTAAGGAGTCTTCCTAAACAGTTATGCGGCGAGCAAGTCTTTCTACCCAGAACAAAGGACAAAGAAGGGTGCAACAAGTTTACCCTGTACTTTGGAATTCCAATCAGGAAATAGAACTGTAATGATACCAGCAGGACAGCCAGCTGTCAGGCTGGTATCAGAATCATGCAATACTGATACAACCAATACAAATACATGAAAATGTTTCAGTAGACAGATACAAAAACTGTTTTTCACGACTTGTCTCTGTACTCCCCTCTCGTTTTTGTGGACACTGAAACATCTTCTCTGCAAATATAATCTTAATCTTGCTGACCGGCTCCATATATGCAGATCTAGCTGATGATCCAGTCTTCTCCATGTAGGGTTTGATGAGGTCAGTGTCATGATCTTCATATATGGAGATGGCCATATATGGAGCATCAACCATATATGGTGGTGTGAAAATACTTGTGTGAGCATTTTAAAACCAAAGGTTATAGTGATAATGTGCTGAATATTAACTTAGAGAGAGCTAGAGAAAAAGAGAGAGCTAGCTTGGTGACTCCCAAACCTGCTCAGACAGGTGAATCTAAAATGGTTTTGTCCACAACTTATTCCCCTCTGTGTCAGGATATAAAAAATGCGATAAAGAAGCATTGGTACATATTATCGAGCCTCCCATTCTTGCACATAAACGTGCAAAGAAGAGACTCTGTAGTGAGAGCAGACTGTTATGTTCCTCTTCGTCCCGCGACCTCTACACTTATTTGTTTATTTGGACAGGACAATGCATATTAATGGACGTCACATGGACGTAAATACACCGGATATAGCACAGTTGCTAATTTTCATCCGCAGTCCTCACAGGAAACTCAAAACGGAAGAACAGACAGTCAAACAGTGGATTACATTTACATGACATTACATAGGGAACAGAAATACACCTAAAAGAATCATAAATGGTTGCAGCTTTGGTTTTCAAGCAACCATTTTTTCAGATTGTATTTAAAAGAGGGAAATGTAGCACAATCCCTTATACGCAGAGGAAGGCCATTCCATGCTACACAACCCTGCACTGAGAGGACATTTTGTCTGAATGTTGTTTGCCGGTGCGGCACTTCGCAGTCTCCTTGAGTTGTTGCTCAGCTGATTCCCCTATCGGGCTTTCGTTTAATGAATTCACTTAGGGGGGGGGGGCGGGCACAGACAATGTAGGGTCTTGTATATGACCCCAACCTGTTTGAAGATTTTAAAATTATCAAAGCTAAAATAATTGAGCCTCCGGAGGATGTTACAATGATGATATGAGCGGGGCTTCCTGTCAAACACCTTGAGCGCACTCTCACGCTGTTCTATAGGTTTGAGAGTAGTCACACCTGTGCAAGACCAGTTCGTGAAACAGTATTCGATGTGTGATAGGATCATGCAGTGAAGATACGATCTGGCCGCTCCAACTGTCAGGAATGGTCTAATTTGTTTACAATTTTGAATGTTAGGGTTGAGTCTAAAATGACTCCGAGGTACTTGAACTCTGTGACAAGGTCAAGTTCCGCTCCACCCAGAAACACAACTGGTCTTTTGGAGAAGGCCATGCAGACTGTCTTTTTGGCATTCAAGAGCAGACATGAATCTATAAGCCAGTCTTTAATGCTTGTCAGGGCTACACAATAGTCGCATCCGCGATGCGATGTGAGCTTGTCACCCGTGCGCGCAGTCCCAGTGTTTGTAAACAAATAATTGGTCTATAAGCCACAAGAGGTGTGAGGTCACCTTGTATTTTTTGAGGGGCGCTAGCGCCTCCAATGCTCAGCTTTCCAGGTTTTTGTACAAACATTGAAGACAAAAGTGAGGACGGAAAAGTGAGGGTCCTTGAGGGGTTTCCAGGGGGTCCCCAGCCCATGTTTTAAGCAACAAAATCAAATCAGTGGAATTACCACTTCAACCATATTATTCATGCTGACTATTTTGAAGACAGCAGTTCTACAAGCTCACCACACGTCACAAATGTGTCTCTCTCTCCCTCTCTCCCCACTCTCTTGTCTATTAACCTAGGCCTAGGCTACAATCCACGCTATGTGGCCCTCAGTGACAGAAAAAGTAGGCTACTCATTGTTTACTTAAGTTACAATGGGCCTACTGCAATAAAGATCGAAATAGCTGTTACAAGTAAAAGTCTGGAATTCAAAATATAGGCTATAGAGTAAAAGTAAAAAAGTAGCCTTTTGGTGTCAAAATGTAGGACTTAAAGTACAAAGTACTCATTATGCAGTGGGCTATGTCCCATTTCACAAGTTTTCAAATGTATTAAAAAAATATTTTGAAAATAGCAGATCTACAAGCTCACAATGTTCATTGCGTCGCATTGCGAGATCAGCTATTGTCAAATGGCCTACATGTATATAGGGCTGAAGTGGGTAATGTATGTTTTGTAATTAATAATCAAAGTAACTAGTAACTAATACTGTTCCCTAAGGTACAAAATAATTAATTTGTACACTCTCAGAGTTATGGTGGTCCTTGGAACTAAAACAGTGACACGTTGTGAGGTTGTAGATCTGTTATTTTCAAAAAAAATATTATTATTATATTACTATTCTGTGCCATTTCAGCCTAGTAACTTTTTCAAGTGTTCATTATTTTACAGGACTTTTCTGAAAGTGCATGCAGGTCTCCACGCCTGTGAGAAAGTTCCTTCTAGGAAAGTCCAGCATTACCTCTGTAGTGCCGAAATGATTTTGGCTCGTCAGAAATTTTCAGTAGCACCAAAGTATTAAAGTATGAATCGCCCCAGAATAATTTATATAAATAAATATTTCAGTAGATATCTCTATGGTAGAGTTTTCAGTTCCATAGCTGCTCCCCCACTGTATTACGCTCTATCATGGCTCCCCCTAGTGACCGTTTATGGTATGCACAGTAGTACTAGTAGGCATAAACACTTGTGTGCAGTCCAAAACACAACCCAGCGCTTCCTACTCCACTGACAACCAATCACAGCGCTTTAAATTCCTAGAATCCCGCAGCCATCCTAGGGAAAAAAATCTCGCTTCCAGGCTCCAGCAGGGCTAGTGCGCATGCGCACAACCCTTATGCACACAAACACACACACACACACACACACACACACACACACACACACAGCTAGCTGTTTGCGCCCTAATACTCTATGGTTTGCACTCGTTTAAAAACACTTTAATAATACAAGTAAAACGTTTGAAAACAGTGTCGTCGTTAAGCATCTCAACCCTGAAACACAGCAGGTAAGATATCAACTGATTCACAGCTTGTTCTTACTACATATATCTTTTATATTATTGACTCATCTTTTAACATGGAACAACATGACGAGTATTTATCTCATATCTGCTTGTTAGTTATAAATTATTCTAAACAAGCAGTAGTTAATACTAACCGCAGTAATAATATTGTAATTTAACTCGCTCCTCCAAAGGAGGAGAAGCGTGGCTTTGTTGCCTGCCTGCTCTGCTGAGTTGGAGGAGAGAGAGAGTTTAGATTGATTCAACTGTTGAACATTGTATTCTCAGTATGTAGAATGGGTACATTTCAAACAAATGCGCAGGTCAATAATACAAAAACTGCTTATTTGAGGACGAAACCACGACAAGCACTAAGACTTGTTTATATCAGGGTCCACCATTTTCAATTTATCAGAACATTTAAAGACGTACAGAAAAAGGAAGGCCAAAATTGAAGACCCCCGTAGGTGCTCTTTAGAGTGGTTTTGACCTATTGTGTTGTGCGCCTGCACACACCATTGAAATGTAACCCAAACCCTAACAAACACCTATTGTAACACATCTTAACATCTTGTTGTTCCAGACTCCTTATTGAAACCAAAGTGTTTCCAAATGGATGAATTGGTTGTAGTTTTCTTGTTGACCAAAGGGTGTCTTTCTTTCACTCATCTGGGCTAAATCTGAAATAAACATCTCACTGAGCTTTTAGGGAGCGGCAAAAGTGGGCGCCCTTACTGTGTGAAGTATGGGGCGCTCTTATCGTCGTATACTCGTATATACACTAATGCATACTATGCCTATTTGCTCAGACACTATGACACTGAATTCTTCGTTCATTGTCAATGGGAATTTAATGTCCTCCAGTGTCCTCCACAGCAAAAGGGCCTTTCTGTGTGTAGTTTGTTCTCCCCGTGTCCCCTAGGGTAGGTCCTCCCCCTGGCCAGCCGGGGTGCCTGACGGAGGGGAAAGGAACTGGTTGGAATAACGTGTTCCTTCCACGCACTACGTCCGGCTGGGGAATCCTGTCAGGTGTAAAGGAGCAACTTGGACACTCGGTCATGAAGGAAGCACGAGTTCAAGTCCGTTGCTCTCCCCAGTTAGCAGCAAGGGCTGAATCCAGTTCTTGCGACCGACGGTCTGTCGCTACCCCCTGTCGGCCGGTCTTTTATAGGTCGGCCGGTCGGTCCAATGCAATTTTAGCGACCGACGTATTTCGCTATGTGTGTCCGTCGCTCATTTTTCAGGTCGGTCGGCCGCTATGTGTGTCGGTCGCTAATTTTTCAGGTCGGTCGGTCGCTATGTGTGTCCGTCGCTCATTTTTCAGGTCGGTCGGCCGCTATGTGTGTCGGTCGCTAATTTTTCAGGTCGGTCGGTCGCTATGTGTGTCCGTCGCTCATTTTTCAGGTCGGCCGGTCGGTGATTTGGTCTGTCTTCATATTCTTTTTTTCTGCTCTCGTTGGACTTAACTTTATAAGTCCAATGGAACACTTCTTTGTAACGTATGGCTGCTGTAGTGTAGCGGTCTATTCTGTCGCCTCTCAATTTTTTTTGGCTGGGGACGCTGGTTCGAATCGCGCGGCACACAAAAATTATTATATTTAAAAAAATATGGAATGAATACATTATTTGATAGGCAGGCAGACAGGCAGACTGCCTGCCTGTCTGCCTTTGAGATTGAGAGGCGACAGCATAGACCGCGACACTACAGCAGCCATACGTTACAAACAAGTGTTCCACTGGACTTATAAAGACAATAGCACCCAGCTGCAGTCTCGCAGACGGGCCGTGCTCCGTGAGGGCGGTGATCCGTGAGGGGAGGGACCGGAAGTGCTTTTTTTTCCGGCTTGCACGTGCACAAGCGCACATGCACGCACGCACGCGCAACATAATGCGCGTGCACGACACGCACTTGCTGGTGCGCGCTTAAATGCCGGGTGTATATAGTACCAGCTGTGCTTAATCATAATTACGTGCTCGGTTTGGAAAAGTTTGATGTAGTTTGTTGTAGGTAATAGTTTAATTGAAAGCTTATTAGTTGGTGGTATAAGTGTGCATATTTGAAGAAATGCAAATCTAACAATAATAAAATGATATGCAATAATAGGCTAGGCCTATATGGTCGAATATGACATAATGATATCAAGGCATTTAAGTAATGTAATAAGTTGCTATAACCCCGTACCCCTGTCCCACACACACCATGTCCAGACCATAGACCACAGACACGGGACCATATGCATTTAATTTACTATGAAAACCTGCATTTCCCGTCAGTCAGTCAGTAAGTGTGTCATGTCACGCCTCGTGTCATGCCTCCATATATGGTGACGCCTCGTGACACGTCACACCACCATATATGGCCGTTTCCATATATGATATAAGATCCCGACACTGACCTCATCAAACCCTGGATAGCCATACATGGAAAAGACTGGATCATCACCTAGATCTCCATATATGGAGCTGAGGCGGCCAGCAACTCTACAACATTTATATTAATATAAATAATAATAATAAATAAATAAAAAGTTGTGAAAGTGATCTGTCGGAATGGTGGGACCTTTTCTGCCGCGGGTCCCTGTCGGAATGGTGGGACTTTTTTCTGTCGGAATGGTGCGATGTTTACAAATATGGAGCATACCACCATTCCGACAATTAGAAGTCAATGTCGGAGTGGCAGCATGTCAGAATGGAGACTATACAGTAGGGCTTATCACACCTGCTAAAAGCACTCATTTGGAAACTGATGCATGATGCTGACCATGATACTGATATAAGAATGTGTTGTTGCGACTGTAGGCCACTGTTTACTATGAAAACCTGCATTTCCCGTCAGTCAGTAAGTGTGTCATGTCACGCCTCCATATATGGTCACGCCTCATGACATCACGCCTCGTGACACGTCACGCCACCATATATGGCCGTCTCCATATATGATATAAGATCACGACACTGACCTCATCAAACCCTGGATAACCATACATGGAAAAGACTGGATCATCACCTAGATCTCCATATATGGAGCTGAGCCAGCCAGCAACTCTACATCTGACCTCAAACCCTTAGATCTCCATATATGGAGCTGACCTGTTCTGACATTACATATGTTGATCCTTCCCCACCCGTCCTTCCTCTTCGATGTTTGGAACACTTGTTTGTAACGTATGGCTGCTGTAGTGTCGCGGTCTATGCTGTCGCCTCTCAATTTCTTTTGGCTGGGGACGCTGGTTCGAATCGCGCGGCACACAAAAATTATTATATTTAAAAAAATATGGAATTAATACATTATTTGATAGGCAGGCAGACAGGCAGACAATATAATAATTTTTGTGTGCCGCGCGATTCGAACCAGCGTCCCCAGCCAAAATTTTTTTAGAGGCGACAGAATAGACCGCTACACTACAGCAGCCATACGTTACAAATAAGTGTTCCATTGGACTTATAAAGTTAAGTCCAACGAGAGCAGAAAAAAAATAATATGAAGACAGACCAAATCACCGACCGGCCGACCTGAAAAATGAGCGACGGACACACATAGCGACCGACCGACCTGAAAAATTAGCGACCGACACACATAGCGGCCGACCGACCTGAAAAATTAGCGACCGACACACATAGCGGCCGACCGACCTGAAAAATGAGCGACGGACACACATAGCGACCGACCGACCCATCAAACCGGCCGACGTGAAATACGTCGGTCGCTAAAATTGCATTGGACCGACCGGCCGACCTATAAAAGACCGGCCGACGGGGCAGCAACAGACGGTCGGTCGCAAGAACTGGATTCAGCCCTCCCTCCCAGTTAGGCGGAGGGTGTGTAGAGCCCAGGATCACATTAGATATATTGACACAGGGTTGAAAAATGGGTTACAAAATCGTGGGATAAAAAAAAAATATATATATATATATATATAACAAATTTTCCACTCCACGTCCCCAGCTGCCGGACTATAGGTCTCCAGTTATTAAAGTCCTTCCTTATTCACTTGATTTCAGACCAGAGTCCAGACTGCAGATGAAGATGAATTATCCAGACTCATAAGAACTACAATGATGCATCACTCCCGGGTGAAGATGAACTCTCCAGACTCAGCCAGGGACGTTTCTATTAAACGGGAAGCTGAAGACGTTTCTATTAAACGGGAAGCTGAAGACGTTTCTATTAAACAGGAAGCTGAAGACGTTTCTATTAAACAGGAAATTGAAGACGTTTCTATTAAACAGGAAGCTGAAAACGTTTCTATTAAACAGGAAGCTGAAGACCACCCACACCTCGGTAAGTTTCATGTGGTCTTCCTTTCTTTTTTTGTTCTATAGGGCTGCCCCAATGTCTTAATTTCACTGTACAATAACAATGGCAAACTATTCAGTTTGACTTGGTATCTATGTCTGTGTGTTATGTCTGGGAGTAGATTTGCTTCCGGCTCTTCAGATTGGGAGCACCTGTTTCCATTATCCTAATTGTCATCAGTTACACACCTGCTTGTATAGCTGATGGTTGACCCTGATCAACTAAGTATTAGTTCCTGAAGTACAGAGGGTTAGTTCACTAAGTATAAAGTGTTTAAGTACAGAGAGTTAGTTCACTCAAGTATTCAGTGTTTAAGTGGTTAACAACTTTCAAACAAGTATTTGCAAGCTTAGCGTCTGCACTTTCTTACTCTTTACAAAACTGAAACATTATCATTATGTGCGACGCACAGGCAGATAGCAGTAATAATCGTTCACTTGCGGATACAAGCACCAACATTGGCACACATACTCCTTAGGGATTGCTCTTTTCATAAAACATCTGGCGGTTCTGGCCAAGATGGCAGCCATTTTTCAAGATGGCCATTGAACATACAGAAATCTTGCATTTCGCAATAAAATGTCCTATTTGAATGATCTTGGTGTCAAATCATAGATTTTTCACTATGTAGAATCCACATTTGGACCCATGGACTTACTCACTGGCTTCCTTGTACCATATATCAGTCCCGGAATCTTAATATTCTGCTAAATTAGAGGTTTGTGTTGTGTCTGACTCGGGTAAAATGGATGGTAGTGTAGTGGGATCACTCTTTGTCTAGTCTCTACCCTTTGACCTTTTCGACTTGGGTAACCCTGCCAGGAGTACAAGACTCCTGCCGACATAGCTCTGGGGTCATGGAGACACTCAAACTGCCCCACCCGTCGAGGCAGGAGGCAGTCTTTTTTTTTGTCTTTTTCTTTTTTCAATTTTTATTTTCTTTTCTTTTTTCTTCTTTCTTTTTTTTAAGTTATTTTTTTCACATGTAGGCAGTAGGCCTATACATGTTATTTATAGTACAATAGTATAGTGGGCCTATACTACAACGCTTCTAAACCTCACAACTGCAGTTGCACAGTGCCATGCAGGTCAGTCCAATCAATCTGCCACATATTGGTCCAGCCCCAGTTGGCGGGAGTCTGCATTTCTGGTTGACATACTGTTGACTGACTCCAGATGCAGGCCGCTTGGTAGGAAGCACGCTTCATATGTTGCTTCAGTGCTGATCGGGTTGGAGGAATGGCTTCGTACGGCCTTTGCTTCAGAGCAAAGAAGTTCAACCTCGCATCATTGACACCTTCAGCTGTGCTGGATCGGTCGTACATCATGACCACAAACTTCTCCAAGGTTTTCAGGTCTTCATCATCCACTATAGGTGGGTAATGGCTGAGTTTGCTGAAGACGCGGGAAGCCTCATCACAAACATTCCAGGTTTGCCAAGCAGACTTCTTCCCTTTTCCGCGGAATGCTGAAACAACATCGCAGCCAGTAAAGGCATGGAAGAAGAGCATCCCTTTGCTCTTTTCTGCAAGAGTGCAACACAGGTCATGAACAGGAATCCACTTTAAGTTCTGTCTTTGGCCATAGGCAACCCACAACTGCTGTAGATCGAGCTCCTGAAGTGACAACAACATCTGTGTCGTTGGTTTTTGTTATGTTGTGCTGGCTGTACTTTAGAATTATTAATGAGAGCTCAAGACAACAACGTGCTGGTCTAATGCTGGCATTTATTGAACTGACGTAACATAGTGCTGTTTCACAGTATATCCAATAGGCGGCGGTGCTGCCTCGGTTAACACAAAACCTCACTATAACATCCCCCTTTCTGAGTATAAACAATAAATGGAAATGTTTGTTTTTACTTAACTTTCTTTTTCAATACACACCAATTACCACATTTTCCAAATTTAACAACTATGACATTATTTTTCTTTTATGAAATAAACAAATAGAAATAGAAAATCAACCAGCCTAAACTATTTTCACCTATCTATGAAGGTGGGGTAGACTCTCTCGCCGGATAGCGTCTCCCAGCCCCAGGACTCCGTGGCTGAGAATGGCTCTGCTCTGCTGGTTGTTGTCTCTCTGCAACGCCGTCTGGTAGGTCGATCGCTGGCGGAGTGATGTCTGGAAGATCAGCCAGTCTGGCGGGACCCACAGGTGTGCTGACAAGGTGACTGCGATTCCGGCACAGGAGTCCCCTGGGCGTCTCTATGATGTAGGATCGTGGCATGTCGGATCTCGTCAACACTGTCCCTTTTTCTTTAGTGTCTGCGACCCACACATGATCACCTTGATGTAGATCTGGCAGATCACGTGCTCTGTGTCTTCTGTTGAAATCTTTCCGCTGTCTTTGTTGTTTGTTGTTTTCTTCTCCTTCCTTCAGTTTTGGGATGTCTGCCCATTTTGGATCAAGGGAGGATGGGATGACAGGAACAGTAGTTCGAATCCTCCTGCCCATGAACAGTTCCACTGGACTGTACCCATTGGCTAATGGCGTGGCTCTGTAAGCCAGCAGGGCCATGTATGGGTCATCTGCTTTTGTGGAAATCTGGGACTAGAGGTGATGTGAGTGAATCCCCATTTAGCTGCAAACTGTTTAAGCTTATCTGAAGAGTACTGAGGACCCCCATCAGATCTCAGAATCAGGGGACAACCCCACTTGGAAAAGATGGATTTGAGGTGTTCAATGACTGCTACTGATGTTGTTGAAGCAATCTCTATGTAGCGAGAAAAGTAATCTATCACTGACAAGTAATGGTTGCTCTTCCACTCAAACAAATCAGTTCCCAGTGTAGCCCATGGCCTGTCTGGAAACTCGGTTGGCAGTAATGTCTCCTTGAAGTTGACCCTCTCCTTTGTGTCCCAGTTCTCCACCATCTTCTGTAGCTGCATGCTCAATCCAGGCCACCAGACTGATTGTTTGGCACATGCTCGGCACTTTGTTATGCCCTGGTGTCCTGCATGCAGTTTCTGTAGTATGTCTGTTCCCAGTGACTTTGGTATGACTAGTCTACTACCCTTCAGTAATAGTCCATTGTGCACTGTAAGCTCACCTGCAAACTGTTGGTAAGGTAGGAATGCTCTGTCTAATGAGAATCTGTCTGGCCACCACTCAGTGCAGTACTTTCTCACTTATCTGAGCATCACTCCTGGTGTTTCTTAATCTCCTCTAGCCTCCTGTCTGTTGCTGGCAGGCTAGACGTCACCATGTTTACATACAGGTCCAGCTCTCTCTCCTCCTGTGTGTTGCTTACACTCCCTACAGGTGCTCTAGACAGGACATCAGCAGTAGCTATGTTTTTACCTGCAACATGGGAAATTAAATATGAAAATCACATTAGTCTCATTCTCAGTCTCTGTATACGAACAGGTAGCTCATACAGGTTCTTCGACCCCAGCAGTGGCACGAGAGGTCTGTGATCAGTCTCTACGTGGAATGTGATTCCCACCAGGAAATCTGAGAATCGCTCACAAGCCCATGTAATGGCCAAGGCCTCTTTCTCAATTTGTGCGTATCGCTGCTCTGTGTTGGTGAGCGCTTTAGATGCATAAGCAACTGGTTTGAGTTGGTCGTTCTGCCTCTGCAGTAGTACTGCTCCCAGTCCGAATGATGATGCATCAGCTGAAACCACTGTGTCTACTTTGGAGTTGTAGAGTGCTAGGCCTGGAGGTGAGCTGAGTAGATTTTTGATGTGAAAATCTCTCTGTTGCATATGTCCCCAAGTCCACATATTCTTCGCTCTCAACAGATCACGGAGTGGCTGTGTTTTGTCAGCTAAGTGCGGGAGGTATTTTCCAAGGTGATTCACCATCCCTAGGAATCTTCTTTTTTTTTAATATATTTTTTATCCCACGATTTTGTAACCCATTTTTCACCCCTGTGTCAATCATCTAATGTGATCCTGGGCTCTACACACCCTCCGCCAACCTGGGGAGAGCAACGGACTTAACTCATGCTTCCTTCATGCTTGAGTGTCCAAGTTGCTCCTTTACACCTGACGGGGGAGTTTCCCTGGTTGGACGTAGCGCGTGGAAGGAACACGTTATTCCAACCAGTTCCTTTCCCCTCCACCAGGCGCCCCGGCTGGCCAGGGGGAGGCAGTTTAGAGACCAGGGTTACTGCATGTTTTTGTGAGGGTATCTACCCTACGGGACACGGGGAGAACATGCAAACTCCACACAGAAAGGCCCTTTCGCCAACCCCGCCTTCGGGTATGGGCACTGATGACGCGGAGGAGGAAACACGCCGCCAGCACCCACAGCACCCGAGCGGGAATCGAACCCAGGACCTTCTAGCTGTGAGGCGACAGCACTACCAACTGTGCCACCGTCCCTAGGAATCTTCTGACTCCACTCACATCAGTCGGTTCTCTCATGTCAGTAACTGCTTTCACTTTGTCAGGGTCTGCTTTGACTGTCGTGGCATCAATTATCTGACCAAGACATTTCACACTGTTTGTCAGCAAGGGCAGAATCCATTTCTTGCGACCGGCGGTCCGTCGCGACGCACCGTCGGCCGGTCCGTCAGTATTTAGGTCGGTCGGTCAGTATTTACGTCGGTCGGTCAGTGTTTACGTCCGTCGCGACCGTCAGTCGCGACGGACCGTCGGCCGGTCCTATTTAAACACTGACCGACCGACGGTCCGTCGCGACTGACGGTCGGTCGCAAGAAATGGATTCATATTTTTTTTTTTCTGCTCTCGTTGGACTTAACTTTAAAAGTCCAATGGAACACCTCTTTGTAACGGGCCGCTGTAGTATAGTGGTCTAATCCCTCACCTCTCTATTCTTTTTTGCTGACGACGCTGGTTCAATTCCCGCTCGCGGCAGACCAAAATTATTATATTTTAGACAGACACACAGACAGACAGACTGCCTGTCTGCCTGCCTAATGTATTGTAAATAATGTATTCATTCCATACGGCTATTTTTTTTAAATATAAAAACTTTTGTCTTTCGCGCGATTCAAACCAGCGTCGTCAGCACCAAAACATTGAGAGGCGAGTGATTAACACTTACAGTACAAAACACGTGTGAGCGCGTCATAGGATACCCGATCATATAGTCTCAATGACGTGTGAGGACGTCTTAGCGACGTCCTAGCGACGTCCCAGCGACGCAAGAATATTCAGAATTTTCCTATTTTTTTTTTTTGGCACTTTGCTTCCCTCTGCCGTTTGCTAACGCTCAGTGCAACTATTAGCTTGTTATTGACTCCCACGTTAGCAAGACGGAAAGAATGACTCGTAGCTCCTAATCCAGGGCGCTCTCCGTGGTGATGAATAGAGCGATATGCTGGCGCTTATTTTCTGCTCCTCATCCGTCTCTCCCGCAAAATATGAACGCTTTTTGGAGCGTAAAACAATATATTAAGATGATCGGGGATGTTGAGGTCACTTTGTAAAGTCAACTTTTTTAGGAAAGTGTTTCCGGTTCATGGCTTTCAAAGTAAAAGCGATCAGACACCTCCGGTATTCTACAGCCTATATTTTTAAGGCAGTCGGCGTACTCAATGTGTTAAACCGCTAGACTACAGCGGCAATACGTTACAAAGAAGTGTTTCATTGGACTTATAAAGACAATAGCACCCAGCTGCAGTCTCGCAAGGGGAGGGACCGGAAGTGCTTTTATTTCCGGCTTCCACGTGCACAAGCGCACATACACGCAGGCAGTGGGGTGAGCAATATCCTTTTTATCAAATTAAAGCAGGTCCTGACTCTCCTCCTGGAAAGCATTGCCCATATCTTTCATGGCTTGTGAGAGCTTTTCTACTTTCTCAAGGAACCCTCTTTGTACTCGTTCTGTCTCCTCATGATGGCTGGTGTGTTTAGTACCCTCTTTGGCCCCACATGCTGCCTCATACTGTGAAACCAAGTGGCTGACTTCAGGACCAGCTATCATCCATCTGGTGGGTTTTCAGTCACGCGAATCGCAGCCCTGTCTGCCTTGATGACAGCGTTGGCCTGCTCGTGAGCTTGGTCAATAGCCATTGCTGAGAACTGTCGGCTCGATTTATGTAAAACAAAGTTTCCGCTCTCAAAGTCATGACTTATTCATAAGTCATGAATAAGCCCCCTTACCCTTGGCTCGGCTATCCCGCGCTGACACACCCTGTCAGGCGCGGCTGTCTAACTAAACATCATACGTGGTAAACTACATGTAATCTACATTAGCTAACTGATGTGGGGCCTATTAGACAACACACACAGACAAACTACCACCCATCTTACCCGAGTCAGACATAACACAAACCTCTAATTTAGCAGAATATTAGGATTCCGGGACTGATATATGGTACAAGGAAGCCAGTGAGTAAGACATGGGTCCAGATCATTCAAATAGGACAAGTCTATGGGATTTTATTGCAAAATGCAATATTACTGTATATTCAATGGCGGCCATCATGAAAAATGGCTGCCATGTTTGGCCAGATGGTTTTATGAAAAGAGCAATGCCTAAGGTGTATGTGTGCCAATTTTGGTGCTTGTAAGTGAACGATTCTCCTGTAATTTGCACTTTATCTGCTCCGCTATGGCCAACTGGCAGTGTGAACAAGACATTCGGCACTGATCGCTTGTGAAATTTGCCCCAGACACACAGGCAGACAGATTCATAGACACATTTCCACACGTACAGAGCTACGCAGTTGAAATATTTTACATAGATTGTTAAGCTACCATCGGTCCACATTTCAAGCTTTCATTGTCAGAAATGCTTCTGTTTCATCACGTCATGCACTGAGTGGCATGACTAATTTACTTCCAAATCAGATGTCGGGTGTGAAGTAGCGTTTTTTAATTGTTTCAGAATTTCATGATTCAAATGAAATATTTGCTGTAACATCATTATTCATTTTGGTGTTAAACTAACTAAATATATTACTAAACATTACTTTTACTAAAATCTTTAAGAACAGTAATAACCTGTAGTTAATAACGGTTTAGTCAATCTTATCTTGGTAGGTAATGTTTTATTTAGTACATGGAACATGGAAGAAGAATGGATTTACATTTTAGGAATCCAGTGTTGACCATCATGTTATGTTTCTGCTCCTAGACATCCTGCACATGGTTGTGTGTAAAGAGGAGATTTCTCCTGAAGAGGAGAGGAGCCACTGTCTGCTCCAGGAGGAACCAGAGCCTCCACACATTAAAGATGAACAGGAGGAGCATAAAGAAGAACAGGAGGAGCTACTTCAAAGACCAGAGGAACCTGTTGGGTCAACGCTGACATTACTAGCAGTGAAAGGTGGAGAAGAAAATGATGATGAGGATGATGAAGAAGACATATCTTCCCACTGCTCTGAGATTGAAGTTGAACTTGAATCTAATGAGGATGATGAAGAAGACATATCTTCCCACTACTCTGAGATTGAAGTTGAACTTGAATGTGACACTGAAGTCACTGAAGACAGTAATGATTGGGAGGAGACCAATGAAGACGATGATGACGAACAGCATGAAAATAGTTTCAGTGACTCAGGTTCCCTGAAGAAGCACCAGCTTGTCCACACTGGAGAAAAAACATTCCAATGTAAACATTGTGACAAGAGTTTCAGTCGGTCAGCTGACCTGAAGAAACACGTTTGTGTCCACACTGGAGAAAATCCTTTCCAATGTCAACTTTGTAGCAAGAGTTTTACTGTATCATCCTACTTGAAAATACACCAGCGTGTCCACACTGGAGAAAAACCTTTCCAATGTAAACATTGTGACAAGAGTTTTACTGATTCATCCAACTTGAAAACACACCTTCGTATCCACACTGGAGAAAAACCTTTCCAATGTAAACATTGTGACAAGAGTTTTACTAATTCATCCAACTTGAAAACACACCTTCGTATCCACACTGGAGAAAAACCTTTCCAATGTAAACATTGTGACAAGAGTTTTACTGATTCATCCAACTTGAATACACACCTTCGTATCCACACTGGAGAAAAACCTTTCCAATGTAAACATTGTGACAAGAGTTTTACTGATTCATCCTACTTGAAAACACACCTTCGTATCCACACTGGAGAAAAACCTTTCCAATATAAACATTGTGACAAGAGTTTTACTGATTCATCCTACTTGAAAACACACCTTCGTATCCACACTGGAGAAAAACCTTTCCAATGTAAACATTGTGACAAGAGTTTTACTGATTCATCCTACTTGAAAACACACCTTCGTATCCACACTGGAGAAAAACCTTTCCAATGTAAACTTTGCAACACAAGTTTTACTGCATCATCTTCCCTGAAGTCACATGTTCGTGTCCACACTGGAGAAAGACCTTTCCAATGTAAACATTGTGACAAAAGTTTCAATCAGTTAAGTAACCTGAAGGCACATCAGCGTGTCCACACAGGAGAAAAACCTTTCCAATGTCAACTTTGTGACAAGAGTTTTATTGCATCATCCTACTTGAAAACACACCAGCTTGTCCACACTGGAGAAAAACCTTTCCAATGTAAACATTGTGACAAGAGTTTCAATCAGTTAAGTAACCTGAAGTCACACCTTCGTGTCCACACTGGAGAAAAACCTTTCCAATGTAAACATTGTGACAAGAGTTTCAGTCATTCAGTTAATCTGAAGTCACATGTTCGTATCCACACTGGAGAAAAACCTTTCCAATGTAAACATTGTCACAAGAGTTTCAGGCGGTCAGCTGACCTGAAGAGACACGTTTGTGTCCACACTGGAGAAAAACCTTTCCAATGTCAACTTTGTGACAAGAGTTTCAATCAGTTACATCACCTTAAGCGACACCTCCGTGTCCACACTGGACAAAAACCTTTCCAATGTAAACATTGTGACAAGAGTTTCAGCAATTCAAGTAATCTGAAGAGACACCTTGGTGTCCACAGTTCTCACAGGGCAAAAAAAAGGTGTCCACTTTAAATGGTGTGACCAAAGTTTAAATAACTCAGGTCACTTGCTAAGACACCATTGCATTCACACCACGGCGTGAAAAAAAGAAAATTTCCACTATAAATGAGCTTGCAGGGAAGATCAAATTAAACAGCTGTATGTACGTAGGGAGGTCGATAGACAAGGACAATATTTATTATACTGCTCCTATATTTCAAAACAAATATGGGTAAATTCTCCTTCTACAGCACGGCCACCCAAAGGCGTGGAATGCTCTGACCCCTTCCCTCAAAAAATGCAGATCACTTGCATCTTTTAAAACAGGCCTGAAAGTCCACCTATCAGCAGGCCCAATGAAGAGGAAATGATCACTTCTCTTTTAAACAGGTGACCACGCCCCCTCCTAACTTTCTCCTACTCTGTACATATTGCGTTTTATATTTTCCTGTAATGATATATTTTGTTGTTGTTACTGATGATATTGATTTTTTGTTGAGGGGTGCTAGCTCGTCCTATTGGGCTTTGTCTTTGTGTGAACACAAACACGATGATTTGATTGGCTGATCATCATGTCATAGAGATGATTTGATTTTCTGATGTACATATTGGGGATAAAAAGATGGGGCAGAACAAGTGAAGACGCCAAAAGTGATTTGTAATGATTTGATTGGCTGAGCATGGAATGTGATGTATGAGATAGGGGCACCCCTCACTTCACACAAGTGTGATTGTCGTTACTGTATTCTTCATGTCTATGAATTGATTGCATAGGGTCTGAATGGAAACGAGACCGCAAGGACTTAAGTGTTTGACTGTATTCAACTCTGTGCTGTTTTTGATCATTCAGCTATTATTGTAGATTTTCATCTTACACCAAAATTAAATTCCCATTGAAAATTAATGGAGAATTTCACGTCATAGTGTCTGAACAAATAGTTATAGTGTCTATTTTATGTTATGTTGATGTACAGGTTTTACCAAATTGTACGGTGATTTCTTAGTTATTTTTTACTGTAGTCCTACCAGACCCCAGGAAATTGCATCTGGCTAAAATATGGGATCTATTGTATGTGAAGAGGGAGATGACAAACTGACATATTGAGCCTTTGGCACATGGGTATGTGTAGCAGACTCCTAGTAGTCAGTTATTCATTCAGATACACAGAAAACCACTACTGTACCAAATGCAACTCCTTGAGTTGCAATGAGTTACATTGGTGTGGTTGACCTTAAAAAAAGTTTTGTCTTGTTATAAAATCACACATGACCACTTATGCAGGTAAATGGTCCTTTGCTTACATTTTGTGGAAAAACCTTTATACGTAACGATAAAAGACATCGGTGAGATGAGAAACATAATAATAATGTCACGTTATTTATATAAATAAAAATGGACTGGTTGGAGAATAAAATAAATTGTATTCTTAAACTACACATGTGACTTTTTTGTTTGTTTGTTTTTATATTTATCATCGTCTGCTTGGCTGCTGACGCTATTTACGGTTACCTTTACGCACCGGGCGCACGAGTTTGAATGTCTCCTGTCAGCTTGACAGTGTGTCTGTGTCGTGTGTGTGTGTTGTTGTCAAGTGTCAACATGGCTCAGAAGAGACTGAGTGATTTCTTTGGTGGGCCCAAATCAAGTGTCCCCAGCACCAGCAGCCGTGTTCAGCAGGGGACGAGTGCTAACATTGTCGTGGCGTTGTCGGAGGAGGAGGCGACTAGCGTTCCACTACAACTTGATCAACCATTCCAGCCCAAGGACGTCAGCTTCCCAGGGAGACGTTTTGGAAAGGAAACATTTCACAGATCATTCCAGTCTACTGTCTGTCCCTCCATAAAACATATAAAATAAAGGCGAAAGCCACAAAAAAAACCTTTAAAAAAAAGTGACAACCGTGTCAGAGGGGAGACGAGGGCAAAAATAACTGGCCTACATAAACAAGCATTGAATGGAAAAAATGTTGTTTTCACTTCTGTGCTGTAAATGCATTGTTCGGGCCCTGTGAGGAAGTGGCCAAAACGTTACAGAGCCCAAAGGCAAGTGCACTTGGGGCAGTTAAATGTGCAAATATCCTGCGAAACCGAGTAGCAGCACTGAGAGATGATGACGCCATGGGAAATATAACAGACACGCTGAAAAAGTTTCCAAACTCTGCCTGAAGATGCCCTCTGCCCTCTTTACGCGCAGCACAATGGCCCAGTAAAGACTCACCCATCATGCATGTACACAATGCCATTCTGGACACGTTGGATATAAATGCCATGATGAGGGAATTCATCGCTGTCCCCTTGGGTAGGTACCCTCACAAAAAACATGCAGTAATCCTGGTCTCTAAACTGCCTCCCCCTGGCCAGCCGGGGCGCCTGATGGAGGGGAAAGCAACTTGTTGGAATAACGTGTTCTTCCACGCGCTACGTCCAACCAGGGAAACTCCCCCCTGTCAGGTGTAAAAGGAGCAACTTGGACACTCAGGCATGAAGGAAGCATGAGTTAAAGTCCGTTGCTCTCCCCATGTCCCCCATATATGGGGACTAGGTTGGCGGAGGGTGTGTAGAGCCCAGGATCACATTAGATATTTGACACAGGGGTGAAAAATGGGTTACAAAATCGTGGGATAAACCTCTGGGCGGGGCCCCTGGGCTCTGGATAGGGCCCAAATTAGCCTGATCACCCCTAGATCTCCATATATGGATCTGGCCTGTTCTTTTTTTTTATATTTTTTATCCCATGATTTTGTAACCCTTTTTTCACCCCTGTGTCAATCATCTAATGTGATCCTGGGCTCTACACACCCTCCACCAACCTAGTCCCCATATATGGGGGACAAGGGAGAGCAACAGACTTGAACTCATGCTTCCTTCATGCCTGAGTGTCCATGCTCCTTTACACCTGACAGGGGGGAGTTTCCCTGGTTGGACATAGCGCGTGGAAGGAACACGTTATTCCAACCAGTTCCTTTCCCCTCCATCAGGCGCCCCGGCTGGCCAGGGGGAGGCAGTTTAGTGACCAGGATTACTGCATGTTTTTTGTGAGGGTACCTACCCTAGGGGACACGGGGAGAACATGCAAACTCCACACAGAAAGGCCCTCTCGCCAACCCCGCCTTCGGGTATGGACACTGATGACGCGGAGGAGGAAACACGCCGCCAGCGCCCACAGCGTCCCGAGCGGGAATCGAACCCAGTACCTTCTAGCTGTGAGGCGACAGCACTACCAACTGTGCCACCGTGCCCCCGGAGCTGGCCTGTTCTGACATCACAATGATTGTTCTGACATCACAAGGTGTTCTGTCATCTGCATAGACTCCATATTATTTGGGCATGCCTGTCAAATAACTCCATATATGGGCATAAAATAGACTTTTGGTATATAGGTTTTACTTTTATTGGCCTAAAATATATTCTATATAGGCCTACATACATTCATGAATCCACTTGGTGACCGGCTGTCGGCATTGATACATATATTTTAGAGTTGTTTATATGTTACCATACCATTAACATCCTATACATGTATCACATTTGTGATATTACATTATATGTGACCAAATTTGACTGAGGATCATTTAGATTTTTTGTCATATGAAAGTAGGGAATCTTAGCTTCAAATTGACATATTGGTTGTTCAGTTTGACCCACCAGTTTTGGAGATATGGCTTATAGAGTAACGTCTTGCAGAAAACAGCGAGTTGAGACAAGAGGCTTGAAAGGTTCACTTCTGTGGCCTCTAACATAGCTACATGTTTTTTCCAGTTTTTCTCCTCTGGTGAAAAGCTGGAATGTGCGTGATGGCAGTCTCTTTTTTTTTTTTTTTTTTTTATATATATATTTTTATCAGGTTTTTTCCATTTTAAAATACAAGACATATGACCACAAACGAAACATAGGGGATAAAACAAGAGACAAAACAAAACAGTGAACAGAACAAAGGGAAACAAAACAAAACAGACCCTCATCCACCCGCCCTCGCCCTCCCATGCCCCGGGGGAAACAGAATAAGTTACTGTGCTTGAGATTCATGCATTAAAGTAATTAAAATTAAATGCTAGCAATAATGGAAGCAGTGTAACGAAAACAAAAAAAACAAAACAAATTAAGCTATTTCATTTTCAAATGTATACATACATACATACTGTACATATCTACGTCTACATACATACACAGGTCCGAGCACACATACATGCACGTACACATATAGGCCTACGCATACTCACAGTAGAGGGGGGGATATTGGAATTAGTTCCTACTTAAATTGTGGTCAAGGAATTAATGTATGTGAGGAATGGGTCCCAGGTTCTGTAGAAGTTATTCAATGAACCTCTAACCGTGTATTTGATTTTTTCCAAATGGAGAAAGGATGACAAATCTTTTAGCCATGATGACACATCAGGAGGATTAGGGCTCTTCCAGTGGAGCAATATACGACGCCTGGCTATAAGGGAGGAAAAAGCAACCACATCGGCCTGGAATCTATTAAATCTACTTCCTACAGGGGACACACCAAAGATAGCTATAGAAGGACAGGGTGGTACAGAGAATCCCATGACCAGACTGAGTGTATCAAAAAAGGATTTCCAAAAAGAGGCAAGCTTTGAACAGGAATAAAAAGTGTGTGTGTGGTTTGCAGGGGAATGAAGGCACCTGTTACATGAGTCATTTGTATCTGGGAATAGTCTGCTAAGCTTAGCTTTAGTGTAATGAATCCTATGGACCACTTTCAATTGGATAAGGCACATACGAGCGCAGGCACATGAATTGTTAATCCTAGACAGCACATCAGCCCAGTATTCCTCGCTCAGCTCAGTCCCAAGTTCATCCTCCCATGTGCCCCTCAACCCAAGGAGAGAAGTTTTTCTAAAGGATGGCGATGGCAGTCTCTCAGTCAAATCTGGTCACATATAGTGTGGTCTGTAGCAGGGCAGGAGTTGAATTCTGACGGCTGGGGAGTGGCAAAACCGCGGGTCCATTTGGTACCTCGTTACAAAAACACCCAAACAACGGCTCGCTTTAACATCATTCCTGGCCTGCTGCTTTAATTATATCATTGGTGAGCATTAAAATTAGCGTCTCTGCAAAGAGATTCCTTGTTGTGGATCCTGATGACCAGACATTCATTCAAAGAGCTTCCATATTGTGGATCCTGATGACCAGACATTCACCTTTTGGACAATTGGTGAATTTAACAAGACTTTATTTTATCATCATCATCACCGCCACTGGTCACTAGTGCTAATAATTTAATTTATACATTTTGGATTGGCTGATCACCATTATAGCAATGATTTGATTGGCTGAGCAAAATACATATTGAAGATAAAAGTGAGGGCAGTATGGGGAGGCGCCAAAAGTGATTGGCCGGAATGACATTTGTCCGCAGACTCCCCACACGTCTCAATATTTACCATTGACAATGAAAGGAGAAATTAGGTCAAATGTCCGCCAAATATGACAAATTTAACCAACTAATCACATAAATTCAGTTGTTCATGAGATGATGTAAGATGATTTATACTGATAAGAGCGCCCCTCACTTCACACGGGTATGATCTTTTGAATTATAATTAGCTATAGAGCGGTGCCCGGCTGTAGAGCACTGAGTCGGTAACGATGGAAGTTGGAGATCCATGTCCCACCCGGCTATGCAATACCCGTTGTACCCGTGTCAGAGTACCCGTTCCACCCATCTGTCTGTGTCCCTTTTATGCCCATATATGGATATTTCTGTATGTCTGTGTCCTTTATTCCTATAAATGGAGTTCTGTGTCAGGCATGCCCAAATATGGAGTGTTGTGATGTTAGAACAGGCCAGCTCCATATATGGATACCTTTTTATAGATATTCTACAATATGACGTAATCATGCAATGATATATATCAGTTAGTGACTTGCAACGAGGAAACCGAGCTGCCTGCATCCTAACAAGTGCATCTGTCAACTAGTTGTCAACACTCATTGACGGTGGAGCTGATGTGTGAAATGTTTCACTGGACGATACATCTGGAAGTAGAACATAGGAAGAACCAGGCTGCTGTGGTGTTTGGAGACAAGATCTACTGCTTTGGAGGAGACAGAAACCAGATAAGAGATCCCATTGAAGTGTTCGTCTTCTGTCTTTACGCTGGAGGACGTTGACCCCTGCAGTGACCCCTGGAACAGGATAACCTCACCTTGAGGCTCCCTCCAGGTGCTGGGGCCACACAGCTGTTCTGATTGAATATACTGTCTACCTCTGAGGAGGGTACTATAGTCTATAGACTATAGTCTACAGCCCCCACTGTGTCTGTTCTGTGTCCAAGTGGCATGCTACACTACAGCCCCCACTGTCTCTGTCCTGTGTCCTAGTGGCATGCTACACTACAGCCCCCACTGTCTCTGTCCTGTGTCCTAGTGGCATGCTACACTACAGCCCCCACTGTCTCTGTCCTGTGTCCTAGTGGCATGCTACACTACAGCCCCCACTGTCTCTGTCCTGTGTCCTAGTGGCATGCTACACTACAGCCCCCACTGTCTGTCCTAGCTTAGATATAGACTATAGTCTACTTTATAGACTATATACTATAGTCTATATAGAGTAGACTATAGTCTATAGACTATAGTCTTGAAACTTGCTCCATGGACTAAGACCACCAATAGGAGCACGCTGTACTTGCTTAATTGCTTAAGCCCCACCCCTCTGTCTTCCTATTGGCTGGCCTTTACACAGCTATATTTTGTTTGCAGCATGCTATATAGTCTTGAAACTTGCTCCATGGACTTAGACCACCAATAGGAGCACGCTTTAATTGCTTAAGCCCCACCCCTTACAGCTCAGACATCTTAGCATGTTAGCATTAGAATGTTTGTGGCAACGTAATGCGCAATAAACTTAGACAAAATAACCCATTGAAAGTCAATGGGGAGACCTGGCGCACATGTAACCATATGGACACTTACAGGGTCTGAGAGGCTAAATGTCATCAAATGGTGGTCCGTGGCTCAAATGCTACACAGACTTGGCGAGCTTCAGGCACCCAGTTAAACTTCTTGAAATTTTGTTTCTAGTTATTATTATTAAGCCCCTTTCATTAGCCTACTAGTAGTCCTCTATCAGCCATGTTATTCTAGCCAGTATTTCAGTAAACGACTCAAACAGCTTCCATATATGGTGTTGTAATAAAACTCTGCTGATGTTTAGGATTGCTGACCACCATAGGTTCTCAAATTAAAGAGATGTGAACATCAAAGGATTCATTTAACATGTGACTGGTTTATTTTTCCCATTTTCCAACAACCATAGCGACGTAACAATAACAACCATGTGTAACCCCGCTAATAGATATTTGAGACAGGACCCAAGATTGATGGTACAAAATTAACAATTATTTTATTTATAAAAACAAGTTACAAAATGACTTTATTTGCATAGCAAAATTGTTAAGTGTTTGAGATGACACTGGGAATGGGGAGAATGGTTATTAAAACAAAACAAACTAACAAATCAAAAGAGAAAGGAACAGCGGTCCTTCATAGGGGCCGCTTGTTCAACATGGACCTATAAGCAATGACAACCAAAGTTCAGTACACACAGATGTTATCAGAACAGCATGGACCTATATGCCAACCCTGTCTAACACTAAACAGTCAACAATATACAAATCAATAAAAAGGATCCCCTTAGTCCTTACCAAATATAGCTCTCAAGATAAACACATGAACCCTCTCACAATGGTGTCACACAGGAAAACAACCAGGCCTCCACCTGTAGCTGTTATGCAATCACATAATCCATGCAAGTTAAAACCAAAAGTTACAGAATCACCTACAATACCGGAAATATATTAACCCATCTCTTTGTTCAGCTGTGCAGAAACGATAATATAGTACTCACACTAACTTCAGTTTCAATGCCTACACGTTTGGGGACGCCACACCCCAAACAATTGACAGGAAAACATCCACCATTTCAGCAATAGTACAGACCTGGCAATATAAAACAGTTCCATTGTAGAACATACAAAAATATAATAAAAGTGCATATACAAAAGACAAGAAAACAGGCTTACCCCTTGACAGATCGGCTCACACATGGTTATTGCGTCATTCACGCATGGCTCCTGGTCTGGAGATGGAATGACTGGTGAGTGAATACTGTGTGGACTCTGTGGAGTGAGTGAGTGATGAGTGTTTGGATGTGGGCACACCTGTGTTGCCATTGTCTGATGAGTCCAGAGTAATGATGGCAGACACCTGCTGATTATTGGTGACAAGAGAAGGGGAGCTCTGGTCCACCAGAGGCTGCCATTTAGGTTGCATGAGATAATTCAGTTGTGTTTCTGTAACTTTTTGATTGTCTAAAATTATGTTCTGAAATTGACTGGGTGTCCGCTAAGAAGTACATACTTGGAGGGAAAGTAGTTGATATTCAACACCTTGGACTTGGTAAGCAAGCACTGAAGCAGCACTCTTGCTCCCTCTGTCAGTAAAATAGTAGTAGGCCTACTGCTAAAACAGAGATACACAATTCTGCAGATATCCTGTAATAAGGCAGCTGGTAATCAATTCTTGTTTTTTGAGGGGCGCTAGCCCCTCCTATATACAGGTTTAATGTTTGTCTTTATTTAGTTCAATGTTTGTTTTGTAAACATTGACAGTGAAGGGAAATTTCATTACGTCATATTGTCTCTTTATTGTTAATTGCGTAATGTTTTTGATTGATTGAAATATTTATTAACAGTTTGCAGAAGTACAGTACATTTCAAGACAACCCAATTAAGCATTACACTTGTTTACAACAGGGTCTACCATGTTCAATTCATCAAAACATTTAGAGACGTACAAATAGACACTTCAATATAATCAAAGAACAGAACAGGAATTCATCATAATGGAGGTAAAAAGGGAAAATAAACATACAGTGAGGGAAAAGGGGTGGGGGGGGGGGGTGGGGGGGATTCAGATTTTACGGGGGCCAGTTTCGAATTGCAGCCGTCCGTAGGTGCCCTTTGAGAGCGGTTTTGAAGGAGTCAAGGGATTCACATGTCTTAATGACTGATGGTAGGGCGTTCCACATTTTGGTGGCATAGGAACGAAAATAATTTAGTCCCTTGTTTGTGCCGAATCTGGGTTGTACATGGTTTGTTGCACTCCCTCTGGTGTTGTGGGTGTGGACTTCGTTAACATTAAGGAAGTATTTAGACAGGTACATGGGTATCTAACCTGACGCTGCCAGATCCAAGAAGCTTGCTACACAAATTTGTTTCACAGCTTATTGGGATCTGGGATCTCGGAAGCAAATTCGATGACGGGGCTGTTGGATGGGACCGTCTGTCTATCACCGTGTGGGCGTGCAAACACAACCAATCATATTGACGTGTCTATATAGCTTCACATCCGGTTTCGCACATATCCCGCCCTTAGCTCACGCTGATTGGTTAGACCACGGAGCGGTTCGGTGTTAGCTCAACTCCCTGAGAGATCCCAGATGGTTGCTGTGTTGGTGAACATGGTTACCCAATACCGCCCCCACCTGGCAGAGTCAGGTTAATGGGTATCTTGGTTATCTTGGGTATCGAATCTTGTGGACCAGACCCATTGCAAGATGCTGTACTCTGTCGTCGACCCTAAGCAATTCCAGCCTGTCAAAGTGGGCAGGGGTTAGGTGGGTTCGGGGGGTGAGGCCAAGTAGGAGCCTGACCAATTTGTTTTGGAGCCTTGTCTTAAGGGCCTTTGAGGTGCTGTGCCAAGAGGTGCATGCATAGTCAAAGAAACCTTGTACGAGGGCTCCTGTTAAGGTCTTCAAGGTGTTTTTGTTGACCAGTGAGGAGATCCTGTAAAGGAATCTTGTTCTTTGATTGACTTTTTTGATTACGTTGGTGGCCATTTTATCACCGGAAAGATTAGCCTCCAGGATAGAACCTAGGTAGGTAATTTCCGTGTGATAATATTTTCACTCACTCTAACCAAGAAGCCATCTGCCTTGCTGTGTTGGGACCGTTTGTTTTACATCACCATACATCACCTATAATCAACATGAGTTAGACTTTAATATATTAGTGCCCCTCACTTCACACAGGTGTGATTTTTAAAATACATATTCATCACCCAGGGATTCATCTTTCATATACTTTTCATAATATACTGTATAGCCTACTTCTCCCCACTCAAGCCACTGACAAGATATCTGAATGAAATCAAACGGGGGAACGACCAAATAATGGCTGAAATCCCCATGACTCAATTGGTTGAATTCAACTGATATGTTTGTACTTTGCACTGTAAGCTGCTTGCTATAACAGTATGATGGCCAGCTAAAATGCACCTTGGTAATATATTAACCTCATTTATATCAGTCGTTCTTACAAAGTACATGCACCTTGACAGGGGAACTACAGCAATACAAATGAAAGTGTATTTTGCCATTTGAAACCTCAATGAACTTACAATTCTTGGACAGAAGAGGTACAGGTTTTCTTTTAACTATCCATTGGTATGCTAATGACATTATTATTATATGTATTGTTGTGTGCAGTAAAATGTTATAGCCTACAAGCCAGGTAACGCTTTGAATTTAGCCCTACTGGTTAAACAGCATTAGTGATGTTTTGTTAGTGAACTCTTTTCCTTCTTTTTTTCTTACATTTCAGTAAATTGGCTTTTGGTTTTAAAGACATACAATGTATAGATGTAAATCATACCATATATCAATATAGTAGAGATTGACTAGGCCTACATTCATTTTCTCTTAGGAAAGTCCTAAACAAGTCCATGGCCGTCTTCTTAGAAAAATAAGCCTCCAATAACTTAAGACACTACTTCACAGTAGAACATAATTTAAAACACGCCAGCATCATGTGTCAGTCATATAGCTACATCCTTCATCAGACTCAGAGAGGATTTTTAAATTATTTTTCTTTAGATTTTGACCATATCTTAAACGTTACAGTAATGGGAAGTGCAGGATCAAAAACGTTACCCCCTGCTTGTAAGTGAAATTGCAGACGTTTCCGTTATTAGAGTTAATATAAATCATAATGTTTGACAAAGTCTGTTAATGAAGCTATTTTAGTTAATTAGGCCTATATTGTCTTTGTAATCATGTGCTCTCTCTGTCAGTTGAAAAGCCATGGAGAGATACCAAGTGGGGGTAAGAAAATTCAAACATTAGATAAGAAATATAGTGCATTGTCACACTTTTGGCATATATTTATAGAGATTGTCCATATCTCGTGATTATTGGAATGGACCTCTGGACCCTATCGTACAAGATGAAATAATTCATGGCTCACACGTACAGTAATTAAGCTGGAGTTTGTGCTGAACTTGGTAGTTATTTTTTGTAATTATGAACAATGCACTGTGATGTCGTTCAACTGCACACAACATTTGTTTAATTAACTTACATTTTTGTAAATAAAAAGGAAAGAATGAAAAAGTTTGAATGAATATGCATGCATATGAAGGTGAGAATTTGGAATGCTCATTTTAATCTTGATGTTATTGGTTAATGGAATTGCATTTGACTAAACATTTATCAATAATCTGATATAAGCCCTCTATTGTCTGGAATGTCTAGAAATGATTCTATTCAACATTAATTTTGTCTTTATTGCTTAGATATGTAAGTCTTTAAGTAGCCTATAGCCTTTATTTGCTGAACAGAAAGGAACAAAAATAAATAGATCTGGACTATGTGAAGGAATTGTCAAGGAAATGTGGGATACCTGAGTTGTATATTTAAGGACGTCATAAACCAAGCCATGAGAAGCTGTTTTCTGTTCCCACTGACATTTGACCTGTGACTTGTGTGGAGGGGTCTCTCATTGGCAGTGTTAGGACCCACCTACCCCTGGGGGGGGGGGGGGGGGGGGGGGTAATAATGTACTTAAGCTGAAGTCTGACTGAGATGTGTTGAGTCGAGAGACAGCGAAATCCCTTCACGACGGACGACGTACGTCGCGACGTATATTTTTCCGTCGCAACGTATATTCGAGTACGTCCTGGCGTAAATATCAATTCGTCCCGGCAGAACGGACTCGTCGCGGCTATATCTACCCGTTTGCGACGTAATAGGTTGACTATTATTTTCCGTCGCGCCAGAACGGGACTCGTCGCAGCTATATCTACCCGTTGTGGCGTGAGCTGGACTCGTCGCGGCAGAACGTGACTCGTCGCGACTATATCTACCCGTTTGCGACGTGCGCCTCGCCGGTCCGGTCTCCAGGCGAGCCTGCGTCCTTATTATATTTTTTTTTCTGCTCTCGTTGGACTTAACTTTAAAAGTCCAATGGAACACCTCTTTGTAACGGGCCGCTGTAGCATAGTGGTCTAATCCCTCGCCTCTCTATTCTTTTTTGCTGAGGACGCTGGTTCAATTCCCGCTCGCGGCAGACCAAAATTATTATATTTTAGACAGACAGACAGACAGACTGCCTGTCTGCCTGCCTGTCTGCCTGCCTAATGTATTGTAAATAATGTATTCATTCCATACGGCAATTTTTTTTTAATATAAAAACTTTTGTCTTTCGCGCGATTCGAACCAGCGTCGTCAGCACCAAAACATTGAGAGGCGAGTGATTAAACCGCTAGACTACAGCGGCCATACGTTACAAAGAAGTGTTTCATTGGACTTATAAAGACAATAGCACCCAGCTGCAGTCTCGCAAGGGGAGGGACCGGAAGTGCTTTTATTTCCGGCTTCCACGTGCACAAGCGCACATACACGCACGCGAAATATAATGCAATATGTAATAATCAGCTCATACATTATAAAGACATTATTGCATTATGAAGTTTTATTACAGTATGAGTCGCCTATGTGGAGGTTCTTAATGTAACACATTATTACATTATAGAAAAATCTATTAAGTTATGTGCTCGTCTTTTAATTACATTATGAGCTGATTATTACATTATGAGGTCAGATGTAGAGTTGCTGGCCGCCTCAGCTCCATATATGGAGATCTAGGTGATGATCCAGTCTTTTCAATGTATGGCTATCCAGGGTTTGATGAGGTCAGTGTCGGGATCTTATATCATATGGAAACGGCCATATATGGTGGTGTGACGTGTCATGAGGCGTGACCATATATGGAGGCATGACACGAGGCGTGACATGACACACTTACTGACTGACTGACGGGAAATGCAGGTTTTCATAGTAAATTAAATGCATATGGTCGTGTGTCTGTGGTCTATGGTCTGGACATGGTGTGTGTGGGACAGGGGTACGGGGTTATAGCAACTTATTACATTACTTAAATGCCTTGATATCATTATGTTATAATCGACCATATAGGCCTAGCCTATTATTGCATATCATTTTATTATTGTTAGATTTGCATTTCTTCAAATTATGCACACTTATACCACCAACTAATAAGCTTTCAATTAAAATATTACCTACAACAAACTACTTCAAACTTTTCCAAACCGACCACGTAATTATGTTTAAGCACAGATGGTACTATATACACCCGGCATTTAAGCGCGCACCAGCAAGTGCGTGTCGTGCACGCGCATTATATTTCGCGTGCGTGTATGTGCGCTTGTGCACGTGGAAGCCGGAAATAAAAGCACTTCCGGTCCCTCCCCTCGCGAGACTGCAGCTGGGTGCTATTATCTTTATAAGTCCAATGAAACACTTCTTTGTAACGTATGGCCGCTGTAGTCTAGCGGTTTAATCACTCGCCTCTCAATGTTTTGGTGCTGACGACGCTGGTTCGAATCGCGCGAAAGACAAAAGTTTTTATATTAAAAAAAAATTGCCGTATGGAATGAATACATTATTTACAATACATTAGGCAGGCAGACAGGCAGGCAGACAGGCAGTCTGTCTGTCTGTCTGTCTGTGTGTCTGTCTAAAATATAATAATTTTGGTCTGCCGCGAGCGGGAATTGAACCAGCGTCCTCAGCAAAAAAGAATAGAGAGGCGAGGGATTAGACCACTATGCTACAGCGGCCCGTTACAAAGAGGTGTTCCATTGGACTTTTAAAGGTAAGTCCAACGAGAGCAGAAAAAAAAATATATGAAGGACGCAGGCTCGCCTGGAGACCGGACCGGCGAGGCGCACGTCGCAAACGGGTAGATATAGTCGCGACGAGTCACGTTCTGCCGCGACGAGTCCAGCTCACGCCACAACGGGTAGATATAGCTGCGACGAGTCCCGTTCTGGCGCGACGGAAAATAATAGTCACCCTATTACGTCGCAAACGGGTAGATATAGCCGCGACGAGTCCGTTCTGCCGGGACGAATTGATATTTACGCCAGGACGTACTCGAATATACGTTGCGACGGAAAAATATACGTCGCGACGTACGTCGTCCGTCGTGAAGGGATTTTGCTCCACCTGGTTGAGTCAGTGTGTGGTGTTCCATTGTAACGCTTCACGGCTACTCCGTATTCAAATACATTCTATTCCAATACTCTGAAACTCTGAATTGTGTCTGTCTCATTATTGTTGTTCAACTGTGTTATATGTGCTCACCGACAGATTGCATTAACAGAATACCACCCTGAAAATGAGAACATGAAAAACATCAGGATTTTGCTCCATGGACCAGTAGGAGCTGGCAAGTCCAGTTTCATCAACTCTGTCAACAACATCGAATGGGGGAGGATGACCACTGATGCACTGGCAGATAATGCTGCAGGTGAAAGTTTCACCATAAAAGTATGTAATTTATTTTTATATATCCAATATACGTCTACTGGTGAAAGTAATCAGTCATTTACTTCATGTATATACTGCTTGCTTAATGCTGTATGTTATACAATGTATATGAGGATACTGTAATGTGTTACTTTGTACTTTACACCATAGTCTGCCAAGTGTGCCAAGTACTCTAATGCACAGACCAGCCAGCACTAATATAGGAGCTAGGCCTATACCAAATGATTTTATTTTCAATTTGCACATTGTACAGTGAAAATGTCCGCCGTTACAGATCTACTTAAAATTTCAGTTTAGTCATTTTAGTGGAACCCAGTCCTATTGCTTTGCCAGACGAATCTGCCAAGATACATAGCCCTTGGCAGTAGGCTTAGTTGGTCTGGCCCAGCTCGGTTGTGATTGGATTTACTTGCCCCTGAAGTTGTGTGCCACCAATCAGGGCCCAGTATGCAAATATGGGGCGGATTTATCATGCAGGTTCCACACAGAGATTCCAGACGCAGTCATATGCCAGGCTACCTCTGTGCCACTGGTAACTTTGTAGAAATGGCACTTGAAACATCTGCATTTTATTGAACATGTATTCTGATATTATAATATTACTACAAGCCTCAATTTGCTACATTTGAATTGCATAGAAATCAGTGAATAATATATATCTGTTTGCTTTTACAGTATCAAACTCATAAAACCCATAACATGAACTTCATGTTCAATGACATCATGGGTCGTTTTTGAAGAGGATGTTATATCTGCTATGAAGGGCCATGTGAATGAAGGTTATGAGGTAAAATGTCAGTTAAATGACAGTTAGAAAGGTATTAATGCCAATGTTTTAATGAGATTTTTACATTCTTATCCAGTTCAATAAAGAAACACAGTTGTCAAATGGTGATGCTGGCTACAACCATTTTCCCACTTCAGAGGACAAAGCTCATGTTCTGGTTTATGTCTTATCTGCTGACAAAGTGTCAGCAGATGTGCTTCCCGAAGAACTCGTAAAATAGATGAGGAAAATCAGACTGGCAGCCAGGGACATAGGTAAAAGCAAAGTTCAGCAAACCTTGCATTGTGAGCTTGTGTATCTGCTTTTTTCTTGCTATTTTTATACAATGACTCTATTATAGAAATGTTTCCGTCTCACTGTGATTGTCATTAAACAACAAACAATATCCACTTGTTGGGCTAAGTAGGTTTATGCACGTTTGACAGATATTCCCCAAATGTGCATTCTCACCAAGATTGATGTGGCCTGCGATTTGGTGAAGGGAGTCATACAAAATGTCTACAAGACCAAGTACATAATGCGTAGGGTAAGGTGTAAGGTGATCGGACTGGACATTTTTTAGAATTGTTGTTCACTCATTTCAGTTAAATATTAAATGCAATTTAATCTCAACCTATAGACGGAGGAAATCAGTACCAGAGTGGGTATTCCAATGAACTGCATATTTCCTGTGAAGAACCATCATGATGAAATCATCCTGAATGACGACATGGATGTACTGATACTGACAGACAGATGCCCTGAGACAGATGATTGACTTTGGAGGAGACTTCATCAAGAGGATGTAGGCATATCAGAATATCTCAAAATAGCCTTGAATTTTATTAACAATTCTCGAGAGAAACATTAGTGTACACCAGTGTTGGGGAGTATTAAGCTACATGTAGCTGAGCTACGTAGCTGAGCTACATTTTGCTGTAGCTTGTGGTATTTTAGCTACATTCATATTTGTGTACCTCGTCAAGTAGCTCAGCTACATTTTGGGTCATTTTTTGTAGCTTAGCTACTCAAGTTACAAGCTACAATTTTGGGCAATAACATGAAAGAAATATATTAATTTTGACCATTGGTTGCTGTGTTAATTCTTGTACTAGAACCCCCTTTGAAAAATCAAGGACTGTTCCTTTTTCTGATTGCTTTGAGGGCATATCAGCACTTGACAGCTGCCTCTAATTGGCCTCTGATTGGCCCTGGTATCACAGGGTGGGAGGGGTCTCCCAGGGGGAGCAGGGGTCTCCTAGAGGGGAGGAGGGGTCTCCCAGAGGGGAGCAGGGGGAGGAGGGGTCTCCCAGAGGGGAGCAGGGTGGGGGGGTCTCCCAGAGGGGAGCAGGGTGGGGGGGTCTCCCAGAGGGGAGCAGGGTGGGGGGGGTCTCCCAGAGGGGAGCAGGCTGGGAGGGGTCTCCCAGAGGGGAGCAGGGTGGGAGGGGTCTCCCAGAGGGGAGCAGGGTGGGAGGGGTCTCCCAGAGGGGAGGAGGGGTCTCCCAGAGGGGAGGGGTCTCCCAGAGGGGAGGAGGGGTCTCCCAGAGGGGAGGGGTCTCCCAGAGGGGAGGAGGGGTCTCCCAGAGGGGAGGGGTCTCCCAGAGGGGAGGAGGGGTCTCCCAGAGGGGAGGGGTCTCCCAGAGGGGAGGAGGGGTCTCCCGCATGTACATTCTCAATTTAACGCTGAAAAATAAAAAGTAGCTGAGCTACTTTGAGCTACTTTTTCCATGTAGCTGTAGCTTTACAAGCTACATCTCTCCAGGGGTAGCTATGTAGCTTGATCAAGCTACTGCCATGGTGAGCTACTTGTAGCTTTACAAGCTACGCTTTCAAAGTAACTTGCCCAACACTGGTGTACACTACAGTATAACTTCACTCCTAACATTATTGTTAATGTAGGCCTACGCCATTTTATTTTACTGGTTGATTAAAGTATAATGCACATATTACAAAGAAAGTCTATTGAACCATAATATACAGGTGTTGTTTATTGATGTCTGAATGCAACTTACTGATGTTCCAATCTGTCGTCATGATACAGTAAACTCTTCACTCAGCGCTTCCCATTTCACATCGCCATACATTACGTATTATAATTCATAATTATAGTGTTAGTGGATTATTTTAGTTCTCTAATAAACTATTTTAGCATCAACTGTTGTTAAGGATATATCAGTGAATACAATACAACCAAAAACTGTGATGGTTGTGGTTTATCTACTACCGAATTGCTCTTCTCTTGTATCCTGTGGTCAGGTAGGGCACCTAGTGGTTGTCAAGTGATTTTGCATGAAGGTTAAAATGTAACGATCTATTTCTATGGAAATAGAACAATACAACTGTAGCAGTTGAAGAAATTAATGCAATAACTATTGACAGATCTCTTTATGATCATCAAATACAGTAATGAAAAAGTTTTTAAGAAACACATAAATAGATACCACTTTATTAGGTACATGCATATTAACATGTACATCAAAATATTAAAAGATATGGCTGTGGGTATCACGTTCCATTCCTTAGTTGCTTGAGTGAATGTTTGTTCCAAGTATTATTAATTATACAGTAGGTCTACTGTACAAATAGTGACACAACTGTAGTTTTCTTCTAATTCTATTATTTCCTATACAATCAGCCTTTGAGCATACTACTATAAATTACACCAACACTAGTACTGTACATGAGTGATGGTGTCCCTTTCCCTACACTATCCATTATGGATGGCCGTATCATCAAAGTTCTTGTTAATGAGCAATGCAATAATAGAACACAGTATTCTGCAATAACTATCCATCTATTTAGAGGCAACTGACAGCACACAGCTGATGAGGTGAAGGGTTGCGTGTGAAACTGACAATTGCCGTCAGATCCAGTTGATCCTCTGTTACCCCAGATGGAGGAGTGAAACTAAAGCGCTGCAGGAGAGAGGTGAGGAAGAGGAAGACCTCCATCTTGGCCAGGCTCTCTCCTGGACATGCCCTACGACCTGAAACAAGACGTTGTTCTAAAACTGAGAACTGAGAAGGAAATTGCAATTATAATTACAATATTGCAACATCACTACAAACAAAATGAAAAACATTTAAAAACTGTATAACAATGCAATACCTGCAGAAAAGGGCATGAAGGCATCTCTCTTGACAAAACGACCCTCTTGATCCAGAAAATGATTGGGGTTAAATGTGTGTGGACTTTCCCATTCAGTCTCATCATTCAGAACAGAAGCGAGTAGAGGAATCACAGGAGTTCCCTGTTCCCAAAGATAACAGGTCTATTACATAAAAGTAGAGGAATCACAGGAGTTCCCTGTTCCCAAAGATAACAGGTCTATTACATAAACCCCCAAAACAATGACCACCATTTTCAGAGGAACATGTTTATTTAGAAAGAGAACATTTTTAAAGTAATTTACCTTCTTGATGAAATAGCCCTGGAAGGTGACATCTTGGCTAGTGATGTGAGGAATTGACAGAGGAGCAATGTTGGATACTCTCTGGATCTCATGGATAACAGCATCAGTGTAGGGTAGGTTCTCTATCGTGTTCGAGACTGGCTCTCCACTACATATTATTCAATATGTACGGGAACTGACCCCACAGGGGCAGTGTAATGGATACCTCTTTAAGACACATCCTCTATGGTGGCCCTGCCCAGATGCCAATCAGCAGGCTATTTAAGCCCCATCTGTGCAGAGCCACTTCGATCCTTTGATTTCCACGAGCAGACGTATAGGCTATCTCGCAGTTTGGAAACACATTCAAAGAGAAAAACAATATTAGAACAGCTGCGTGGCACACAGCCCACTTACCTCACGTAAGAAGAGAGCTGGTCGTCTCCACGACTCCTCTCGGGGCGCCGCGTAGCTAAAAAAAAAAAAAAAAAACACAACAGCAACAAGACTGAGTGTCGAATCTGCTCTGCGGAGGAAGCCTCAGTCTTGCCCGTGCGACCCGCTCCTTGGTGAAACCTGCCTCGTCGGGGGAAACCTTGGAGGCGGCGCTCGGTCCGTGAGTCCGACACTCGGTGAAACCTGCCTCGTCGGGGGAAACCGTGGGTCGGCATTCGGTGTGGCCAAAGGGTCCAAGCGTGAAGCCAACCACGTTGGTAGATCCTTGGCTCCCTAGCTGCAAAGCGCTGGGAGACCCAGAGCGGAACCGGCCTCGTCGGTGAACCTCCCGGTTGACCATCGCGGCTGTGTATATCGGCCAGACAACACGACAGAGAAACAATAACAAACTCCCGACTTCCGCGTTGACGTCATCACGTCGGCGTCGGGGGAGGGGGCTTGCTCTGTCACCCACACTCGTCGTGTAGGCTGGTTGCCAGGTTGTCTATAATATAAGCGGTTATACACACATATATATTATAGATATAGAGGTATAGAGAGTATACTTGTGATACATATCCTATACCCACCCAGGTACTAAATAAATAAATAGCTACGTTCATGTATTTATATATATATATATATATATATATATATGAATAGATAAATTATATATATATATAGATTAAATATATGCAGTTGTAATACATGTCTATATACTTGTCTGAATAAGTCAAATAAGTAGATAGATACCTACATATATATATATGTATTGAACATATATATGCAAATTATAACACTAGCTATATATATTTAGGTACATAGAAGGGAAACAGAAACATGGCCAGTCCAGCGCACACCTGTTCGGTGTGTGGGGTGAAAATGCCCATGGAGGACGGCCATGACAGGTGCATGCTGTGCTTGGGTCTGGACCATGCACACATGGCCAGTTTGGACCCGGCAGCCTGTATGAACTGTTTCATCCTGCCGGCTAGAGTGAGGGAGGCCAGGGCCCGTTCATTCTCTCTGGCACCGGTAGAGGCTAATTTAGCCCAGCAGCATCAGGCTAAGCGGCTGAAGACTGCTGTTGGGGGCGACCAGCGGCAGCAACCGCCGCCAGCCACAGCTTCGTCAGCCCCACCAGCTCCGCTAAATCTGACAACCCCACAGCGCCTGGCAGCCATAGTGGTGGCTCCTCCGGCTCCACGGCGCCTTATAGCTCTGCGGCGCCCTACGGCCACAATACCGGCCCCACCGGCTCCACAGCACCTTGCTGCCACTGTAGGCCAGGAGGAGGTGCACCTGGAGGGTGGGTCGGAGGAGGAGGATGTTGATATTATGGGAGATGACCCCGATGACCCCGATGACCTCGAGGAAGAAGGCCTCCCCCCCTGGCAAGAGGGGGAGGAGGCACAGGCGGAGGAGGAGCAGGAACAAGAGCAGTACCCCTCCTCCGATCTCGAGCTCATAGCTCGAGCCGCACGGGCCTTGGAGGTGGAGCTGCCCTCAGGGCTGACACAGAAAACCTCCCGGTTCGACGACGAGGTGGGGAACCAGCCTCACTCCCTCTTGGTGCCCTTGCTGCCAGATGTGGAGGACTTAGTGCTCCAGCAGTTTAAGAAGCCGACAGAGGCCCACCGTTGGTCAGGCCTAGTTAAACGACTGGCGAATGTGGAAGGTCCGGAGAGGATCGGCTGTGGCCCACCACCGACCTTGGATCGGACCCTGGGGGCCCTGATCGCCCCCGCCAGACCCAACGCGGTCTGGCTAGGCAGCTGGACAGCGGGGGTCCCGACCCCACTGCGGAGTTGCGGCAGGTGTCTGCGCTTTTGGCGAAATTAACGAACCGGCTGACAGGAAATGTCTGACGGAGCTACCCGTGGTACCATCGGACATGTTCGGGCCGAGTGCCATGACATTGCTCCAGCAGGCCCAGGAGGCCCGCAAGTGTGCTAGAGAGGTGTCGGGGGTTATCCAGAGGGGCCGCGGCCGGCGTGTCACGACCACCCGGGCAAGACCACCCCGACCGACTTATGACGCTCCAGGGGACCTAAGGGGCCAGTTGGATGCCAACTGGCGCGGGAGGCCCGGCCGAGGCCAGAGGCGAGGGCGGGGGCGGGGCAGAGCGCCCCGTGCGCCCCATTCACGCTCCTGACGGTGGGGGGGCTCAGCCCCCTCTTGCCGCCCCCCGGAACAGACATTGTTCTGGGGGACAATCGGGGCGGACCCCTGGGTGATTTCCACCATGACCCAGGGGTATCGGCTGCAGTTCCTGCGTTCGCCCCCACGGACACGGTCTGTCACTGTTACAGTGGAGGCTTTGGCAGCAGAGATCACCACTCTCCTGGTGAAGAGGGCCATCAGAGTGGTGCCACAGGCCACCCAGCAGGCGGGCTTCTACTCCCGGTACTTCCTCATCCCCAAAAAGGATGGGAGGCTGAGACCAATTTTGGATTTGCGGAGGCTCAACAAATATTTGAGACCCCTGCACTGCAGGATGCTGACGGTGCCGAGGGTCCGACAGGCCATCCTACCAGGAGATTGGTTCGCATCAATCGACCTGGAGGATGCTTATTTTCAGATTCCGATACGGGAAGGGCACAGACGGTATCTCAGGTTCGCCTTCGACGGCAGGGTCTTCGAGTTCTGTGTCCTACCATTCGGAATTTCACTAGCCCCCCGCACGTTTACGAGGTGCATGGACGCAGTCCTGGGGCCTCTGCGGGAAGAGGGCCTTCGCATCCTGAACTATTTGGACGACTGGCTGGTGTGTGCCCGCTCAGAGGGGCAATGCCACGACAACGTGGCACGGCTCCTGCGGCATCTGGGGCACCTGGGCCTGCGCCTCAACGAGAAGAAGAGCAAGCTCCAGCCGTCACAGTCCATGGAGTTCCTGGGCATGTGTTTGGATGCCAGGGCGGGGACCTTGTCCCTCACCCCGGTGAGACAGGCCGCCATCAGGGACTGCTTGTCCCAGTTTCGGCTGGGGGCCAGGGTGACCTGGAGACTATGTCTTCGCCTGTTGGGGCTTATGGCGGCCACAGTACACATCGTGCCCCTGGCACTCCTGAATATGCGGCCAGCACAACGGTGCTTGCTCGATCTGGGCCTTTGCCCTCAGAGAGACCTGCAGGCCATAGTATTGGTGACACGCAGGCTGCGAGTGGCCCTCCATTGGTGGGAACAGCCGGCCACTCTGACGAAGGGCAATGCACTGGGTCCGGTACTGCGTCGTCAGTTGGTGTCCTCCGACGCCTCGCTGACGGGCTGGGGAGCAGTCCACAACGGCAACGGCGTCAGTGGTCTTTGGCAGGCGCCTTGGTCGTCTCAGCACATCAACCTCCTGGAACTGCGGGCAATCTATCTGGCGCTTCGGCGCTTCCAGACAGAACTACGGGGCCGCCATGTCCTGGTGAGAACGGACAGCACAGCAGCGGCAGCCTATGTCAACAGGCAGGGGGGCTTGGGCTCCCCTCGCCTCTGCAGTCTAGCCCGGACGATATGGGAATGGGCACACCCGCGGCTCAGGTCCCTGAGGGCGATGTATGTGCCGGGCCAGGAGAATGTGGCTGCAGATCAGCTCTCCCGAGAGGGACCCCCCCGTGGGGAATGGAGACTACAGTCGCAGGTGGTGCACGAGATCTGGAATCGATTCGGCACCGCCGTGGTCGATCTTTTCGCCTCCAGAGAGTCGACACATTGTCCCCTCTTCTTTTCCGTGGGGAGGGACGACCCTCCCCTGGGCACGGACGCGATGGCACATCAGTGGCCGAAAGGTCTCCTTTACGCCTTCCCTCCCTTTGTCCTCCTACATCCGCTCCTCCAGAGGGTTCAGGCGGAGGAGGTGAGCCTCATCCTGGTGGCCCCCAATTGGCCCCACATGTTCTGGTTTTCGGCAATTGCTCCCCTCCTCCAAGGCCGGCCCTGGGAGCTCCCGGTGCGTCGGGACCTCCTGTCTCAAGCCCACGGGTCGCATTTTCATCCCTTTCCCCAGGGACTCAAGCTCTGGGCCTGGCCCCTGAGAGGGCCGAGTTCCTAGCCATGGGGCTGCCTCCATCGGTAGTTGGGACTCTGCAGGAAGCCCGGGCTCCATCTACAAGGAGGGCGTACGCATACCGCTGGGGAAATGTCCAAGTATCCAAGTATGGTGCACTGCGAGGCAGGTGGATCCCCTCTCTTGTGGGGCTTGCGACATCCTCTCGTTTCTTCAAGGAATGTTGGAGGCAGGCAAGTCTCCCACGACTCTGAGGGGCATGGTGGCGGCCATAAAGGCAAACCGGGTTGGGCCCCGGAAACTGGCAGACGGTTGTTGCGAACTGATTAATCAGTTCCTTAAAGGCGCCACAAGATCTCATCCCTCGCAGGGTAGGCCGACAGCCCCCCCATGGGATCTGGAGGTGGTACTGTCGGCCTTGCGGCACGGGCCGTTCGAGCCCCTGGAAACGGTGGAGCTGGAATGGCTCTCCCGCAAGACCACATTTTTGCTGGCAATGGCATCCGCAAAAAGAGTAGGTGAGCTACATGCCCTGTCAGTGCATGAGGAGTGCTGCCGCTTCTTGCCCGAGGAGGCTGGTGTGATATTGCGACCAAACCCTGCATTCCACCCTAAGGTTTGGTCTGGGTCTCGAGCCAGGCAATCCCTTGAGTTGCGCCCGCTTAACCCCTCACAAGGAGAAGGGGGATCAGGCGGGCAAGCTCTGTTATGCCCCCTCAGGGCCCTGAGGACGTACCATCGGCGGACGCAGGACCTCAGGACAACGGACCAGCTGTTCGTCTGTTATAGACATAACTGCCTCGGGAAGCCGGTCTCGAAGGCTAGGCTTTCTCACTGGGTAGTGGAAACCATCCAGGAGGCATATAGACAGGCAGGCAAGCCAGCCCCATCAGGGGTGCGGGCACACTCGACTCGCGGCCTCGCGGCCTCATGGGCTCTGTGGCGAGGCGCGACCTTGTCCGAGATTTGCACAGCAGCATCTTGGTCGACGCCCTCCACATTCACAAGGTTCTACTGCGTGAACGTGGCAGCCAGCACCCAGTTCACAGAGCGTGTACTGGGCTCCAGGCATTAGCTTGGACTGGCCTTGGCGGCTATGAGTTGGCTGACTGGCCTCAGTGTCTGTCAGGGCCAGCTGGGCGGGCAGGGCCAGTTGGGCCTAGGTGGCGGCTCGCACCTAGGCCACGAGTTTGTTGACTGGCCTCAGTGTCTGGGGGCCAGCTGGGCCTAGGTTGCGTCTTGCACCTAGGCCATGAGCTTTGTTGACTGGCCTCAGTGTCTGGGGGCCAGCTGGGCCAAGGTTGCGTCTTGCACCTAGGCCACGGATTTTGTTGACTGGCCGCAGCGTCTGGCTGGGCCAGCTGGGCCTAGGTTGCGTCTTGCACCTAGGCCACAAGTTTGTTGACTGGCCTCAGTGTCTGGGGGCCAGCTGGGCCTAGGTTGCGTCTTGCACCTAGGCCATGAGCTTTGTTGACTGGCCTCAGTGTCTGGGGGCCAGCTGGGCCTAGGTTGCGTCTTGCACCTAGGCCACGAATTTTGTTGACTGGCCGCAGCGTCTGGCTGGGCCAGCTGGGCCTAGGTTGCGTCTTCCACCAAAGAGCCGCTCCGAAATTCGTGTCAATCAAGTTAATCGAAGTGGCTCTGCACAGATGGGGCTTAAATAGCCTGCTGATTGGCATCTGGGCAGGGCCACCATAGAGGATGTGTCTTAAAGAGGTATCCATTACACTGCCCCTGTGGGGTCAGTTCCCGTACATATTGAATAATATGTAGTGGAGAGCCAGTCTCTCCACTCAGAGAACCTGGGTTACAGTGTAACCCTCCGTTCTTCCTGTCCTCCACAAGCACCTGACGATTTTCAATTACCCTGCTAAGCTCTTACTGAACCTCATCTGAGAAATAGGGAAAGGAATAAAGGAATGATCCTACAGTCTCATAAGAACTTTAAATAGAATTTCACCAGAGAAAGCTATAGTATTTGTCGGCTCATAGCGGTCATCAGATGTGTCATAGTAATGTCAGTCTACCTTGAATATGAGGGTACTTGGCCATCAACAGCAGACCCCATCTAATTGTATTTCCTGTAGTATCAGTTCCAGCTCCAAACAAATTCATCACACTGTAGACCAGGTTGTCATCATGATAATGTGAATCCATGATCCCAGAGTCCTAAAATCAACAGACATGTGACAAAGTAAACATTAGTAAGAAGCGTATGGGTACAATAGTAGCGTAAGAGCACTTATAACCCTTCTTCCGCATCAGGAATGAATCTATAAAGCCTCTGAGCATTTGAGGGTTCAGAGTTTCCTTCATTCTCCTAATTAGTCTGCTTATCTCCTCTCTGTTGTTTTCAATAATCTTCCTCCAGGTTTTCATCCAAGGGCCGAGCCAGGGAAAGACATTGTACACCTGTAATGCAAATAATGACATTTGAAAGTTAGGGTTACACCATGGTTTCCATGACATGGCTAAATTAATACAGATTAAAGACTATAATAACAGATTGTACTACACCTGAATGGCAGCTGATCCTGTAAGACGTATAGCTTCATTGTCTCCGTCCACCATTGCTTGGAACACAGGATCAGTGTATTGTCTCCATAGACAATGGCTGATATAACATTGGACGCTGCCTGGGTTGAATCAAGTTATGCATTTAATATTTATTTTGAAATGAACATTTATTTTTGGCATTATGACTTCCACTGTTCACAACATTTGGTTACCTTCATGTTTTTCAATTGTGTCAATCAGGTAATGACATTCCTGTATGATGTTCTCTTCACTCATCCTCTTTCCCATGCCAAAGTCTCTCAGTTTAGTCAAGGCAAAGCGCCTCATCTCTTTCCAGGACTCACCATTGGAAAAAAGTATACCTATATGCACACACGCACACGCACACGCACACGCACACACACACACACACACACACACACACACACACACACACACACACACACACACACACACACTTCTTTTTTTTACAAAAACATTAGCCTTGTCCAAGGCAGAAAAGATGTGACAAATGAACTGAGTTACACAAAACATACAGAACTTTACCATGCCCTTTATTGAAGTCATAGAATACAGGAGTGATCTCTCTGTCTCCAAACTCCTCAGCATAGTTGACCAGAGCCTGTTTGACTGTCTTGTATCCTGCCAGGACCACTACTTTCTTATGTCCAAGGTGGATTGTGAACACTGGTCCATATTTCTTGGACAGCTACAGAGACAAAGTGTGAGATGTGTAAAATTATGCTCTGCAGCAGTGGTTCCCAAACCTTTGAGCTGAATATAGCAGATCTACAAGTTCACAACCTGTCGCGATGGATACATTCTAAGCATGTAGATCTGCTATTTCCACAAGTTCTTGAACTTTGAGAATTTCTTAATTGTTTTAAAATTTCAGAAATTCTCTGGAAAGATGTTTGGGAAACAGTGCTCAGAGTGCAATATGTTTTAAGACACTCATTTGATAATAATGTTCACTTACAGTTAATATAATTTAATTTACAGGTGTTTTTGCTTGTCACAGATAGTATGAAACAAAGGAACACATAGATATGGTTAACACAATCTTACATGACAAAGGGAGGTGTGTATACTACTGAGATCCAGCTGCTGGGTCCTGGAGGTTCCTTCCTTTGTCCCTGGGTGCTGGAGGAGAGGAGGTAGAGAACAAACAGGAAAACAACAGCTCCCAGCAGCATGATTGAACTGGGAGACTGGAAAAGATGATCTTGTAAAAGACACATTGTACTCAACAAACTCATCTTTCGTCCCTGAGCTGGCAATCGTGCTTCCTCTTTCCTAAGAGGTAACTCCTTTTGTACAATACGACACCAGGCAGTATTAAATGACAAGTTCTGAAGTTAATACACACATAGTATTGGACACTGATGTGTCCAGAAGATATAAGACAAGGACAAGAGCAGAATGGATAGGAATAGAACATGCATCTCGTATCATTGTGCACAGTCGTCAGTCTCTGATAAAGTAGTTTATGTAGATTAATGATTCACAATGTTTGTACTGGGTCAAGCAGATAAAGGTCATAATGACAAGGCCTAAGCCATGCATGAAGCTGGGGGTAATAACTTACATTTTTGTGCGTTTCATTTGAGTAGTGGATAAGAGCTGTCCATGCTGGCACACAGCACCGACTGAAACACACCAACAATGCTATTAGTTGCTGGTGTGCTTAAAGCAGAACTATATGACTTTCCTCTTCGACCCTGGGTTTGAACCTGGTTTCCTGCGTGCTGACATGTTTACCATTGAGCTACGTAATTGAGAGCCGGCCTGCGCTTGCTCACAATGCACAGGAGGGACCATTTTTATCTTGACCAGCAAGTCAACATACTGTATGTCAGTTAATACAATCCAACCAAAAACTGTGGTGGTTGTAGTTGGTCTGCTTCCTTCACTTCTATTGAGAAATGTATATAATTTGGTCAAGTATACTAGTATAGTACCAACAATGGTTGATAATAGCTGACAGGACGTAATATTTCAAATATCAATATTCATAATTTATGAATTTTGAATTATTAAAACATTACAATATAATAATTATATTGCTCACGTCACTGTATAATGTAACATGAGTTCTTGGACAGACTTGCAATAAATATTCCAATCGGTACTTGTACTGTAAATGTTGAGATAGAATACACAACGACTTCTTAATGAAAATCATATACATTTATTAAAAATCAAAATGTGTACAAACAATCCCAAAATTGACAAAGGTTTAAATGAACCCTTTTGATCATAGTAAGGTCAGGTAAAAGTAAATAGTGATATCTCATGAAACAAATAAAGAAAGAGAAACATGAAATAATAAAGAGGTTTCAAAATTAGCAGTTCTACATTCAAAATAACAATCTAACCTGCCCTGAACGCTACACTCAGTTGCCATTCTTTCATGTGAGATATGCTCGCCTGTGTTGTGGAGGAGACGTCAGCAGTGGATGGCAGGCCCAGGATGATGTAGCTGCATGTTGCTAGCCAGGGAGGCTAGTGGCTGGCGCCAGCCATTGTCTGTAGCTGTACATCATGGTAGCTGGGGCCGTGTGCTGCTGAGCTCGCCCGGGCGGCTAGGGGCAGCGGATGGCAGGCCCAGAAGGATGTAGCTGGGCGGTGGTTTTGTAGTCGTCAGAGGCAGCTTGCTTCCCCGGTTTCCCTCATCGGGATCAGCTGTGCGTTCTTGGTGACGCTTGGCTTAAGCTGACCCTCTTGAAGATTTGAGCGGTAGAGAAGACTTGAGGTGTCTTATCCTCACTGTGGTGTTGAGAGGCGTGTAGAGAGAAGCTGTAGTCAGTTCAGTTCTGGGTTGCCTCACGGTCTCTGGGAACCGGCCACTGTGGCACTGAGTCTACCCAGAATGGCTCCTCTGGTGTGGGGACAGAAGTCGACCCAGGGCCTGGTCAGTGAAGGAGAGCTGTGGGGGGGGGAAGGGACATGTGTCTACCTTCCCTACTCCTTCGCCAGTAGATGAGAGGTAGAGAGCCGGAAGAGAGAGAGATGGCTGCTTGGACAGCCATCTTATATCGAAGAGGCGGAGACTAGTGGTCCTTGTCATGCAAGGAGCTGCTGGATGTGTGTGAGCTGTCATGTGTGGCACTGCCCCTCTGCTTAAAGCCCAAAGTACTATTTCTGCATTAAACAGTCTTAGGGAACTCCTGTTAACACATCTGACTGAATATTTGGAATCAGCATGAATTTATACATGTGGAGATATCAAACAGTACAGCCGTATGTCAAATAGAAGTCAGGGAAGTCAGAAAATAATTATTTACAGACACACATGACATTAATTCAACACGATATATATATTGTTGAACCCCAATACATAGAAATATATATATGCATGGTTCAAAGGCATAATACGTGAGCAGTTTTATTCAAATTGTTCGCTTTCCATTGGAGAATATCAGAGAGGCCAACTCTGATATTGAGGGTATCCCCTTTGTGTCCTGCAGATGCTATCAGTATCCTACATTCCAATGGGCAATAAAACTCGCATTACGTAGGGGTCCTGGTTCAGCCCCCCTCCCTTCTCTAGGAAGGTTTGTTTAGGTTGGTGGAACCCAAACTCATTCTCAGCACGCCAAGCAGTGTCCCTGAGAACATGGGGGTGGGGGGGTGGGGGGGTTTGTGTACCGTGCCTGTAATGTGTTCATTGGTTATGAACAAAATCCATCTGTGTTCATATCTGTCCCGGCCACGCTACATAATCCCCCCTTGTCCTCAAATTCATGACGAAACGAGACGTTGAGTCCTTGATCTTTGAGGGCAAAAATAAAAGTAAGAGGATGAACACAGAGTACACAGAGCATATACGTCACATGGTTAAATGGCAACTTCTTATCTGCTAAACTCTTCTGGTGACTGTATAACTCTGGACTTCTTGAAAGAAAGAAATCTTAATAGGCCGTGGCTCTACAGTCAGAGGGCTTCAAGTTAAACACAAAACATGTCTACACAAAAGTGAAGGAATAAAACAAAAACTCATATAAATGCACATAAACTACTGTATCTTTGTTTACTATGTGGAAAGGAAGCATACTTGTTCTACTCACTGTGACGTGAATAGATTGATTAACCCTAGTACAAATTTAACAGTTCAAAAACAAACAAAACACAGAAGGTACAGGTAATCTCAAATGGAGCTGAGACTGTTTAGAAATTCCTATTATAATGTATAATTGGAGGAGTGCTGTGTTAGCATTGGCAGGGCTCACAGCACTTCTTTCTAAGATCTGCTTTTGTTTACCATAGTTTAATTTGAGCAGTGAGTTCACTCTAACTGATGTGAATGGAGTTTAGCTACAGGTTAAAGGTTAGCTGCATACTTGACACCTATACTAGTAGTCATCTCCCCCTAGTCACCTGAATGGTGAAGTGTGTGCGGGGACATAATTTATATATAGTTGTATTGAACACACATTACAATATTTGGTCCAATTCCTGTTTGACTGGACTCTGGTAGTAACAACCATGTATTACTCGTCAGTTTAAATCACCTTTGATAGGGCAAAATCACATCCAATTTTGGATGGAGCTACAGTGTAGTTACTACATGCTGTTACCTCACCTATGGTTAGTAAAACAAATAATGATCAAGGCACACAGACAATGTTCATTATCATAGAGTGACTAAAAAGGTTTATGTTGCAGTATATTATACACTCGTTTATATACATGCAAACATGTTGCCTGTGTATAAACATCTCAAACTGTTATGACACATACGTGACCCATAATGTACAAACAGGTGTATATAATTACTACAAACAACAGGTGTATATAATCACTGTATCCCCCCCTGAATGTTTCAAATGACACAAACTATATAGTGAAGTGGGCGTCTGAAACATTCACATATAAAGAAATAACCACCGCGTTGTTTAGAATTATCAAGGTGTATAATCCCTCATAGATTTTCTCCAGTCATTATCAGTGGGGTTTGAAACCTTTCTGGTAGCGTAGATGCGTGCTTTTTTCTGTCTACGAGACTCCTTTGGGGAACTCTTCACCAACACAGGTTGATGATTTTCCCAAGAGGAAGGGCAACTGCCGTTGCCTCTTACTCTGGGGAGACAGTCGATTTGGGTGCTGTCAGTTACATAAGTAACTGAGTCATGGCACTCTCTATCGAACGCTTCCTTTGCCAAGGAGCGCAAATCAGCGGCACGTACGGTCGCAGAATTGATTCCGAGAGGGAAGTGTTTCGCAACAGAGGGAAGTAAATTATTTAGGAACAACGCCTTGAAATTTACATCTTCCTCCATCTTTGGACTATTTTTACCGCCGAAAAATGCTTTCATTAAACGTTTATAAAATACCCTAACATCTTCCCTCTCATGCTGTTTAACCTCCATGGCCGAAATCAGCCCACTTTTAGCAACACTGTGGTCCTCAAACTCCTGGAGTATTGCTTGGCAGACAGAATGCCAGTCTAATAGGGTTTGACCTGCTTGCCTCCTAAGGCAGGAGACAACTTCGCGGCTTGAGGTTAAACGGATGAGGTTCACCTTTGTTTCCACCGTGACTGGTTCATACGAACGTAACCTGTCAACAATACAGTCAAGATATGCTTGAGTATCTGTATTGCCTGAAGCCTGTGGGTAAAAATGGTCCATATGTTTAGACATTTTCCACAGGACATCATCACTCAGGGTCTTAGCCTGTGCCTGTGGGTCGTCGATAGTGAGAGACCCTTGGGGCGCCTGTGTGTTAAAATCAGGAACAACTTGACTCGGCCCTGAGCTAGTGTATGGTGGAGGTGTCATGCTTACATCATACTGTGCTCTGACTAAACCCAGAGTCTGACCGCCAGTTGGCCGGGTCATAGCCCGGTCAACTCCGGACAGAGCAGGGGTTTGGACTGGGCTGACCTCGGGTCGCCCCTGCAATTGCTCTGGCCATGTTGAGAAAGAGGTTAAAGGGTTAGCCACATAGGAGGTTGGGGAGGAAACAGGATTTAGTGACCCCCCTCCTTGTTGAGTGCTAATGACAGAAAGTGTGTTTTTGCACATCCTGTGGTTTTCCCATTCATCTTTTTCAATTCGGTGTGTGTCTATTTCAGCTTGCAGCATCGAAATATGCTGTTGTCTAGTATTAAGACTAGCATCCTGTGAAGACACAGTGTCTCGTAACTGATCGATTTCTATAGTTAGTTTGTTCACATTAGAATTCAATTCTGAGATTAATTTTGACTGTTTAACCTCAAACTGGTTCTGCTCAACAGGTCCACAGCAAAGCTGATCATTGCGTGCCTGAGTTTGACCTCTGACCTCGGCTAGGAGGTCTTGAAAACATTTAACCATATCATCATTAGCAGTACATTTACGACTCTCTAGGCATGCAATTCTGTCTTGCAGACGGATGACAGAACTCTGTAGTTTACAGATTTTAGTTAGATCACCATATCTTTGCGTTCTTACCTTTTCCTGTTTTAAAACATCTCTCAGTAGTTCGGTCTTTTGACTCTTAGCTGTTGTTAACGGTGTAATCAGTTGACACATATCTGTATCACAATCAATTTGGAAAGTTTTCTGCAGCTTGGGATCAAAGTTTTCTGTTAACCCCCTCATGGCCTGTGCCACTGCATATATTACGTTATGCAGCATATTTGAGCAGTATTAAGACGAGGACTGCTGAGAGATAGTCACAGGGAAAGGAAAACAAATTATGAGATTTCTCTTTGGGCTGGTCAAAATAGTTGATAATGCACCAATTGTTAACATATACTTGTGATTTAGGAAACTAGAAATGTGTTTGGTCTACTTAAAATTAGGTTGAAAATACTTTGTAGGTGAACCTTGATAGTTAGAAACAGTTAAAAATAGTATTTACTTGTTTATAACTTTAGGGTTCTGAACTGATTGTAAACAATCTGTTCTGCCAAAAATGAATTAAAGTTTAAGTCTAGATCATACTGGACTTAAGTTGGATATCATTATAATTAGTTTTGGTTAACAAGAACACATTTGCCACTGAAGTGAATTTCTCACAATTTGTTACAAAACGAACAGGATTTTCACAGCACACACAGAGGAGAGAGTTTATAGTTTATAAGTAAATGTACTCAAACTAGAAGTTGTATGGATCTCTGAATAACCGTGGTCCGTTAACTATGAAAGTGTATTACACCGATACAGTATGGACGAATAGTTACTAAAAAGGCCATCACATACCACTAGTATGGATTCAACAAAATTGGTGATGGTTTGTTTTCACTGCCTGTATGACACGACAGGCCCAGAACCCCCCCTCCTCCTCCTCTTGAGATGAAGATGAAGAAATGGGGGTCAGGGGTCTGCCAGCCTAGAGGCCAAAACAAAATGGGGTTGGTGTGACTTCAACTGGTTGTTGACTCAGCTTATCCTGTCGGTTTATGGCCTGGAACCAGGATAATGGGCTACACCAAAACACTCACCCCCCTTTTCAATGATTGATAAGAAATCTTGAAAGGGGTTTGTGTGTTGTGTGTGTGTGTGTGTGTGAGGGACAAGATGGATACCCTCTCTTGAGAGTAGCTGTTCCTGTCAAACACACACAGTGCACACTCAAACTTCCTCTCTCACCTTAGGTGGAGAGATGCTTAACTTTAACCCAAGTTAAATACAAACCAACAACATGGTACACATTTAGTTTCAATAAACACCTCAATAAAAAAAAACTCTAGCCTGCATGGAGCCAGCCCAGAGGCCAAAGTCAATAATGTGAGGCAGGAATTAAAACCAAAACATATAACCAGACTGTTGCCTTGCTGATCTGTGTATAGAACTTTGCTCCAGTATACTGTCCAAATGTTACGGTCAGTATCAGCAAAATTTCACACCAACTGCTACTGTGTCATTATAGTTTACAAAAGGAAAGCAAACTTACGAAAAGCTGCTTACGTCCAATTACTAACTTGAGTGTCACAGTTTCACTTCTATTCAACCAACAGTATGCAGTTATGACTATTGGGAATTAGTGGTTATAGTTACACGTAAGGGTTAGTGATAGACCTATAACACTTCTTTTTTTTACTCTACAGGAAGTGAAACAAAGCTGTATTTCAAAACGTCCTCTAATTATGGAGAGGGTCATCCAAATAATGTCAAGATCAACTCGATTTGACACAGATATGAATCCAACGTGTCAGATGAAGGATATTTGACATTACCTATAGTAGCGGATAAATGTCAACGCCACTAGTACCACACGGAGGGAAAACTCCATGGATTTAAAATGTGCTTGTCTAGATCGCTAATCCTGAACAAAGCTTGATGACTCAGTGTAGCCAGAGTCGATCATATATGTTATATGATATGATTATGACAATATTTAATATATTATCATAACTTGGGGAGTCCCCAAGCTAGCTCTCCTATCTAGCACAAATGACTTTGACAAGTACTGTTAACACATCTGACTGAATATTTGGAATCAGCATGAATTTATACATGTGGAGATATCAAACAGTACAGCCGTATGTCAAATAGAAGTCAGGGAAGTCAGAAAATAATTATTTACAGACACACATGACATTAATTCAACACGATATATATATTGTTGAACCCCAATACATAGAAATATATATATGCATGGTTCAAAGGCATAATACGTGAGCAGTTTTATTCAAATTGTTCGCTTTCCATTGGAGAATATCAGAGAGGCCAACTCTGATATTGAGGGTATCCCCTTTGTGTCCTGCAGATGCTATCAGTATCCTACATTCCAATGGGCAATAAAACTCGCATTACGTAGGGGTCCTGGTTCAGCCCCCCTCCCTTCTCTAGGAAGGTTTGTTTAGGTTGGTGGAACCCAAACTCATTCTCAGCACGCCAAGCAGTGTCCCTGAGAACATGGGGGTGGGGGGGTGGGGGGGTTTGTGTACCGTGCCTGTAATGTGTTCATTGGTTATGAACAAAATCCATCTGTGTTCATATCTGTCCCGGCCACGCTACATGTGATTATGCTGCAATTAATCTTCTGAAAGACGAGTTCAGTTAGTACCACAACAATAGAATGTCAGCACTCATGCAGCCAGTGAACCTGGTTTCAAGTCCCGGCTAGGACATGAAGGTTATGGACTGCAGCTTAAAGAGCTGATGAAAAAAACTGTGGCAGCAAGAAATTAATGCAATAACTATTGACAGATCTATTCATGATCATCCAATACAGTAATGGGAAATTATTTAAGAAAGACCTGTCAAATATAGAAGTTTATGCTGTACTGGAATACATAGTAGGGGAGAGCCGCCAAGGATGTAACATTTTGCACGTTTCATTTTTTTACTCAGAGATCCATTTATCTAGATATCCATATTTTCAGGCAACAGACCTACACATGTCTGCTACCATAAACCACTTCAAGTTATTTTTGAGTGGTGCAACCACTCCTACATCCAGCTTGCAATGTCCGTACCTGTGTGACATGTACCTGTGTACCTGTGTACCCACCTGTAACTATGAGCATGAGTGGTGTGCGCATGTGTGAAATTGGAACGAGAGAAGTATGTGGCATGGCTGCCACCTGCTGGACGCAAACGATACAGAGAAGAAATTGGAACGATACAGAGAAGAAAATTGGAACGATACAGAGAAGAAATTGGAACGATACAGAGAAGAAATTGGAACGATACAGAGAAGAAATTGGAACGATACAAATTGGAACGATACAGAGAACCAATAGACGGGAGTTGCACCACTCGGTTCATTTTTTTTTATAAAACAGGTCGGGAGTTATTAAACCGTACGTGGACGCTGTTCCAGTGTTACATTTGCTGCGCATATCAGATTAATTGTAACGGCATGCATGATAAATGTAACAACGCTAAAAAACACCATTAAACATATCGTTTTCAGCTTAAAGCAATTATATGTCATTGAAGCAACTCCTTAGCATTGTTTTCATGCCATGGATGTGATAAGAAAATGTATCAAACATAAGGGAAATATTAAATAGTATCGGGTATACCAGTTTAAGCGTTTGAGTCTGTTCAATGGGAAAATACATTGATTAAACAAACGTTTGATTGATTGAGTTGTACAATGTTATACAACCCTAAACTAATTTTAGAATACACTTAGTAATGAAGACACCTGACTGAACATATATTAGCCAATATGTCAAATATGTAAATATTACATTTAACAGATTCTGTACATAGGACGCCTGAGAACGTCATAAGGACCCCGAAATATTAGTACAATGGACGTGTGAGGACGTCCTAGCGACGTCCCAGCGACGCGGGGCGAGATAAGAATATTCAGAATTTTTCCTATTATTTTTTTTGGCATTTCGCTTTTCGCTTGCCGTATGCTAACGCTCAGTGCAACTATTAGCTTGTCATTGACTCCCATGTTAGCGCGGCGGAAAGAATGACTCGTATCTCCTAATCCAAGGCGCTCTCCGCGGTGATGAATGGGTCGATATGCTGGCGCTTCATTTCTGCTCCTCATCCGTCTCTCCCGCAAAATATGAACGTTTTTTGGAGCGTAAAACAATATATTAAGATGATCGGGGATGTGAGGTCCCTTTGTAAAGTCAACTTTTTTAGGCAAGTGTTTCCTGTTTCATGGCTTTCAAAGTAAAAGCGATCAGACAACTCTGGCACTCTATAGCCTTTATTTTGAAGGCACTTCCTGTACTAGATGTGTTAATGGTATTGAATGGAAAGCGTATGTTACAAATGGCCCACTTTTGCAAGTTTTCTTTGCCGTTGCTTACAGACCAGAATTAATGTGAATTCCGTCTAAACAAGATGCAAACTAATGAAGAACATAAGCATGAAGACATCCATGTGGATTTTTATTCACCAACACCAAAGAAAAAAAATTGTAGCACACATACTCCAGGTGTAAAATTATACACCTTTTGAGAAAAGTCAGTTTTTCGCAAATAACTCCCCGTAGGATGAAGTTAAACACTTCAAACTTCCTGGGCACGTAGAGTACGTTGCTGTACACATACTGACGCGATGGCGTCATGGTGGCTTTGACCAATCAAGAGATAACGTTCATGTTACAACCATGAAGCGTTACAATCGTGGCGGCTCTCCCCTAGTGCATTACAATTATACATCTGTGGATATCAGGTTGCATTGCTTGAGTGAATGTTTGTTCTACTTCTATGTGTTATTATACTGTCCAAATACTGAGACAAACTGTAGTTCTATTAATATTCTATTATTTATTTCCTATACCTTTAAATCAGCCTTTGATCTTAGCATAATACTATAAATGACACAGACAGTAATACTGTACATGAGTGATGGTGTCTGAACATTGGTTCAAATCAAATCCATTTACCTACACTAACACTATTCATTATGGAAAGTTCTTGTTTATGAGCAATGCAACAATGGAAAATATTCTGCAAGAACCGTCCTATTTAGAGGCGACTGACAGCACACAGCTGATGAGGTGAAGGGGTGAGGGTGAAACCGACAGTTGCCGTCAGATCCAGTTCATCCTCTGCTACCCCAGGTGGAGGAGTGAAACGAAAGCGCTGCAGGAGAGAGGTGAGGAAGAGGAAGACCTCCATCTTGGCCAGGCTCTCTCCTGGACATGCCCTACGACCTGAAAAAATAAGTTATTGCAACTGTTAGAACTGTGGTTGAACTGGGGGTGCACCCATCAGGACGCAAGGAAGCTGTGTGCGGAAGTGTTTGTGTCGCCCCCCATTGGGCACAAGTGAAAGTACTTCTGGAGTTCTATTAGATTTTGGAGGTCTATTGAGGCCCTTGGCTTCAACATGCAATTGCAATGTGGGTATGATTGGATTTGGAAGTTAATATTCTTGTAAGAAATAGCCCTCACCGACACATTTAGGCAAATATAATATATAGGTAAAGGCTATGGAGTATCAAATCTGTGTTGGATGGCCATTTACATGATGCACAAGACCATTTGTATCCAAAATGGTGAAAAGAAAATAGAAATAGAATAGAAATAGAAAAGAATTTATTTAGCATTTGTGTCACCCCCTAAGTGAACTCTATGATTCAAATTTGGGGTAGTTGCATGTATTTGTTTGTGCATTTTTCAGGACACTCTGTTGCAATGATTGGAAGCCCAACATAGCGAAATTAGTCGGGGAGAAATGGGCATGGCCTATATGGAAAGTTGCCCCATCCAAGGAATGTGGGGATTTCCTTCTCCTATGGTAACCTATGGTTCAGTAATAAGCAAAAACGTGAAGCCGGGGGGAGATAATTACAATATGCCTGGCAAAACTGCAACATTCACACTCAATACTGAAAAATACTAAGGCGTTTACCTGCAGAAAAGGTCATGAAGGCTTTTCTCTTGACAAACTGGCCCTCTTTATCCAGAAAGTTATTGGGGTTAAACGTGTGTGGACTTTCCCATTCAGTCTCATCATTCAGGACAGAAGTAAGTAGAGGAATCACAGGAGTTCCCTGTTCCCAAAGATAACAGGACTATTACATGATGACCCAAAACATTGACTACTGTTTCATGTTTTCAGATGGACACCATGCACAGATATATTATTATTATTATTTTTTTATTTTTTTTATTGTAATTTAAAAGTAATTTACCTTCTTGATTAAATAGCCCTGGAAGGTGACATCTTGGCTAGTGATGTGAGGAATTGACAAAGGAGCAATGTTGGCTACTCTGTGGATCTCATGGATAACAGCATCAGTGTAGGGTAGGTTCTTCCTGTCCTCAACACGCACCTGACGACTTCCAGTCACCCTGCTAAGCTCTTCCTGAACCTCATCTGGGAAAACGGGAAAGGAATAAGCATTACAATGATTATACAGTCTCATAAGCACTTTAAATAGAATTTCACCAGAGAAAGCTATAGTAGAAAGCTATTCAGTATTTAAGTCCGACGTCATTTTGTAGTGCTACGTTACGTCCGGGTCCAAGTGGCACCAGCTCCCGTCCGCATCCCATTGTAAATAGAATATCTAAACGTGTGAATCTTTTTAAATTGACGTTATTTTTCAGAAAGGAAGCCATAGAGGGTTAAAATGGGTCTTAATGCTTCCAACTCGAGTGGAATTATTAATGTTTTGTACAAGTGTCCATGACAACAAAAACATATGATGTGGAGACAATAAAGACTATTATTATCATTATTATTGAAGGTGGCAACAGTCCATTTGCTCTGTAAAATATTTCGGGGGATATTTACAATGTGTGCAGGCTTGAGTATGTTGAATCTAGTTTGCATTAATGAGGATTTAGTTGACACAATCAAATAAAATGGCGATAGTATTCCATGTGGGGCAGACGGCCTGTCACAGCCAGATTTTGGAGAGCAGCGCAGCTTTGTTGTTGCGAGGAAAGCGGTAAAATTTGACTTTCGTGGTTGTTTTCGTCTCAGATTTAGTCCGACGGAGCGTCACAGTATAACTCCATGGGGACACAAAAGCGACACAAAAGTAGGACCCGGAAGTATCTCAGGAGGGGGCGCTCACGTCACAGCTAAAATACTGAATAGAGCTATAAAAGCTATAGTATTTGTCGGCTCATATCTGTCATCAGATATATAGTAATGTCATAGTCTACCTTGAATATGAGGGTACTTGGCCATCAACAGTAGACCCCATCTAATTGTATTTCCTGTAGTATCAGTTCCAGCTGCAAACAAATGCATCACACTGTAGACCAGGTTGTCATCATGATAATGTGAATCCATGATTCCAGAGTCCTAAAATCAACAGACAGGTGACAAAGTAAAATAAGCGTTGATGGGTACAATAGTAGCGTAAGAGCACTACTAGAATTTGTATTTACCTCCAAACCCTTCTTCCGCATCAGGAATGAATCTATAAAGCCTCTGAGCATTTGAGGGTTCAGAGTTTCCTTCATTCCCCTAATTAGACTCCTTGGGCTGTATTTTGCGTGTCTTAAGTACCAGGTCTTATTACCTAACTTGAGTAAACTAAAGACCTGGAGGCGTGATCAATGCCATTTGGCTATTCTGAGTGGCCAAAGAGCATTGATCACGCCTCCAGGTCTTTAGTTTACTCAAGTTAGGTAATAAGACCTGGTACTTAAGACACGCAAAATACAGCCCATAGTCTCCTCTCTGTTGTTTTCAATAATCTTCATCAGGAGCCTCCAGGTTTTCATCCAAGGGCCGAGCCAGGGAAAGACATTGTACACCTGTAATGCAAATAATGACATTTTAAAGTTAGGGTTACACCATGGTTTCCATGACATGACTAAATTAACACAGATTAAAGACTATAATAACAGATTGTACTACACCTGAATGGCAGCTGATCCTGTAAGACGTATAGCTTCATTGTCTCCGTCCACCATTGCTTGGAACACAGGATCAGTGTATTCAAACCTGTCTCCATAGACAATGGCTGATATAATATTGGACGCTGCATAAGTCACTGCCTGGGTTGAATCAAAGGCTTTGCCTGTGACGACAAACAGAATCCATATTAGGTCAAGTTTCATTTTTAAATGAACATTTATTTTTGGCATTATGACTTCCACTGTTGACAACATTTGGTTACCTTCATGTTTTTCAATTGTGTCAATCAGGTAATGACATTCCTGTATGATGTTCTCTTCACTCATCCTCTTTCCCATGCCAAAGTCTCTCAGGTTAGTCAAGGCAAAGCGCCTCATCTCTTTCCAGGACTCACCATTGGAAAAAATTATACCTATGCGCACGCACGCACGCACGCACGCACGCACGCACGCACGCACGCACACACACACACACACACACACACACACACACACACACACACACACACACACACACACACACACACACACACACACACACACACACACACACACACACACACACACACACACACACACACACACACAATTTATTTTACAAAAACATTAGCCTTGTCCAAGTCAGAAAAGATGTGACAAATGAACTGAGTTACACAAAACATACAGAACTTTACCATGCCCTTTATTGAAGTCATAGAATACAGGAGTGATCTCTCTGTCTCCAAACTCCTCAGCATAGTTGACCAGAGCCTGTTTGACTGTCTTGTATCCTGCCAGGACCACTACTTTCTTATGTCCAAGGTGGATTGTGAACACTGGTCCATATTTCTTGGACAGCTACAGAGACAAAGTGTGAGATGTGTAAAATGATGCTCTACAGCAGTGGTTCCCAAACCTTTGAGCTGAAAATAGCAGATCTACAAGTTCAAAACCTGTCGCGATGCGATACTTTCCGAGCTTGTAGATCTGCTATTTCCACAAGTTCTTCAACTTTTGTTCCTTTTTTTGCGAGTGAGAACTTCCCAATTGTTTTACTTTTTCAGAAATGCTCTGGAAACAGTGCTCAGAGTGCAATATGTTTTAAGACACTCAATTGATAATGTTCACTTACAGTGAGTGAATATAATTTCATTTACAGGTGTTTTTGCTTGTCACAGACGGTATGAAACAAAGGAACACATACATATGGTTAACACAATCTTACATGACAAAGGGAGGTGTGTATACTACTGTGATCCAGCTGCAGTAGGTTTCCAAGCAGAGGCAGAGGCCTGGGTCCTGGAGGTTCCTTCCTTTGTTCCTGGCTGCTGGAGGAGAGTAGGTAGAGAACAAACAGGAAAACAACAGCTCCCAGCAGCATGATTGAACTGGGAGACTGGAAAAGATGATCTTCTAAAAAACGCATTGTATTCAAACTCTCAACTTGCGTCCCTGAAGTGAGCTGGCAAATCGTGGCATCTTCCCCTGAATTCTAAAGTAACTCTCTTTGTTTGTGGCAACTGGTGCAACTGTTGCAACTGGTGCATTATGCCGAAGGCATGCTGGAGGTTTGCAGGAATGCAGCTGGAGGTAATAACTTTAATTTTGGGTGCGTTTCATTTTGGAGTACTGGGTGTCCAGGGGCCTGTTTCACGAAACTTGGATTAACTAATTCCAGGATTTAGGCCAAAACCAGGCTTTTTCAATCCTGGTCTTTACAGCCTGGTTTATTCCGTTCCACTAAAGCCAAGCGAGGCTCAGAATTGGCGGATTTGGCGAGCCGGGATCAGCAAGCCTGGCTGAATAGATAGGCCCAATCCCAATCCACTCCCTTGCTGACTCAATGAGCCCTCACTGACTTAGCTGCGCGTTCATGTGAAGTCTGCGAGGGCTTGAGGGATGTCCCATTTGAAATCGGTAAGTCAGTGAGGGCTCAGCCCCGCCCCTTTATGTGCCCTTTGCCAAAGTCAGCGTTGATGCTGACTTTAGGCTGACTTTGGCAAATAAATTACCCACAGTTCATAGCGTTACCAGTGGAATGAGGGGGATCCTCCGAACGTCAATAATTTAGGTATGCAAATTAGTTATGTATCGCGATTAGAATGTCAACAAACACAATAGTGCTTTCTTACTGTTCTCAAAAGGAGACGGAGTGCAGGATATAGGCTATATATTTAATAACAATAGGCTAATAATATTAAGGGAAACATGATGAGAAATGACTAATGAGCAAAGTAAAATAATATGGAAATGAAATGTATAATACACATTATTATATATGAATATTACAACTCATATCACACAGGAAAGTGTATTTATTAAACTAATAATAAAACGATCATCTTAAATACTAAAATAGACATGATAGACATGTATAAATAGGCTAAGCATGTAGGTAGGCACTGGCTGTGAATGAGGACAGTTTGTATAAGTGATGCAAGTGTCATGAATGGCGGACTCATCTTCAAAGTGCTGTCCCATTTCTTTCACAACAATTTGAAGCCCTTGCAGCCTCTCACCCTCAAGCACTTACAGCTGACGTCACTAAAGTCAATGAGGGTTCAGGGCTCAGGGCTTGAGGGAGGCAATTGGGATTGGGCCATAGCCTGGCTTTTTGTCTCTATAGACCCCTTCTGTGGAACACAGATTTACTGATCCTTCTTCTTCATGGGGTATTATGGCAGTTTGCATCCTTAATAGTTGCATTACTGCCCCCTTCTGTATATCTCAGTATCTTTACTAATCTATTCAAGACTTACTGATACAAGGACTTAAGCTTCTAAAATAAATACTGCTGCTGTAATTAAAGAGAGAACATACTCTCAATAGTGGATAGACTGAATGATTAACTACCCCAAAAATATAGTTTACATTTGACCACTCTTATTAACTTAAAACAGAATTATTAATATTGTAAGCATAATGATATTGTCATATTGGGGAAGGGGGTTGTTGTCCAGACAGGGGCCAGACTGGGTTCAATAGTGGGTGAAACGTTACAATGGTAATATGTTGTTAAACAATTAGTAATGGTAATATTTAGTGGTTTTCACTTTTACAAAAAAATAAATATATATAATATAATATAATATAATATAATATAATATAATATAATATAATATAATATAATATAATAATTCTTCTTAACTGTGCACTTGCACGACAGCAAACCTATTCTGGGGAACATTCACCAAAAGCAGCTGATCTACAAGCTCACAAGCTGTCATGATGTTGTGCAGCCTATATATTTTGGTTATTTGATTTTATATAGTGCTTAAATTAGTCCTTTAATGCAGACCGATACAAATAAGGCAACATAAACCCATAATAATTGAATAAGTCTGGAAAACATAATTGGTTTGTGATCAGTTTGACTGCTTAAGTTAAATAACTCAGAAACTACAAAACATTTCAAAGTAAAAAGTTCCAGCATCTTTCTCCACAGTAAGCTGAATTTTACAAAGTGTGAATGGTGTTTCTAGGTGAAAGTGATTTTTTGACATGCCACTATCTGCCTATAAATGTCTCAAATCTGAAAGCACTATATTTCTAAAACTATGAAACATTTCAAAGATTCCTTTTCAGGCAAACATGTCCACCGTAAGATGAACCTATAGGTTTGAATGGGGTTTCTAGGTGTAAGTATGTAGGACTAGTAGAATGCCAAAGTTTGTGCTATTGCCATTGAGAATGTATTGGGCTTTTAATGAACAGTAAAGACATCAGGATTAGGTTAAACCTGGCTGTTGGCCTGGTCCGGAGCAGGCTAAGTCCAAAGCATTAGTTTCCATGGTAACTAATGTAGCATCACTTTCATGAAACCGAATCAGGCCTCAACATATCCAGGTTAACTGGTTAAATTAATCTGGCATGATTAACCATCTTTCATGAAACCGGTTAATCGCTGATCCAGGATATATTAAGACAGGATAGGCCTATGTGTTAAATCCCGGCTTAATCTCTAATCCAAGTCTCGTGAAACAGGCCCCAGGCTGGAGACCTGAAACCACAACAACCTGCATCAAAATATTTGCTCTCTCTCTCTCTCTCTCTCTCTCTCTCTCTCTCTCTCTCTCTCTCTCTCTATATATATATATATATATATATATATACATATATATATATATATATATATATATATAAATAATAACATTTTTTTTTCTTGGGGCATTTCTGCCTTTATTGATAGTCTAGTAACAAATCAAATCAAACTTTATTTATAAAATGACTGTCATCGACCAAAGTGCTGTACAAGTAAAAAGAAAAACATATAGCATCAACAATACAATCAAATAAGATCAATACATCAATATCAAGCGGGTACATATGGATATAATAAGACACTAAGATAAGAGGTAAGAGTTTGGAATTAAACTAGGCTGTGATTAAAAGCCAGGTCGAACAAATGGGTCTCATAAAGACTTAAAAGTCTCAATGGACTGGGAGGATCTGATCGGATCTGAAGGCTATTCCATAGCCTAGGGGCAGCCAGAGCCTTAAGATTAGATGGCTCTGGGGACAGCCACAGCAAAAGCTGGTTTTAAGTAGGGCTGTTTTGGGGGTCAATAGTGAAAGGTGCGCTGACCGGCTTATGGTGTTCAAGAAGTTCTGCCAAATAAAAGGGGGCCAGCCCATTGAGGGATTTAAAAGCAATTATCAAAAATGTAAAATCAATCCTAAATTTGACAGGGAGCCAGTGGAGTGAGGCCAAGATAGGGGCCAAGATAGGTTGCAGCAAGGGCACAATCCATTTCTTGCGACCGACGCTGTCCTTGCGACCGACGCGGTCCGTCGCTGCCCCCTGTCGGCCGGTCTTTGTCACGTCGGCCGGCCGGTATGTGTGTCCGTCGTTGCTGCCCCCTGTCGGCCGGTCTTTGTCACGTCGGCCGGCCGGTTTGATGGGTCGGTCGGTCGCTATTTGTGTCCGTCGCAATTTTTTTAGGTCGGCCGGTCGCTATGTATGTCCGTCGCAAATTTTTCAGGTCGGTCGGCCGCTCATTCAGGTCGGCCGGTCGGTGATTTGGTCTGTGTTCATATTTTTCTTTTAGCCTACATTAGACTACATGGCTGCCCCTAGGCCTACATTAGACAGACACACAGACAGACAGACAGCCTGTCTGCCTGCCTGCCTAATGTATTGTAAATAATGTATTCATTCCATACGGCTATTTTTTTTAAATATAATAACTTTTGTGTGGCGCGCGATTCGAACCAGCGTCCCCAGCAAAAAGTAATTGAGAGGCGTCAGAATAGACCGCTACACTACAGCGGCCATACGTTAAAGAAGTGTTCCATTGGACTTATAAAGACAATAGCATCCAGCTGCAGTCTCGCAAGGGGAGGGACCGGAAGTGCTTTTTTTCCGGCTTTTTCAAGTTGCTCACTTTATCAAAGTCCTTTATCATAACTTACCTGTGATACACTATAGTTTTGAGAGAATGTATTAAATCTGTATATTAGTTCCCTAAATAACACTCAATTTGAGGCCCATGCTATCGGACTTTCAATATATTTGGTATTTATTGTGACAAAACTTGATCTAAAAATAATTAAATATTTGAAATTCTTCCTTAGACTAGTTGCTATGTAATCCATGCACAATAATGGTTTAATCATTAATAAAGGTATGTTTTTTTCACTATTGGGAACGTCACACACAAATGATTTAGTGTCACACCGTAAAAATGTTAAATTGTGCATTTATATAGCGCCTTTATCGAAGGCGCTTTACAGAGATTGTGCATTACATGCACCCATTCACACATACATTCACACACCGATGGCAGCGCAAAACATGCAAGGCACCAACTAGCACATCAACAGCAATTAGGGGTTCTGTGTCTTGCTCAACGACACTTCGACAGTAACTCTGGGGGAGCCCGGGTTCGACATGCCAACCTTACGGTTAACATCCAGGCACTCTACCACTGAAATTTATGAAGAAATTAGGAATGAAATGTTTTAATCTTGAGTATGTACACATAAACATAATGTCCTGCACAATATTCAAAACGTTTTTGAAAATTAAATATTTCTTTGAGATTTTTTTGTGACACTGAGGACAGCCAGGCACACCATGTCAAGTCACCCACCCATATATGAATAAATATTAACACAATTTTGCCTTGACATTTAGTCTAAATTAACTTTAAGAGGATTTGATTTTTAAAATGATGGTATACAAATTAAATGCATCATGATTAAATAAATGACAATTTTAATTGAAAGTCAAATAATACATTACAATGAAAATGAGTAAGGAGTAAGTGCAACAAGCTAACAAAAAAAAAGGAGAGAAATTACAGAGTAACCATTTGGGGTCCCTGGGGGTCCCCAGGGGTCCCCGAACCTTGAGACCCCCAAAGAAACCACCAGGGGGGCGACAGGATTCCAAAAAGCCCAGCCCCGTCCAAAACGGTAGAGAAATTAAAGAGTTATCATTTGGGGGTCCCTGGGTGTCCCCGAACCTCGAGACCCCCATAGACGCCCCCGGGGGGGGCACACGATTCAAATGAGACCACCCACGTTCAAAACGGTACAGAAATGACAGAGTTACCATTTGGGGGTCCCTGGGGGTCCCCAGGGGGCCCCGAACCTCGCAATAAGCGCTCCTCCAGGCTTTGATAGCGCAGGACGTTAGAGATACGGGAGGGGAGGTGCGTGCGTGCGTGCGGGGCTAAATGTGTCAAGTCAAGTGATTAGGTCTTTCATTATATATATTTTTTTCTGCTCTCGTTGGACTTATCTTTATAAGTCCAGTGGAACACTACTTTGTTAATTAATACTTTGTTAATTACTATTATTAATTTAACTCTAAATTATATTTGATTATTTCTGAAGATGATAGGCCTATACAGTATGTCCCAGAAAGAAAGTCACATGCCAGCAGAAATATGCTGTGTCATGTCAGTATCATGGTCAGTATCATGTCAGTGTCATGGTCAGTGTCATGTCAGTATCATGGTCAATATCATGTCAGTGTCATGGTCAGTATCATGGTCAGTATCATGTCAGTGTCATGTCAGTATCATGGTCAATATGACTAAAATGTAATAAGAACTCATAATGTAATAATCAGCTCATACATTATAAAGACATTATTGCATTTTGAAGTTTTATTACAGTATGAGTCGCCTATGTGGAGGTTCTTAATGTAACACATTATTACATTATAGAAAAATCTATTAAGTTATGTGCTCGTCTTTTAATTGCATTATGAGCTGATTATTACATTATGAGGTCAGATGTAGAGTTGCTGGCCGCCTCAGCTCCATATATGGAGATCTAGGTGATGATCCAGTCTTTTCAATGTATGGCTATCCAGGGTTTGATGAGGTCAGTGATATCATATATGGAAACGGCCATATATGGTGGTGTGACGTGTCATGAGGCGTGACCATATATGGAGGCATGACACGAGGCGTGACATGACACACTTACTGACTGACTGATGGGAAATGCAGGTTTTCATAGTAAATTAAATGCATATGGTCGTGTGTCTGTGGTCTATGGTCTGGACATGTTGTGTGTGGGACAGGGGTACGGGGTTATAGCAACTTATTACATTACTTAAATGCCTTGATATCATTATGTCATATTCGACCATATAGGCCTAGCCTATTATTGCATATCATTTTATTATTGTTAGATTTGCATTTCTTCAAATATGCACACTTATACCACCAACTAATAAGCTTTCAATTAAACTATTACCTACAACAAACTACTTCAAACTTTTCCAAACCGAGCACGTAATTATGAATAAGCACAGATGGTACTATATACACCCCGCATTTAAGCGCGCACCAGCAAGTGCGTGTCGTGCACGCGCATTATATTTCGCGTGCGTGTATGTGCGCTTGTGCACGTGCAAACCGGAAAAAAATGCACTTCCGGTCCCTCCCTTTGCGAGACTGCAGCTGGGTGCTATTGTCTTTATAAGTCCAATGAGAGCACTTCTTTAACGTATGGCCGCTGTAGTGTAGCGGTCTATTCCGACGCCTCTCTATTTCTTTTTTGCTGGGGACGCTGGTTCGAATCGCGCCACACAAAAGTTATTATATTTAAAAAAAATAGCCGTATGGAATGAATACATTATTTACAATACATTAGGCAGGCAGACAGGCAGGCAGACAGGCAGTCTGTCTGTCTGTGTGTCTGTCTAAAATATAATAACTTTTGTGTGGCGCACGATTCGAACCAGCGTCCCCAGCAAAAAACGAAATAGAGAGGCGTCGGAATAGACCGCTACACTACAGCGGCCATACGTTAAAGTAGTGTTCGATTGGACTTATAAAGTTAAGTCCAACGAGAGCAGAAAAAAAATAATATGAACAGACCAAATCACCGACCGGCCGACCTGAATGAGCGACCGACACAGATAGCGGCCGACCGACCTGAAAAATTTGCGACGGACATACATAGCGACCGGCCGACCTAAAAAGATTACGACGGACACAAATAGCGACCGACCGACCCATCAAACCGGCCGGCCGACGTGACAAAGACCGGCCGGAAGAGAGCGTCGGTCGCAAGATCCGCGTCGGTCGCAAGAAATGGATTCTGCCCTCCCTCCAGCGTCAGGGACAAACAGGCGACTCTGAGGGCCGGTACCAGGGTCAGGTTGTTGTGTTTGAGCTTGCAGGACCCTCGACTCAATCTCCCAAGTGGCGGCAGCGAGAACACAAGTAGGTGGCAAGATGGGGTCGGGGTCAGTACTTCTCTCCTCCGCAGTATGTAGACGGGATAGAGCGTCAGCTCTAGCACTCTGGGAGCCTGGGCGAAAAGTGAGAGAAAAATTAAATCTGTCAAAAAACAAAGCCCACCTTGCTTGCCGTGAATTAAGTCGCTTAGCAGACTGAATGTAGGACAAGTTTTTTATGGTCAGTCCAGCCAATGACGGGCTGCTCAGCACCCTCCAGGCTGTGGCGCCACTCCTCCAATGCCTCTTTAACTGCCAAAAGCTCCCTGTTGCCAACATCATCATTTATTTCTGCAGAATCAAGTTTGCTTGACAGAAAAGCACAGGGATGCAACTTATTGTCAGTAGGGGAGCGTTGAGAGAGAACAGCACCCAATCCTGTGAGGCATCCACCTCCACAATGAACTGCATGTGTGGGGCTGGATGGAGAAGGACTGGAGTAGAGACAAAACGTGTTTTAAGCTCAACAAAAGCTGCCTCTGCTGCAGGACTCCAACAGAACGGGTTGGACATGGACGTGAGGGCTGTAAGCGGGGCTGCAATAGAGCTGTAATTCTTAATAAGCACTCTATAAAAATTGGCAAAACCCCAAAAACGCTGCAACTGTTTGATGTTAGTGGGGGCTGGCCACTCAGCAACCGCAGAGACTTTGACAGGATCCATCTGCAATTGTCCTGGAACAATCACATAGCCTAGGAAAGACACAGAGGGGGCATGACATTCACATTTTTCAGCCTTAACAAATAGTTTGTTCTCCAGGAGGCGTTGGAGAACCTGGGAAACATGCAGCTCATGCTCAGCCTTGTTTTTGGAAAATAAATCTAAATGTCATAAAAAAAACACAAATCGATTCAGCATGTCCACATCATTAACCAAAGCCTGAAAGGCAACGGGTGCATTATCCAAAAGGCATGAACAAATACACAAAGTGTCCGCACAAGGTGGTAGGCATTACGCAAATCTAGTTTAGTGAAAATGGTAGCTCCATCGAGGTGTGACAAAGCAGAACTGATTAACAGCAGAGGGTATTTGTTGACTTTGCTTTATCCATTAGTGGAGTTTGAACACAAGTAAGACGCACAAACGCGTTAATTGCAATAACAACAATTCAAATAAATGACTTTTGTAAGGTTTTTTAAGTTCTCCTTTTTTTATGTGTTTTTTTAAGATGTTTTTTTTAAAGTTAAGGTTTGTTAAGGTTTTTTCTTTTAAAGTTTTGTTTGTGTGTGTGTGTGTGTGTGTGTGTGTGTGCGCACGCGCGCTCGTGTGTGTGTGTGAGTGTGTGAGTGTGCTTTTTGTGTATGATACAACTGCGCCCTCTGGTGCACAAACCTGCATGATGAGGTCTTCTCTCTGCCCTCCTACAACTAATCACCATCTATTAGTCTTAGTCTAGTCTTAGTCGACGAAATATCAAAATAATTTAGTCTTATTCTAGTCTTAGTCTTAGTCTTTGTGGTTTAGTCTTAGTATTTTAGTCTTAGTCTTAGTGATTTTAGTCTTAGTCTTTTAGGCTTAGTCTTAGTCAAATAAAGTCTTAGTGATTTTAGTCTACTTTTCTACCCACAGTTCTCCAGCAATGTGCATGGGGATGCCATTGCATCCCATTAGAATTGTACGTGGAGTTTGCTTAAAACTGATCAGTTTCAATTATCATAGGCCCAATTGCCTGTATGTCCACAACAAGTGGCCTTTGACAGTTCGGAGTCATGGCACTGTTTGAGTCAGCATGCCCATGACAGTTGATAAGAGATGAGGATGTGTGTGCGTGATGTGTACAGTAAAACATTGGCGCACAAAGAGATAGTCATGTGCTAAAAGAGAACATGTCACACATTGATCATATTGGCACAACACTGATACCAGCTTGGTTCTTTAAAAATAGATACATTCAACCAATGCATGAACCCTAGTGCTCAAGCTAAAAAATAAACTAAACCAAAAACATCTTGCCATATGTCTTGTCAGTGTATCTGACTTGTTACCTGGGCTGACTGGTATATGACTAAGTATAAATCAGGCTTAGTGACATAAAGGAAACGATAGCTTACTTCCTGTTCTCTGAAGATACAAATGGTGAATGGCGTTTGGTTGGGCGAGAGGCAGGTTATTGTATGTATGTATATTGTCTATTGTATGAGTTGAAGTGAACTTGATGAAAATGTACTTGACTAATAAATTAACAGTGCCTGAAGAAAAGAGACTGTTCATTCATTCATTCTAAAGATACAAGTGGGTTGTACCACAAAGTATTAATATTTGGCCGTGGAATTGAACTTGATTCAGTTCCCCTGTGTCTGCCGGTTTTGATAGAAAGGTTGCACTGGTTTTATATTTGCAAATGTGTTTTATATTTGTTTTGTATTACATTACATTGAATCATTGATTTGAATCCCTTTTACTATTGCATTTTCTTTTACAATGCAGATCTTAAGTAATGCAGTGACTGCATACATTTTAGATTAATAGAATCTTTTGGTGTTATAGTTTGATGGGGCTTCCTGAGGGCTAAGTGAGGGCTGCTTAGTCAGAGCCCCAAGTGGGCCTACGGGGGGCCACTGTAGGCATGTCAGGGCTATGTGAGGGCTAAGTGAGGGCCAGCACTTAGGGGCCCACACTTTGCCAATGAGCAAGCCCTCTGGGGCCCTGTGTGGGCAGCCCACGGTGGGCCCTTAAGCCAGCCCTAAGTGGGCCCTGACGGGGCCTGTGCAGGCTCGCTTGCAGGGATGCCACTTGGGCACAGGACAGAGACAGTGGGGGCTGTAGTGTAGCATGCCACTAGGACACAGGACAGACAGTGGGGGCTGTAGTGTAGCATGCCACTAGGACACAGGACAGAGACAGTGGGGGGCTGTAGTGTAGCATATGCCACTAGGACACAGGACAGAGACAGTGGTGGCTGTAGTGTAGCATGCCACTAGGACACAGGACAGATACAGTGGGGGGGGTGTATGTTGTACAACACAGAAACACCCAACGATCCCAGGTTTACAACACTGACGATGTGTCCAAGTTCATGCATCAGTAGATGTTTAATTAACTGCTGCTTTGTGTATCCTGACTCAGACTGTGTTTAATTAACTGTATCTGCTGCTTTGTGTATCCTGACTCAGACTGTATGCCAACTGCAACATGGAGAGACGTCAAGGTGTCTGATTTCAATACATATCATGTACCAGAGTCTATGGCATAGACTTACTTTATTCTGTTATTCTATTTGATCATAAAAGGCAAATGTATTCTGGAATAAATATACAAATTGATTAATTGTCTAATAATAATAATAATAATAATATTTTGATTCATGAATTGATTTACTAAACAGTGTAATGAAGTTACAGCACTGCTTTGCCCATTAGAGTAAGCATGTTTATTTTGTACATTTCAACAAGGAAGGCAGTGTGCTTTACACACACAACATCTGGGCGGGAACCCCTTTTGGTGTTTTAAGCATTATGTTATACTTTAGCTATTGAAAAATAGCAGATCTACAAGCTCGTAGCGTGGCACAGAGTGCCGTGCTACAAGCTTGTAGATCTGCAATTTTTGATTTTTTTTTTAAATGTGGTGCAAATCTTTGAATATATAATCTTTCACAGCGAACGTTTTTAACTCTAATCTTTGCTCGTGGGGGGTCCCTGGAACAACATATTTTCAGATGGGGGTCTAAATGGGTTAAGAGCAATGATGCATTCACAATAAAAGTACATTTGAATATGATCAAAACTATTGCTTTAGAATAGAAAAATAAGAATAAAATAAAAAGCAAACTGAATACAGACCCATAAACCTCAGTAAAAAGCAGCAGTAAACAGAAACGTCTTGGGTTTTAATTTCAAACAAAGTGTTGTATATGTGACAGGAGTTGGGTTAGGTAGAGGTTCAGCCAGACTGTTGAACACTCAACATTGTTTTACTTACTTTATTTTTTAATTCAAGACATTTTTCATTCAAAGTATTTTATCTAGGGTTGGACAATACTTTATCAATCGGTATGGGCCGATGTTGGCCTTAGAATGCAATGTTGGTATTAGACGATGATTTAAAATAAATATACTACATCGAAGCTGTTTATATTTGGACATGGGCTAACATTTCAATAACAGTGAATCCCAATAGTATTTGGAATAAAATGCACTGTTTTCCAGAATGTCAGTTTCCCTCTTAATAATAATAATAATACAACTTTATTTGTATAGCACCTTTCATGGCATGAAATGCAGCTCAAAGTGCTTTACAGAACAATGGTTTTGACATTCAATAGATCCTGTGATCTTTTGTGGCCAGATGCAATTTCCTGGGGTCTAGTAGGACTATAGAAAACAATAATTAAGAAATTGCTGTGCAATTTGGTAAAACTAATACATTTACCCTCTAGTTCGAATGCCCCCACCCCCTGCCAAAAAACGATAAAAGTGTTTAAACGAAATAAAGCAGCAAATTAAAAAATATATAACCATCATATTTTACTTTCTCTAATAACCTAAACATGAACCTTGGTTGAAAAACCCAAAGTTGTCCTTTAAGGGTTTAACATGAGGAGAAAAACTAAAGATCAGGAGAATGGAGGCCTCTATTGACAGGATTGATTGAATAGTTTATTAGGCATAAATGTAAAACAGCAACAGAGTTCAGTCAAACACTGATTCCAAAAGGGAGAACACAAAAACAGTCCTTGCGGTCTTGTTTCCATTCAGGTCCTATGCAATGCATAATCACACTTTGTGTGAAGTGAGGAAGGGGTGCTCTTATCACATCATACATCACATTCCATCCCCCGGCAATCAAATCATCACAAATGTCATTCCGGTTAATCACTTTTGGCGTCTTCACTTCTTCTGCCCTCACAATTATGTCCTCAATATGTACATCAGCTAATCAAATCATCGCTATGGGATGATGATCAACCAATCAAATCATCGTGTTTGTGTTCACACAAAGACAAAGCCCAATAGGAGGAGCTAGCGCACCTCAACAAAAATTCAATATCATTAAAAACAACAATAAAATATATCATTACAGGAAATAATAAAACACTAAATGTACAGAGTGGTAGAAAGTTAGGAGGGGCCGTGGTCACCTGTTTAAAGGAGAAGTGATAATTTCCTCTCCATTGGGCTTGCTGAAAGGTGGACTTTCAGGCACGTTTTAAAAGATGTAAGTGATCTGCATTTTTTGAGGGAAGGGGTCAGGGCATTCCATTTCTGGGTGGCCGTGCTGTAGAAGGAGAATTTACCCATATTTGTTTTGAAATATAGGAGCAGTATAATAATCCATAACATTGTCCTTGTCTATCGACCTCCCTACGGACATACAGCTGTTTAATTTGATCTTCCCAGTGAGAAAATGTTTCATTCATTCTCGAAATTACACTGAGTAATCAAACTCATTTTCAGTGTCGTCGAGTAATACAATATCATATAGCAAAAAACATCACAATACATCAGAAGATCAGGAAAAGAAAAACAAAAGATATACATGTGAATTACATAGGTTTACAAATAAATAAATAAAAATACAAATTTCAAAACGATCTAAAAAGAGTTATATTCTGGGGGTCTGTATGCTCACTAAGGTTTAAAAACAACTCAAGGGTACCAATGTGGTCAGTTTAAATGTCGTTTGCAGGTCATTCCATGTATTAGGGCCACAGAAGCCAAAAGCAAGTTCAGAGCTAACTTTTGGTACCTTGAATTTGGGGAAACTACTTGACCGGGTGCGGGTGTACTTGTACTTCAGAAAAGATTTAGGACAATCTCCAAGCATGGCTTTATACAAGAACAGGTGACAATGCAGTTCCCGTCACTCTGTCAGGGAGGACCATCCAACCTTTTTATTTTATATAAGATACAATGGTGAGTATCATAGCTATCACCCGTAATAAAGAGTCGAGTCGATGAGTGATAAACAGAGTCTATGGATTTAAGAGTGGATGCTGCTGCATGTCTATATATTATGTATCCATAATAATGTTGAAACTCTTGTCACAATGTTTGCATTGGAAAGGTTTTTCTCCAGTGTGGACATACTGGTGTCTGTTCAGGTCATGTGACCGTTTGAAACTCCTGTCACAATGTTTACATTGGAAAGGTGTTTCTCCAGTGTGGAAATACTGGTGTGTCTTCAGGGAATGTGACAACCTGAAACTCTTGTCACAATGTTTACACTGGAAAGGTTTTTCTCCAGTGTGGACACGAAGGTGTGTTTCCAGGGAAGATGATTTAGTAAAACTCCTGTCACAATGTTGACAGTGGAAAGGTTTTTCTCCAGTGTGGACATACTGGTGTCTGTTCAGGTCATCTAGCCTGATGAAACTGTTGTCACAGTGTTCACATTGGAAAGGTTTTTCTCCAGTGTGGAGACGGAGGTGTGTTTTCAGAGAAGATGATGCAGTAAAACTCTTGTCACAATGTTGACAGTGGAAAGGTTTTTCTCCAGTGTGGACATACTGGTGTCTGTTCAGGTCATCTAGCCTGATGAAACTGTTGTCACAGTGTTCACATTGGAAAGGATTTTCTCCAGTGTGGAGACGGAGGTGTGTTTTCAGAGAAGATGATGCAGCAAAACTTTTGTCACAATGTTTACATTGGAAAGGTTTTTCTCCAGTGTGGACACGAATGTGTGACTTCAGATTACCTAAATGACAGAAACCCTTGTTACAATGTTTACATTTGAAAGGTTTTTGTCCAGTGTGTACATGCTGGTGTTTCTTCAGTTCATCTGCCCTTCTGAAACTCTTGTCACAATGTTTACATTGGAAAGGTTTTTGTCCAGTGTGTACATGCTGGTGTTTCTTCAGTTCATCTGCCCTTCTGAAACTCTTGTCACAATGTTTACATTGGAAAGGTTTTTCTCCAGTGTGGACATACTGGTGTGTCTTTAGGCCACTTGGATTTCTGAAACTCTTGTCACAATGTTTACATTGGAAAGGTTTTTCTCCAGTGTGGACATACTGGTGTCTGTTCAGGTCACCTGACAGACTGAAACTCTTGTCACAATGTTTACATTGGAAAAGTTTTTCTCCAGTGTGGACATACTGGTGTCTCTTTAGGCCACTTGGATTTCTGAAACTCTTGTCACAATGTTTACATTGGAAAAGTTTTTCTCCAGTGTGGACATACTGGTGTGTCTTTAGGCCACTTGGATTTCTGAAACTCTTGTCACAATGTTTACATTGGAAAGGTTTTTCTCCAGTGTGGACACGAAGGTGTTGCTTTAGGTTACCTGACAGACTGAAACTCTTGTCACAATGTTTACATTGGAAAAGTTTTTCTCCAGTGTGGACATACTGGTGTCTCTTTAGGCCACTTGGATTTCTGAAACTCTTGTCACAATGTTTACATTGGAAAGGTTTCTCTCCAGTGTGGACACGAAGGTGTTGCTTTAGGTTACCTGGCTGACTGAAACTCTTGTCACAATGTTCACAGTTAAAAGGTTTTTCTCCAGTGTGGACACGCTGGTGCTTCTTCAGGGAACCTGAGTCACTGAAACTCTTGTCACGCCATTCGTCATCATCGTCTTCACTGGTCTCCTCCCTATCATCACTGTCTTCAGTGACTTCAGTGTCAGATTCAAGTTCAACTTCAATCTCAGAGCAGTGGGAAGATATGTGTTCTTCTTCTTCATCATCATCATCATTTTCTTCTTCACCTTTCACTGCTAGTAAGGTCAACGTTGACCCAACAGGTTCCTCTGGTCTTTGAAGTAGATCTTCCTGTTCCTCATTAAGCTCCTCCTGTTCCTCTTTAATGTGTGGAGGCTTTGGTTCCTCCTGGAGCAGACTGGGGCTCCTCTCCTGTTCAGGAGAAACCTCCTCTTTACACACAACCATGTGCAGGATGTCTAGGAGCAGAAACATAACATGATGGTCAACACTGGATTCCTAAAATGTAAATCCATTCTTCTTCCATGTTCCATGTACAAAATGACCAAGATAAGATTGACTAAACCGTTACTAACTACAGGTTATTACTGTTCAGAAACATTTAGCGAAATACAAAAAACGTTATGTTAAGAAGTTTTGTGTCCGGGTAGCTCAGTCGGCAGAGCTCTCGCCTTCGGACCACAAGTATGGGTTCGATCCCGGGCACCGCCAACTCAGCGTATGAGTAGCACGGCTTGGTGCAGCAAGTCGTGTGGGAAGTACTGGGAGCTGATGGTAGGTGTGGTGCTCCACCTCAGAATCCATCTCCCAGGTGTCTAGCGCATTGTGAAGGGGATAGCCTCCTGTGCGTTACCGGCTGACACTGACAATAAGCCACTCCCGACATACTTCTAGTGTGAAGTAATATATTCTTACTTTAACAACAAAATTAATAAAGATGTTAGAGCAAATATTTCATTTGAATCATGAAATTCTGAAACAATTAAAAAAAACATGATACTTCTCACCTGGGCTCTGATTTGGTAGTAAATTAGTCATGCCACTCAGAGCATGACGTTATGAAACAGAAGCACTTCTGACAATGAAAGCTTGAAATGTGGACTGTTGTTAGCTTAACAATCTATGTAAAAGATTTCCACTCTTTTACATAGATTGTTAAGCTACCATCGTACAGCAGTTTGTGAGATTTCATTGACCTAAATGGCTGTTATATCAACAAGTATAGCACGTCTGTAAATGTGTCTGTGAGTCTGGGAATCTGTCTGCCTGTGTGTCTGGGGCACATCAGCATACCAAAACCTAACCCACGGGGAAGACCATTGACTGCCCTAAGTAGCCTACCTGCTGCGCCGCTATAATATTATATCAACATAATGTCATATCGTTGACCTAAATGGCTTTATATCAACAAGGATAGTAGGATTAAAATAGCGTTAGGCTGTCTTTTGTCTTTTTTCAGAAATTACTTTGGACATGTGGAAAACTTTGATTAAACATGCAGCACTCAGGTAAAGCTGGGTATTATTTTGTTCAAATAATAACCCCGTACCATGTAGGCTACAGCTTGTTGTTGTTCCGCTGCTGCTGCTCTGAACACACGTGAACTGTAAATATACAAAGGCTTTGACAGTGATGTCACTGTTATGCTACGCAACACGGAAGTAACACGGACTCGAAGCAGTTTAAAAACCACAGTCAGTGACGCATGGATGACAAATCCTTAGTATTTTCATTCAACCAGACAGTCAACTTTGAAAAAGGTCCTGGTGACGCTCAGGAAAACTTGGGATATGGGATTCCCTTATCACGTACCAGTGGGACATGTAGCGGCGGTTGGGAACCTCTGGTGTAAACCATTGGGAATATCTCATCTACAAGCTCACCGGAGCCAGGGGGAGCACCCCACACACATCACTCCTGCCTCCCATACCCCTCCACCCCCTGAGCCAGGGGGAGCACCCCACACCCATCACTCCTGCCTCCCATACCCCTCCAACCCCTGAGCCAGAGGGAGCACCCCGCAACCATCACTCCTGCCTCCCATACCCCTCCAACCCCTGAGCCAGGGGGAGCACCCCACACCCATCACTCCTGCCCCCCATACCCCTCCACCCCCTGAGCCAGAGGGAGCACCCCACACCTGCCTCCCATACCCTTCCCACCCCTGAGCCAGGGGGAGCACCCCACACCCATCACTCCTGCCTCCCATACCCTTCCCACCCCTGAGCCAGGGGGAGCACCCCACACACATCACTCCTGCCTCCCATACCCCTCCAACCCCTGAGCCAGAGGGATCACCCCACACCCATCACTCCTGCCTCCCATACCCTTCCCACCCCTGAGCCATCACTCCTGCCCTCCATACCCCTCCACCCCCTGACTACCATCAGCTATGCAAGCAGGTGTGTAACGGACGACAATTAGGAGAATGGAAACAGGTGCTCCCAATCTGATTAGCCGGAGGAGGCAAATCTACACCATCTGTACTTAAACACTATACTTAGTGAACTAACCCTCAACCACACAACAAACAGACAGAGATACCAAGTCAAACTGAATTTTTACTATTTATACTAGGGATGTGCCAATGAGACATTTTGGACGATATCGATATCCGATGTAATTAATTGCCGTTATGGCCGATAACCGATATTACCGATGTCGATATGATCCCATTCTGTATTAAAAAATTATAATTATTTTATCCATTCTGAAAAATACATGTAACAGGGTGTCTGCACTGCAGGCATTTAATATTGTGAGCTTGTAGATCTGATCAAGCTGTTACTTTGGGCTTTACTTTTGTAAAGACAGACCGATTAATCGAACCAATTAATTCAGTGGTCTGATTGATTAATCAAACTGATGCAGATTAATCTAAAAACAATCGGCCGATACCGATGTGTTTGCCGTTAATCTCCCATCACTAATTCATACTACAAACATGGCTTGCAGCGACCCCACATCGTTTCTCCAGAAACAATATTTTCTGGTTTGCCATTGTTATTGTACAGTGAAAATAAGACATTGGGGCAGCCCCACAGAACAGAACATATTAAAGAAAGGAACAGAACATGAAACTTACTGATGTGTGGCTGGTCTTCAGCTTCATGTTTAATAGAAACATCTTCAGCTTCCTGTTTAATAGAAACGTCTTCAGCTTCCTGTTTAATAGAAACGTCTTCAATTTCCTGTTTAATATAAACGTCTTCAGCTTCCTGTTTAATAGAAACGTCTTCAGCTTCCTGTTTAATATAAACGTCTCCAGCTTCCTGTTTAATAGAAATGTCTTCAGCTTCCTGTTCAATAGAAACGTCCCTGGCTGAGTCTGGAGAGTTCATCTTCAACTGGGAGTGATGCATCATGGGTATTGTAGTTCTTATGAGTCTGAAGAGTTTGTCTTCACCTGCAGTCTGGACTCCGGTCTGAAATCAAGTGAATAAGGAAGGACTTTAATAACTGGATACCTATAGTCTGGCAGCCAGGGGTGTGGAGTGGGAAATGTGTTTTTATTGGCCTAAAATATTGCCTATATACTTAAATTAATGAGTCCACTTGCTGACCGGCTGTCGGTATTGACCAATGCATTTTATAAGGTATGTGACCATACCATTACCTATATACGGCAAGATGTCAACATGTAATTATGCTGTAACGCTTAGGCCGTCAGCATTTATTGATAACTTGTGATAAAAAATTTTCCCTGTTTAACTCTTACCTTGAAGAGCAAAAAACCCATACCGGAAGTTATGATCTTATGTTAGGGTGTGTGACGGTCAGTGTTGGGTATATTGGGTACTTATTACAAATGATACATTAGTACAAACCAATACCGTATTAAGATTTGTTACAATGGTGTGTGTTAGGGTTACATTTCAATTGTGTGTTAGGGTTACAGGGTTATTTCACCACCACAACACAATAGGACAGTAACCACAAGTCGACTTCATTGTCACAAGTTTAACTCGCACCAGGAGAAGTCGAAAAAATAATTAAACTAGAAAGTGCCCCTCGGGGCACAGGTCTCCACCAAGCCAGGTCAGGTTGTGGCCTCCTGGTGGCGCTATAACAGGCCAATGTTAAAAGGATGGGATATTGTCGTATCTGGACGCATAATTCTACCTAGGCTAAAGTCACTGTGGGAATCAATATTTCAGTCTGTGCATAGTAAGTGGCCTGGCTGCCGGGTGTGACAGGAATTAGCATGCTCTATTGTTTAAACCAACAGGTCACTTGATTAAGTCTCAAGACAGCATTTCTATCTGCATCTCAATGACATTCGTATGTAAAAATACCGTCTGTCCTCCCAGGAACACCTCTGTTGTAGACCACATATAATGTCTGTGTTTGCGATGTTAAAGGAGTGATATAGCGGCCAAGCCACGAGAGTGGTGAGGCTGTGTCCGTGTGCTCCCGTGGGCCAGCCTGGCCCACGGGAAGCGCTCTGCTGTCTGTCTCGGTTATTGCAATAAATACAACGCTACACTTCAGTTCACATCTCTCTGCCTGCGTGTTTTTCCCTCCGATCGTCTGAGGTTTTTGATGCTGAAATACTCTTCGTCATTTGTCTATTTTAGTCCAGTTTTAGTGAGTGTATAGTCAGAAATTACACATCATTAAAATTCTCAGCCTAGTAAGAAAGTGTGTGAAAGATTTCACGTAAATTTCACATGATTTGAGGTTTTTTGTTCAAAACGGGCCAATCTTGCAGACTTTGAAAGCTAATTATAGACAATTTAATTGGGATATAAAATATCGGACTGGACTGCCAACGACGTCTTTAACTCCTTTTAACATGGCGTGGAGTGGAAGAACTCTGAGCCCCCCACCACACGTATAAACGGTACTTTTTGGCCAAAAGAGGATTTTGTTTCCACCGGGGAAAAAAATACTTTGTTACTCCACTGTGCCTTCTACCGATATTGCCCAGAGAATTGCCTCATAGAGATTTATTTTTTTTCTCTGGTGAAAGAAAATCCCTTTCTGGCCAAAAAGTACCGTTTATACGTGTGGTGGGGGGCTCAGAGTGCTTCCACTAAGGAAAGTATAGGCTTTCTAATGACACAACCCACCTTTGTTTTGGTGAGTAGCAACTTTTTTCTTTTTATTTACGCTAAAGACAAGAGGCTGGTTTGGAGGCTTCAGAAGAACGACGACGCAGGACGGCGAGGGAGGACCCGCGCTGCATGCTGGTTGTTGGAGGAAGGAGTGACGTTGGACGCCGGTTTGACAGCTAGCTGTCAGAGAGCGAACGCTAAGTCGAACCCTTTCATGAACTATATTCTAATTTCTGGCCGTTTGCTATAATTAACGGAGCTTCTATATCTGTTCAGGGTAGAAATAAGCTGCATTGTAGGAGGAGGACAAGTGCGAGAATTTTGTATGGCTACGGCCAGGGGAGGGGGGGGGTGAGAACTGGAAGTAAGCGAAGCGCCTCAGTAGAGAGCGCAACTGGAGGGAAAATGAGGAAGACTGACAGCGCCGAGTTTAAAGTAGTGTTTAAACTGAGTGACCCAAAGGGAACGGGGGGGTTTAGAGCATTGCATCCCATTAAGATTGCAGATTCCCTGAAAGGTGTTGAAGTAGAGGCAAGAATACTAGGTGATGGCACGCTCATGGCGACGTGCACGAGTGCGGAAACGCAAAAGAAAGCCCTTCGTATCAAAAAGATAGCAGGGCAAAAAGTAGAGGCGGCTATCGGAAACAGAAGTGAGGGAATAAAAGGAGTGATATATGATGTCAGTATTGCCATAACTGAGGAAGAAGTGATCAAGCTAATGAAGGGTGGGAAAATCAAAGAAGTGAAGAGATTTAAAGCACGGGTCGGGGGTAATCCGGACACCCCGATTATGATAACCTTTGAGGGTGACAGCCTGCCGCCCAGAGTGTTTATTGGGTGCTTATCATTCCAAGTGAGAAAATATGAGAGGCCCCCGCTAAGATGCTTCAAATGCCAGAGATTTGGCCACATTGCTGCGTTGTGTCGCGGCAATCAGAGATGCTCAAAATATGGGGGGGGGGCATGATCTGTTAAAATGCGAAGCAACGGATGGCGAGCCGAAATGTTGCAACTGCGGTGGCACTCATATGGCATCCTTTAGGGGATGCCCTCACTCTGAGAGGGCAAAGCGTGTGCAGTACGTTAAAGAACAGCAGAATATTTCGTATGCGGATGCGCTAAGGAAGGTAGACGGGAAAGGTGACAACACGTCCGTGTATGTTGGCTCTGCTCAGATGTCCCCGAGAGCAATGCCATGCTTCCCACAACCCTCAGTACCTGCGGATTCAATTGTGGTAAAAAAAGAAACCCTAATAGCGTTTATAACTGATGTGGTGGTGGCTACCGTGGGTACAAAGGATAAGGTAATCAAGGATTTAAGCAAGTCTGACATCTTGAGGGCGGTGGTTGAGGCAGCTGGGAGATACTTGGGAGGAGAACCATGTGATCCTTTAGCGCTGCATAAATGCATGCAGGAGACAGAAAGTAACAACCGTAGCAGGTCTAGGACAGGCAGCCAGGCAAGGGTGCAGCCTCCGCCTAAAACGCGTCAGTGGGTGGAAGACGCAATCGAAGGTGACGATGGCGTTGATGGAGATGATGATTAAAATAATTATCATGTTTAGCAATTTGCAATGGAATGCAAGGAGCCTTATTGCAAATGGACAAGAGCTTAAGAAATGTGTGGACATTGGAGAGGATAAGCCTGATTTAATATGCATTCAAGAGACCTGGCTGAAGCCATGTGTTGACTTCGTAATGCCAGGCTATGAAGGTGTAAGGAAGGATAGGGAAGAAGGAACAGGTGGAGGGTGTGCAGTGTTTGTCAAAACAGGGACCCAGTACAAGGCAGTAGACATACAGTCTAGTCAGCTCCCCAGTCATTTGGGTGGGGGACTTCAACGCCCACAACCCACTGTGGGGGAGTGAAAAGAGGGATAGGAATGGAAACACGTTGGAGGAGTTTCTAGAAAGGCACGGGTTGATAGTCATGAATGATGGTAGGCCCACTAGAATCAAGATAGAGACAGGAAAGCTGACATGCTTGGATTTAACACTTGCATCCCCGGCTCTGGACAGAGTTGGGGGGTGGGAAACCATCGAGGAAAACACAATGGGCAGTGACCATTTCCCTATACTGAGTGGGTTTGGCAGGGCTTTGACAATAGGAGTGGAGGGCAGGCCCAAAGTGTTTAATTTTGCCCGTGCAGATTGGGTAAAGTTTGAAGCAGAGACAGCAGCCCTAGTGGGGGAAGTCGAAAGTGACGGAACAATTGACAGCTTTAATGAGTCATTAAGCTCATTTATACTAACGGCAGCACAAAACTCAATCCCCATAAGGCAGAGTCCTAAAGACAGAGTAGCTGTCCCGTGGTGGAACAAGGACTGTGATGTAGCCCTAAAGGATAGGAATAGGGCCTACCTAAAGCTAAGGAAACTTCATTCGCAAAGTAAGGCGATTGATTACAAAAGGCTGAGAGCAGTTGCAAGAAAAGTTATTAAGGAAGCCAAGAGGAATTGTTGGAGGAAGTATTGTGGCACAATAGGCCCGGACACCCCCTTGAGGGAAGTATGGTCAAGAGTCCACAGAATGGCAGGGAAATTTAAGAGGTACACAATGCCAGTTCTGAATGACGGGGTAAGGGAGGCAGTAAGCAGCGGAGAGAAGGCGAGCATGTGTGTCAGAGTATTCCAGGCTGTGCACAACTCAACAGCCTTGGGAGAAGAAGGGGTGAGGAAAAGAGCGGAGGTGCTGAGGAACGAGCAATGGAAGCTTAACCACTGCCATGAAAATAGTGACACTTTTAATTTGCATTTTTCACTCAAGGAATTGAGAGATGCGACGGGGCCAACACTGCCCCAGGAAGAGATAGGCTGTGCTATGACATGTTTAAGCATTTAAATGACCTTGTGCTTGATGAGGTATTAGTGCTGTTTAATGTGGTATGGGAGGCAGGGAGTCTGCCAGCAGAATGGAAGCACGCAGTCATAATACCAATACTGAAAATACATAGTAAATATATAGGTAAAAATGCATCAAGGCCTGATTCATATTGCCCTATAGCTTTGACGTCAGTAGTGTGCAAAATAATGGAACGCATGGTAACCAACAGGCTGGTGTACTTTCTAGAAACAAGAGGAGTGTTTGTTGACTACCAAAATGGGTTCAGAATAGGAAGAGGCACAATGGACTCTGTAGCAGTCTTGGACTTGGAGATTAGAAAGGCTATAGCTAATAAGGAAGCTATGGTAGGAGTGTTCCTAGACATTGAAAAAGCCTACGACTCTATGTGGAAGGAAGGGGTACTAATTAAGCTACATGATGCAGGGGTAAAGGGGAGGATGCTCAACTGGATCAAGGATTTTCTCATGGGTAGAACAATCCAGGTGAGAGTGGGTGAGAGTGGCTTGCTCCGAAACAGTCCATATAGAGAATGGTACCCCCCAGGGCTCAGTAATCAGCCCAGTACTATTTAATGTCATGATTAATGACATCTTTAAAAATACAGGGCAAGGATTTGGCAGGTCCCTATTTGCGGACGAAGGGGCCATTTGGAGAAGAGGCAGGAATGTGGAGTTCCTATTTAAGAAAATTCAAGAAGGGCTAAAGGCGATAGAAGAGTGGGCAGACAGGTGGAGCTTTAAAATGTCGGTGCCAAAGAGCAACTTCATGGTGTTTGGGCTAAAACGTAAAGTACCGCAAGTACAGCTAAAGCTATACGGGGCTCCCTTACAGCGAGTCAAGGAATTCAAATTTCTTGGCATGTGGCTGGATGAAAGGCTAACATGGAAAGTCCACATAGGGAAAGTGAGAAACAAGTGCGAAAAGGTAATAAACGTCCTCCGGAGCCTGGCTGGGTAAATGCGATAAATAAAATAAATCCTTTTCTTAACTTGTGTGGCAGCGCTACAAGCTAATGGCAATCATTTGGGCACTTTGGTGGATTGAACAAGTTAAGCCAAGCAAAGTTATAATCTGCTCTGACTCAGCTGCCACCCTGATGGCCTTGAGGAGTGGGACATCTAGAGCCAGAGCCGACCTGGTGAATGAGGCCATGATAAGCGTATAGGATACAGAAAGTGGGGGTGGATATAGGTTTCCTTTGTGTCCCGGGGCATGCAGGGGTAGAGGGGAACGAAATAGCTGATAAATTGGCCAGAATGTCACTCGAGAGGCAACACATAGATGTGGGCATCCTGCTGGGCAAACCTGAGTTTTACTGTGCCATAAAGGAGGGGCTTGAGAAACAGTGGCAAGAGGAGTGGAATAATGAAGAGAGAGGGAGACTGTATTTCTCAGCACAGGCATCTGTCAAAAGGAGGAGTGTGTGTACGGGAGGTGACAGAAGAGACTCAGTCAAACTGACTCGGCTAAGACTTGGGCACGGCGGGCTAGCCAGTTGCCTGAGAATAGTGGGAAAACACCCAGATGGCCTTTGCGAGTGTGGAAGAGCAGAGATTGTTGTCCACGCCCTATTTGAGTGTGAGAGATACAGCGCAGAAAGAGCCAAGCTATGTGAGGAACTAGCCAATATCGGCATACCCACTGTGGAGTACAAGACCCTGTTCAGCCGGGGAAAGGAGCAACATGCTGTGGAGAGGAGCGTCCTAGCCTTCCTCCACAATACAGACCTCTATAAGAGGATATAGAGCACAGAGCGGAGTATCATCATGAACGGTGGAGGGCAGTAATACGCGAAAGCGTCTACACTGCCGGAAATCCCAACAGAAGAAGAAGAAGAGGCTGGTCTGCATTCATGCGAGCGGCGGAAGTTGAGAGTAACATAGCTCTAAATGCAACGCATTAGAGCTATGGACCAGAGCTAGATATAATGGGAAAAGGGGGCCAGTTTAGAATTGCAGCCGTCCGTAGGTGGTCTTAAAACAAGTTACATTATTACTGCTGCTAGTATTAACTACTGCTTGTTTATAACAAGTTACAATATTATTGCTGCTGCTAGTATTAACTACTGCTTGTTTAGGAGCATGTATAACTAACAAGCAGATATGAGTGAAATACTCGTCGTGACGTTGTTCCATGTTAAAAGATGAGTCAATAATATAAAAGATAAATGTAGTAAAAACAAGGTGAATCATCTTACCTGCTGGGTTTCAGGGTTGAGCTGCTTAACGAACACACTGTTTCCAAACCTTTACTATTATTATTATTATTATTATTATTAATAAAGTGTTTTCTAACGACACTGCAGGCTAACAGCTAGCTGTGTGCGAACGCACATAGGTCTACTGTCTGTCTGTGCACATGCGCTGTGCGCATGCGCACTAGCAATGCTGCTGCCGAGCCATATAAAGTGAGACAGAGTTACGACAACTCCGTTCACGTCACGGGGCTCAGTCCAATGGCGGCTCTTCTACATAGACTTCTATAATGGGGACATTCACCCGGCACGTTAAAATTACCACCGCTGAAGTGACCTTGGACAAGGCACTGAACCCCTACCATGAAATGTTCTATGAGCAGGGCCTGGCTGTAAACAAGTTATTGAGCTTAGTTCAGTTACCCTGGGTAAACATAGTACCTTTCCTTTCCTTTTCTGCCCCCTCAATGTCGTAACTCTCTCTGTGGCTCTGCCCTGCTGGAGCCTGGAGGGTGCACGGTGCACGGTGCACGTACCGTATACGGTCACTAGGGGGAGCCATAGTACAGTGTAATACAATGGGGAGCAGCTATGGAACAGCTATAGAGCTGAAAACTCTCCCATAGAGATTTACTAAAATATTTATATAAATTATTCTGAGCCTAGACTCAAGCCATCCAGGATCCCGGTGAGTCATGACACCATAACACCTCTGATTCTGAGAAAACAAACAAACAACAAGATTGCAATTATATGATTTACTACATTTCATAAATGCTCTTTGTTTAGCGTTTTTCATTTATTCTCAGAATCAGAGGTTTTATGGCCATGATTCACCAGGATCCCGGAAGGCTTGATTCTAGGCTTAAAATAATTTATGTAAATATTTGAATCCATTTAAGTATATTTTTTAAATAAATGTATAAATATTTTTGGGAAAATAAATGATTGGTCGGTTTTTTCAGTGGGTCCAGAAAACCACGCTCACTTCTATGTTTTATACTGTGATGTCATCAAAGTCTATCTTCACTAAATCATTTTAAATATAAACTTAAAACCATTTGATGAATCACATCTAACAATTCATTGTCAGTCTCTTCCAAACACACTACACAATTACATTTCTACTAATATGTATTTTTACTTTTTAATTTATACTGTGTATCCATTGTTGTATTATTTGTTTGATTTCTATGATTTATTTTGTTAAATTAGATTAACCTTACAAATCCCCACACGGTTTTCTAAATCTCGCCCTACAATATGTTGTTGTTCCAAATGTGTTGTTTTAAAATGTGCGAAAAATAATCCTATTCATCATAGGAATTGTATTATAGCGAATACATTTGATTACACCAATATTCCCTTTATTCTAACTCCAGCTAATCCAGCTCTTTCCATTCCCTCCCTTCTTCTGTATACTTTCTGCAGTATAGGCTACCTACAGAAGTATACAGATTTATTGATTAATTGAAAATGGAGGACCCTGATGTAATCATGTAAACAAGTCTTGGTTGATGACGTGTCCAAGTTCATGATGTTTAATTAACTGAAGAACTCTGGAAGTGTTGCAGTACCAGTGACAACCAGGAACAGACTGAAGACCTCTGGGAGTTTTAGTACCAGTGACAACCAGGAACAGACTGAAGAACTCTGGTAGTTGTAGTACCAGTGACAACCAGGAACAGCTTGGGTGACGGCCACCAAGAGGGTGACATCTGGAGAGACAGAGGACGGCCGGAGAGGGTTGACAGCCCAAAACACTTCCGTGCGGAGGAACCCAAAACGCTACAGACTGCAGTAACACCTGCAAGGAGGGTTTAAAATTAGCCTCGGTGCAGCTTGAGAGGCTGGCTGTATAGCTGGAGTTGTACCGAAGCTGATGCCACTAGGACACAGGACAGAGACAGTGGGGGCTGTAGTGTAGCATGCCACTAGGACACAGGACTGAGACAGTGGGGGATGTAGTGTAGCATGCCACTAGTACACAGGACAGAGACAGTGGGGGCTCTGGGGCTGTAGTGTAGCATGCCACTAGGACACAGGCCGGGGCAGCCGTTTCGACCGAAAATCAACCGATAATTCCCAGTAGGTTACTTATTACGCCGATCTAGCCGATCGGCTCGTCTGGAGCCTACTGGCTGTGATTGGCATTGGCGATAACCGATCTTATCGGTCTAGTCAGGTCTACTGGACATACTGGGAGCCTACTGAAAATGACAAGCCTCCTCATACCCTCCCCTAAACTTAACCGCAAGCATGTCGCAGCGCGATCCTAATATTAACCCATGTTCGCCAAACTTAATCCTGTCGTTTTTTGTTTTTTTTTGGCGGCAGAGCATGCCCATATACGTCGAAAACTATCGTATTGATCCTAAGTGATCACTGCGGTCTTGTCTATTGATAACAGTCGAATTGGGTGGCCAGGGTCTGATCAGCCATGGTTGGGTCTCATGGAGGAGGGTGTCTGTTGTAAGACCCAGAAACACCCAACAATCCCAGGTTTACAACACTGATGATGTGTCCAAGTTCATGCATCAGTATATGTTTAATTAACTGTATCTACTGCTGCTTTGTGTATCCCAACTCAGACTGTGTTTAATTAACTGTATCTGCTGCTGCTTTGTGTATCCTGACTCAGACTGTATGCCAACTGCAACATGGAGAGACGTCAAGGTGTCTGATTTCAATACACATCATGTACCATATATGGCATAGACTTACTTTATTCTGTTATTCTATTTGATCATAAAAGGAAAATGTACTCTGGAATAAATATACAAATTGATTCATTGTCTAATATTAATCATATTTAGATTTATTAATTGATTTACTAAACAGTGTAATGAAGTTACAGCACTGCTTTGCCCGTTAGAGTAAGCATGTTTATTTGTACATGGAATGCAGTGTGCTTTACACACACAACATCTGGGCGGGAACCCCTTTTGGTGTTTTAAGCATTATGCTATACTTTAGCTATTGAAAAAATAGCAGATCTACAAGCTCGTAGCGTGGGACAGAGTGCCGTGCTACAAGCTTGTAGATCTGCTATGTTTTAATATTTTGAAAATGTGGTGCAAATCTAATATATAGCCTATTCTTTCACAGCAAAAGTTTTTAACTCTAATCTTTGCTCCTGGGGGTCCCTGGAACAACATATTTTCAGATGGGAGTCTAAATGGGTTAAGAGCAATGCAAAGGGTGATGCATTCACAATAAAAGGACATTTGAATACAATCAAAACTATTGGTTTAGAATAGAAACAATAAAATAAAATAAAAAAGCAAACTGAATACAGACCCATAAACCTCAGTAAAAAGCAGCAGTAAACAGAAACGTCTTGGGCTGATTTCAAACAAATATATATAGGCCTATATGTATATGTGACAGAAGTTGGGTTAGGTAGAGGTTCAGCCAGACTGTTGAACACTCAACATTGTTTTACTTACTGTGAAGTTGCCCGAACGGCCAAGGCTCCAAGAACAGTCAGACATGTTCGTTAAGGGCTTTTATTTTCCCCAAACTCCGCCACCAACATCCAGACAGTTTTCTTTAGTGCAATTCACATACACAAACTAAATACTGGCCAACAATAGACCAACAAAACAAATACTTAGGCAAACACAATTGAACAAGACCAAATAGGATGAGAACTCCTTGATCCCACAAGGCCCTGTAGCTCTCCCCCATAAATAAATACTGCCATAACTAATCCCTTGTATAAAAGTAAACTAAATATACTAAAGATATGTTACCATTCAACAAATATAAATAAGCATGAACACTCAATGACAAATACTCAAACCATAAGAAGTAACCCCCCTCCCCTGCATAGCACTTGGCCCCTTCCTAAATCAAGGGCAACCTGCCACCAGCAGTGCAGGAGAGACAATTAGCAAACAATCAGTGAACACACAGTTTTCCATACAAAAGTTTAAAACATTAGTCCTTGCATGTTAAAGAAAGCAGTTTAAAGTGTCTTTGTATATAGGGCACAGGTTGCCCCGTGACATTCCCCCCCCCCTTCAGAAGACGCCCCCTGTGGCGTCCTCAAAAGAAGGTTCGCTGTACAGTTCTGGCCCGTTCTGTAGAGGACCCCAGAGTTGGAAAACACAAATGAAAGTCACCATTCGTCTCCATGCCTCACCACTGGCACCAGTGCTGCCGCCGCCCTGTCGCTGCCACCGGCCGGTTCTGTTGCTCTGCAGGCGCCATCGGCTGAACCCTGGTTGCCTCAGTGTCCACTGGAGCTGGGTGATTTGAGGGTTGACTCTCTTGAGCTGAGGGTTGACCATGTTGAGCTGGGGGTTGACCATGTTGAGCTGGTGCTCGTGCCTCTCCTCAGGACTCCTCTTGAACCATCTGAAGGTCTCAAACTGCCTGGCACTGTTAACAAACACTGCCTCTTGGGAAGTGGTTGTGTCCCCCTTGGGCTGGAAGTCACCGATGGCTCCCCCTGGGGCACCCTCTTCCTCTGAGACTGTGGCTTGCTGTTGCTGGTGTTGGGATATCTTGGGAGGCATCCTGAACTGTTCATACTTTTCCGCTGCCACCACATGTGAAGTTGCCCGAACGGCCAAGGCTCCAAGAACAGTCAGAAATGTTCGTTAAGGGAGAATATCCACTATTGATTTAAAATCTACCTCTTCTTCCGTCCAGTTAGTTAGAGTTACCTCTGTAGTATCACCACTGAAAAACCATGAACTACTTAATTGGGAAAGCAGCTGATCCCGCCAATGTGAACACCCCATCTCTTTCCGCTAGAATCCGCAATCAGAGAGTCATCAATGGTGCATTTGACCACCGTGCTGTGGACCCTCAGTACGCCTATGCCGGCCAACCACCTGGCCAAGCTCAAGTAGGTGTTGGACCAGCCGACGTATCTGCTCAGGCTCCTCTTGACAATGTGGGGGTCTTCTCATCCTTGGGGACTGCTGGAGGAAACATCCTAAAGTGCATCTTCTTCCGAACTGTTGACCTTGCCCCCTTTAGCAACGCCGCAGATAGAAGCCACCCAGATAGAAGCTCGGGCCGAATTAGCTCAGCTTCTCAACACCGGAGCGACGCTCGCTGAACAGGCCTGGTTCATGGATCGGGTTGCAGCGGGATAGGCAGATAATCAACCAGCAAAATGCCGCCAATCACGCTGCAGTAGCCAATAACCCCGTCCCGGTAGTCGTTCATGACATAAACAGAATTGGTGCACTGGGAGGTCCAGACAGATGGAGTCTAATGGACCGAACCTGGCACAGCAATCCCACTCTCCAGGATAAATTGGACTTCATCCTGATGTGTGTAGGTCGTCTCACAGCCAAGCAGAAGGCTAGGGCCATGTATCCTGTGCTGACACTAATTCTCTCCTTCGCTACTCGAGGGAATCTGGGTCCGGACAAGATTGCACGCCTGCAGAGTGATCTCAAGGATGTTATGGGTACCTTTATTGAGATGCTGAAACCGGATGATCTGAGACTGACCTTCGCCAACTTCTCTGACAACATCAAGGACGGGGATGCAGGTGCAATCATGACCCGTTGGAGTGGATACTTCACCGGAAACTCCTTAATTCGGATATGCATAACACTGAACCAGGCACAAGGAGCAGGATTGACCAGCCTTGACACTATCAATCTCCTCACCTCCTGATCAGACTCTACCCCCAGAGTGGGCAGACGCCACCACTGCTACACAAGCAGTCACAACGCATACTACGGTTTCCGTCAAGACCTTGGCCCTGTCAGAGCTACCAAGTACAAAAGACTAGCTTGGGCATGCAGCCTCCTTCTGATCGCCGCAGGGAAGAAGAATCTTGGGAATTACAAGGGGTTCGTTGCGGGAACAAACCTCAGACCGAGAATGTGATAACTATGGTCAAAGCATACATGGCTTCTCAAACCTCTGCCAACATGAACACTGATGCCACAGCTGCCGAAGCAGCCTCCACCGCTGCCTACGTGAACATGGTGGTTCAGTACCCCGCCAATATGATGTAGAACAACATCAAGTGTACCACGGATAGCATGGCCCCCTGTATCGCCAGTAAGTGCATCTCGTTATTATCTTATATACATCACAGTGTGTAATACGTTTACGGTCATTAGGATCTCACAGTTAGATATTGTCTTAAAGAAATAATAATAATAAATGTTCGTTAAGGGCTTTTATTTTCCCCAAACTCATCCACCAACCTCCAGACAGTTTTCTTCAGTGCAATTCACATACACAAACTAAATACTGGCCAACAATAGACCAACAAAACAAATACTTAGGCAAGTATTTAACAACTGGTTTTATTATATTATTTATTATTATTATTATTATTATTATTATTATTGGGACTGATTGAGGGTAGCTACTGGGACGTAAGTCGGGACTTGATCACTCCCGGCTGGGTCGCCTGAGTGAGGGGTATGATGTTGAGAGACCCGAAACCCCATTGACCTCAGGATACATCACTGAGGATACGTCCCAGGTGCATCCATGCGATGTTTTTCAGTTATAGTTCGTCTATTTATAGTGACTCATAGGAATAGACTGTGACAACCAGGTATAGTCTGGTGACCACCGGAGAGACGGGTGACAGCCGGAATGTAGACGGCACCCGGGTGAGCAGTATGGGTTAGCGCCTCAGCCTGTGTCCTCCGTGAGGAGGAAGCCCAACAACCCTCGGTGAGGCCTTTGGGAGGGCCATGCAAGCGGAACCGCAGCACCATGACCCTGCGGAACCATTGCCCACACTTCCTGAATGAACTATCTGGTGCTGGGACTCTGGTGCAACGCACAGGTTCTCACTCTACTCCTGGTGAGAGCAGGAGTGGACCTGGTGAGACGTAGGAGGGTCCCGGCCAGGAGACAACCCACAGAGCCTAGTCCCTCCATGTGCCAGAAGTGTACCTCCCAGCCCTGACAGAGTAGTTCTGGAGTAGTTCCAACGGATTGTGTGCCCCTGGTTTTTCCCTAGTGGGACTGATTGAGGGTAGCTACTGGGACGTAAGTCGGGACTTGATCACTCCCGGCTGGGTCGCCTGAGTGAGGGGTATGATGTTGAGAGACCCGAAACCCTGTTGACCTCAGGATACATCACTGAGGATACGTCCCAGGTGCATCCATGCAATGTTTTTTTTGTTTTAGTTATTGTATATTCGTACGTCTCTTAATGTTTTGATGAATTGAAAATGGTGGGCCCCAGTGTAAACAAGTGTAATGCTTTATGGTGTCGTCCACTCACAGTTAACAGTTTTTTGTATTGAGTTGTACTTGAAATGTACTGTAATTCTGCAAACTGTTAATCAATCAATCAATCAATCAATCAGATTGACCAGTTGGTCATGATGGACTATCAAGTCGGTTCATGGACTCAGACCTTTAACAGCCACATTAGCACCATCAAAGTCAGATTACATTTGTATTTAACCAAACAGGATCTAGACAATCTTGGCTGTGTATTAATCTTCAGTAGGCTTGACTACTGTAACAGAGTCTGATGACTGCAGTTCACTCAGAACGCTGAAAATCGTCAGAAATACAAAGAGAGTTGAACATTGATCAGTTCTTAAATCTTAACGCTGGCTCCTTGAGTGTCAAAATACTACTGTTGGTCTATAAAGCATGATTTGGGGCCTCTGATATTGTGTTATCATACACCATTCATACCTCTAAGGTGAACCTAAAATTAAAAAATAGCATTAAGTTTAATGTGTAACATATCTGGAACAAACCCCCTGAAAATTGCAGCTCTGCAACAACTCTGTTATTTGAAATCACAGCTAAAAGAAGCATGCATGTTTGCTGCTGCCTTAATTGAGATGGTGTAATTATTATAAATATTATTCTACACTGACATTTAATTTAATTTATTATTTATTATTATTAATTTCCGTTTCCGATTGTTTTTGTTCTTGTACTAGCCTCTGCTCTGTGTCCTGAATATGTGATTTTTTTATGGCAACATTGTTCAAATCCAGAGTGGAATAGGCAAGTTACACAGTGCAGCTTTAACTTTATATTTTTAGTTTTTACTGAATTTAATTTCACTTTTATGATTTCATATTTTCTTTTCTTAATGTTGTACATAAAACACATTCAATTGTCTTGTTGTTGTGAGCAGTGATTGGCCAGTTGTGTTCCATTGTTAGTGTGTCCCGCCCCCTCACTCTGATTGGATGATCAGGGCCCTCTTTTAGTATTTAACAAGAGTTTGTTCTGCTAGGTGTCACAGTCACATTAATCTCTGCTAGTTGTTAAGAGCTGAACATCTCCTTTCTGCACCAGCTGAAGCGTCTAGTTTTGGTTCTACTTCAGTACTAGGCCCATTTAAAAATCAATTTGGACAGGTTTTGACTTTAGTTATGGCTTTACTACAAACATTGAAGTCCATGGTCAACCAGAGACTATCTGCTGCTGCTGAAGAGATATTTGGGGTCATTAAAAATAATTCTGGTGAGGCATGGAGACGAATGGTGACTTCCATTTGTGTTTTCCAACTCTGGGGTCCTCTCAGAACGGGCCAGAACTGTACAGCGGACCTTCTTTATTGAAGCTTTCCACATCAAGCAATAAACTGACCGCCAACGCAGACTACTAGATATGGTTTTACAACCAATCGTCAAAAAACACAGAGCAGTTTGGTAAAACCTTTACAGAGAGAGAGAGAGACCATTGCTGTTTAATTTCTTAAACAGCAATGGTGACTATTTGGAATGGAAGAGGAACTGGTTGAAACTTTGTGAGCTTGCATTGATAATAGTCAATAGCATTCTATATTGTTTCCTCCATTCATGTCTGTTCATGTATGTTAAACAAATATTGACAATGGAATCAAGTAGTTAAGGAAGAATTAAATAAACTATTGATCGTGTATAATCATAGACTGTTTAAAAGGAGGAAATTAATTGAACTTGCCGCATTCCAAAACAACAGGGGCTATATCTGATAGCAGTAAGGAGTGTCTTGTTTTAGAAATGAAGCATTGAAGAAACAATCATTTGAAGTTAGGACAGATATGCAGCAGAAGTTCCCTCTGACTACATCTACATAACTGGTTGAGCACTCCAACTCTTGACTAATACATTACAAAGACATGATAGAATGTTCAAACATAATAATGGGTTTCTCTTTTATATATTCTGTCTAGACGCCATACACCTCCTTGTGTGTAAAGAGGAGGTATTCCCTGAGCAGCAGGAGAGAACCTCCAGTCTGTTCCAAGAGGAACCAGAGTCTCCACAGATTAAAGAGGATCAGGAGGAGAAAACCCCCAGTCTGATCAAAGAGGAACCAGAGTCTCCACAGATTAACCGTTTGGCTGCCACCTGCTGGACGCAAAGCCAACTTCTGACTGTCACGGTCTGTGGGGAAGATTTATAGGTTGCGCACGCAGCACAGAAACGGATGTTGTGGGCGTCCATCTTGTGCTAAAAAAAATGCGTCAATGCTAGCGAGCTAAAATATAGCCATCCTTGCTCTAGAAAGCACCAATGTTTCCATCTAGACCACCGGATAATCAGCAAAGACCTCCAACCATCGCGCTAATTGACCAAACCATGGAGAGATCTGTAGATATAGACCTGTATAATGGGAGGTGGACGGCAACGTGCATGCGCAATCCGGTCTTGTACGCTAAAGAAGGAAAGGCCGACCCAAAATAATAATGAAAAAATAGTTCTCAGCGTCGCGGATTGATATCCATAATAAAGCTAATCTGACGGAGCATTCCGACACGAGCGGAAGGTTATTACAGACTTTATGGCGGAGCATTCCGCCAAAAGTATGGATTGTGTTAAAGATGAACATGATGAGATACTTCAAAGATCAGAGGTGGATGGTGGATCAACAGAGATATTACTGTCGGTAAAACATGAAGATGTTGAAAACATACAAACAGAACCTGTATCCAGGCCCAGCACCTCATCTCAACACATGGGAACACAAGCTGATGTAGAGGACTGTGGAACATCACAACCAACTAGTCATAGGCGGCGGGTGCGTTTTACCTTTGGGTAGGCTATAGAATTGCGTTGGGGGGGGGGGGGGGGGGGGGGGACTCTCGCGGCCGAGCGAAGCGAGGCCGCCGCCGCGGATTTATTTATTTCCCAGATGGTCTAAAAATGAGTTATTTAGCATACTTTTACCAATGAATTAGCCTATACACAGACAACGACTTTTGGACGTATTTTTCTCAAGTCTAGAGTCAGTCAGTCAGAGTAGATTACCCGGCGGTGTTGCTGCCCCTCCGAGAGGCTCATGGCTCTTGAAAGACGGCACAGAGACAGCAGTCACTCCGCTGAACGTGTCAGTGTTGCTGCAGTGGTGTGAACTGTGAACCGTGCGGACATTGACTGGTGGTGCTGAGTTCTGACAGCCACTCACTCTTGCTGTTTCCCAAAACAAACCAGCGCGCGCTACTCTTTGCTACAAAGCGACTGGAAGGACGAGGTTTACAGACATACCAATAGTAGTCAATCATATGCTGATTAGGCCAGTTGCTGTATCGTGTATAGCCTATCCGATCAGCGATCACCAGGGGGCAGCGACAACACACACACACGCACACACAATAGCCTTCTATAATGCTGCACATATATTATATATATAAAAAAAAATACCCAGCATAATTTTTGGGAAGGCTAAGCCTTCCCTAGCCTTACGCACCCGCCGCCTATGCAACTAGTGATGATCAGCTCCTCTCTTCACACTATTCTGAATCTGACATCACTGAAGACAGTGATGAGTGGGATGAGACCATGAATGACCAGTCAGGTTTAAACACACTGAGATCACACAATGCACAACACATGGGAGGAAAGTTTGTTTTTGAGCAATAAGCTGCTCCACAACCTCAAATCACCCAAACAAAGTCACTCCATGATGAGTCACATAGGTAAGAAAGGTTTTAGTTGTGCAGATTGTGGCAAAATGTTCAATCGCAAAGGAAATCTGAAGACACACACACAATGATTCATTCAGGGGAAAAGCCATTTGCTTGCACAGTGTGCGGCACATGCTTTAGTCAAAAGAGTGATCTAAAAAAACACATGATGACTCACACAGGGAAAAGGCCATTTACTTGTACAGTTTGTGAAAAATACTTTAGTCGGATTCATACTCTAAAAACACACATGAGGACTCATACAGGGGAAAGGCTCTTTACATGTACAGTTTGTGGCACAGGCTTTTAGCCAAACAGGTAATTTAAAATTACACATGATGACTCACACAGGGGAAAAGCCCTTTACGTGTACAGTTTGTGGCAAGGGCTGTAGTCTAAAGACTGATCTAAAAAGACACATGATGAGTCATACAGGGGAAAAGCCCTTTACGTGTACAGTTTGTGGCAAGAGCTGTAGTCTAAAGACTGATCTAAAAAGACACATGATGAGTCATACAGGGGAAAAGCCCTTTACGTGTACAGTTTGTGGCACGGGCTGTAGTCATAATGGGGATTTAAACATACACATGAGGACTCATACAGGGGGAAAACCCTTTACATGTACAGTCTGTGGCAAAGGCTGTAGTCTAAAGACTGATCTAAAAAGACACATGATGAGTCATACAGGGGAATAGCCCTTTACGTGTACAGTTTGTGGCAAGGGCTGGACTCATATTGGGAAATTAAAAGCACACATGAGGACTCATACAGGGAAAAAGCCATTTGAGTGTAAAGTTTGTGAAAAAGGCTTTATTCGATTTGATACTCTAAAAACCCATATGAAGACACATATATTGGAAAAATCTGTTAAATGATGCGTTTTTTTTCTTCTTCAAAGGCATTAGAGTTTGCTGATACTGATATAACAATTATGAGAATCAGTGTTTGTCCACATGTCACCAGGAATTCATACGCTAGGTCGAATTGTAACTTGTCTCTGTGGGGCGCAGTACGCTGTTCAGACCAGTTATTGGTCCGACAAAATGACAACCCACCTCATCTCCTAACCCAACCATAACCGCAAGCACAGGAGCAGATGCTAATCTGACATGTGGACGCATGTCTCTGCGTGTTTGACTAACATATCATAGTATATTTTGATCACTTAGTTTGATGATTTGTTTAGATTCTCTGTAGTATTTTCTCTTCATATAATGCATCGTAAAATACAATATTCACTCTGTCATGTACCAACACTGTTTTTAATTTCTTTCTTCCTTTTTCAAAAGGTTTGACAGTTACATGTGTGTTCATTACAGAAAGTGCTGTGAACAATACAGTGACAAGAATTACTTCATTTTACATCCTGTCCTAGCCTACCAACATATAAGGAACATGATATGAGTGTAAATGATATGAGTGTAACTGATACTGTCTTCAGTAGGCTTGAATACTGTTCTGATGACTGCAGTTCATTCAGAACGCTGAATGTCTTCGACATATGTACATTTTCTAATATTACTCCTTCAGATTTGATCAAAATTCGCAAATCGGTACACATGCTCTCCATAGTCATGTGTTCAAGACGGGTTTGTTTGATTTATCATAATCCACCCTGATTGGCTACGATTGGCTTCTAAACCTTTTAGGAGTAGCCCGCTTTGTATCCGTTTTGTTCCATTCTCACAACTACTCAACACAGCGTCCAAAAACTGTGGATGCATATTCCCACTAGGCTGAGAAAGAAATGCCACTTGACAGTTTTCAAATCAGCCTCATGGTGGCGCTACAACAGGCCAAGCCGCGTCACACACGCCCCCCCCCCCCCCCCCCCCCCCCCCCCTCTCTCTCTCTCTGTGTGTGCACTGCTGCGCAAAATATATATATTTTGGCCGATCAGTCGTTGTCTGTGTATAGGCTAATTCGTTGGTAAAAGTATGCTAAATAAACTCATTTTTAGACCATCTGGGAAATAAATAAATCCGCGGCGGCGGGCTCGCTTCGCTCGGCCGCGAGAGTCCCCCCCCCCCAACGCAATAGAGCCTACCCAAGGGTAAAACGCACCCGCCGCATATGGGGCCATCCCGTATGTAGGAAGGCCCTGCAAAAAAAAAAAAAAAAGAGATCCGGGACCTCCATGATTTTTAGCGACTCGCTCCACTTTTCTACCCCAGAACAGAGCCTCGTCTGGGACGTGTCGAGTCCCTAAGAATCACGGAGGTCCCGGCTTTTTTTTGGTTGCGATTTTCACGATCGCAGCAGGGTCTCTCCCCCGGCCCTCTCCAGGGGGTGGGAGAGAGAGAGAGAGGGGGGGGGGGGGGGGGGGGGAGAGAGAGAGATCTCTAGTGTGCACTGCTGCGCAATGACACAGACGCGATGCCCCTTCCCCCCCCCCCCCCCCCCCCCCCCCCCCCCCCCCCCCACACACGGTGTGAAGGTGTGTGGTTACCAGTTACAACAATGAACCCAAATGGGTCCCCAACAAACCATCAACGTGCCTGCTCTATGAATCACGCTGGATTATAATATATTCTTCTCTACACACACACACACACACACACCGTGCGCCTCTCCCCCCTTTCTCTCTCTCTCCCCCCTCTCTCGCACACACACTTGCGTTGCCGTTGCGCGCTAGGTCTCCCGTGTCGGACTATTGTCCCGTCTAAACTACGCCTCGTCTAAACTACGGTTTGTCGGACTATTGCAGAACTGTCTGTCTAATGTCATGTCGACCTGTTGGAGTAAAAAGACGGTATTTCGGACAATGATCCGACGCTGTCGGACCATTGTCCCGTCGGCTATTTGGGTGTCGGAAAAAAGACCGCCTCCCCCGTATTGTCATTGTATTGTTCACAGCACAAGACGTCCAAACTTAAGTGAAACACATGTGTTGTGATGAGCTTTATGTATAATGAACACACATATCTGTAACTGTCAAACCTTTATTAGAAAAAGGAAGAAAGAAATTACAAACTGTGTTTTTACAGGTATGACAGAGTGACTATTGTCTTTTACGTGTCATTCTATGAAGACGGAATGCTACAGAGAATCTAACAAATCATCAACTAAGTTATCAAAATATACTATGATAATATGTTAGTCGAAACAACACGTGTCAACACACAGACAAGTTACAATTGCACAACTAGTGCATGAATTCCTGGTGGCATGTGAGAAACAGTGATTCTCATATTGTTATATCAGTATTAGCAAATTAACTCTAATGCCTTCTTTGAAGAAGTAAAAACACCCCTCATGTAACAGATTTTTTCCATTGTATGTGTCTCCATGTGTGTTTTTAGAATACCAATCCGACTAAAGCATTTTTCACAAACTTTACACTTAATGGCTTTTCCCCTGTATGAGTCCTCATGTGTTTTTTTAGATCACTCGTTTGAATACAGCCCTTGCCACAAACTGTACACGTAAAGGGCTTTTCCCCTGTGTGAGTCATCATGTGCATTTTTAGACTACCCTTTTGACTAAAGCATGTGCCGCACACTGTGCAAGCAAATGGCTTTTCCCCTGAATGAATCATTGTGTGCCTCTCCAGACATACCTTGCGATTAAACATTTTGCCACAATATGCACAACTAAAACGTTTCGTACCTATGTGACTCCTCGTGGAGTGACTTTGTTTTGGTGATTTGAGGTCATGGAGCATCTTAATGCTCAAACACAAACTATTTCCTCCCATGTATTCTGTATTGTGTGATTTCAGTGAGTTTAAACTAGACTGGTCATTCATGGTCGCATCCCACTCATCACTGTCTTCAGTGATGTTAGATTCAGAGTAGTGTGAAGAGAGAAGCTGGTCATTACTAGTTGGTTGTGATGTTCCACAGTCCACTACATCAGCTTGTGTTCCCATGTGTTGAGATGAGGTGCTGGCTACAGGTTCTGATTGTATGTTTTCATCTTCTTCATGTTTCACTGACAGTAATATATCTCTTGATCCACCATCCACCGCTGATCTTTGAAGTGGCTCATCATGTTCCTTTTTAATCTGTAGAGACTCTGGTTCCTCTTTGACCAGACTGGAGGTTCTCTCCTGCTGCTCAGGGAATACCTCCTCTTTACACACAAGGAGGTGTACGGCGTCTAGACAGAATATATAAAAGAGAAACCCATTATTAAATGTTTGAAGTTGAACATGACTTACATTCTATCATGTCTTTGTAATGTATTTAGTCAAGAGTTGGATTGCTCAACCAGTTATGTAGATGTGGTTAGAGGGAACTTCTGCTGTTAGTTCCATATCTGTCCTAACTCCAAATGATTGTTTCTTCAATGCTTCATTTCTAAAACAAGACACTCCTTGTTTCTCAAATGTAAAATGTAATTAGCTATAACCTACTGCTATCAGATATAGACCCTGTTGTTTTGGAATGCGACAAGTTCAATGCATTTCCTCATTTTAAGCAGTCTATGATTATGCACGATCAACAGTTTATTTAATTCTTCCTTACTACTTGACTACTTGATCCGTTGTCAATATTTGTTTAACAGAATGGAGGAAACAATATAGAATACTATTGACTATTATCAATGCAAGCTCACAAAGTTTCAACCAGTTCCTCTTCCATTCCAAATAGTCACCATTGCTGTTTAAGAAATTCAACAGCAATGGTGTCTCTTTCTCTCTCTCTCTCTCTCTCTGTAAAGGTTTTACCAACCTGCCCTGTGTTTGTTGACGTTTGGTTGTAAAACCATATCCAGTAGTCTGCGTTGGCGGTCAGTTTCTTGCTTGATGTGGAAAGCTTCATCCGCATACTCTGTTAGAATTCTTTCAACGACCCCAAATATCTCTTCAGCAGCAGCAGATAGTCTCTGGTTGACCATGGCCTTCAATGTTTGTAGTAAAGCCATAACTCAAGTCAAAACCTGTCCAAATAGATTTTTTAATAGGCCTAGAGCGAAGTGCTGAAGTAGAACCAAAAGTAGACGCTTCAGCTGGTGCAGAAAGGAGAAGTTCAGCTCTTAACAACTAGCAGAGATTAATGTGACACCTAGCAGAACAAACTCTTGTTAAATACTAACAGAGGGCCCTGATCATCCAATCAGAGTGAGGGGGCGGGACACACCAACAATGTAACACAACTGGCCAATCACAGCTCACAACAACAAGACAATTCAAGTCCAACTTTTTTCTAGACCCTGTTTGGATATAAAACATTTAATCTGATTTTGGTGGTGCTAATGTGTCTGTTAAAGGTCTGAGTCCATGAACCGACTCGATCAAGACCAAAATGTTCAATCTGATTGATTGATTGATTTATGAACAGTTTGCATAATTACAGTACATTTCAAGTACAACTCAATACAAAAAAACTGTTAACTGTGAGTGGACGACACCATAAAGCATTATACTTTTTTACAATAGGGCCTACCGTTTTCAATTAATCACAACATTAAGAGATGTACGAATATACACATATATATTCAAAACAGGAAATCATCATAGAGATAAACAGGGAAAATAAACATATACAGTGAGGGGGAGAGGGGGTGGGTGGGGGATTCAGATTTTACGGGGCCAGTTTCAAATCGCTGCCGTCCGTAGGTGCCTTTTGAGAGCAGTTTGGAAGGAGTCAAGGGATTTGCATGTCTTAATGACTATTTGTTGAAAGACATGTTTGTCCACTTCTGATTTCCCAAACTTTTCAAACTTTGAGTGTATTCAATTGGTTACTATGAATACCAAACGACTCGCCGACCCAGCCCGCAACAGCCCTGCCAATTGGGCTCAGCCCAAGCTGAAGCTGGGGAACAATGGACTGTAAATGGAGGGGGAAGAAGGGGGAGAAGAAAAAGAGAAGTGCCCTTTTGGGCACAGGTCTCCACCAGGAGGATAGGCGCGTGTGTGATGTTTGGCTAAATGTTTAGGAGTAATATAAACATTGTGTGTGTGTGTGTGTGTGTGTGTGTGTGTGTGTGTGTGTGTGTGTGTGATGCGGCTTGGCCTGTTGTAGCGCATTGTAGGGCATTTCTTCCTCACACAGAAGTCACATGGCTTCCTTACACAGATCCAGGTAAAAAACACTAATCGGCCAGTTATAGGCTGAGTTGAAAATGTTCAAGTGGCATTTCCACCTCTGCCACTCACACTCATCATTTAACAGATTTTTCCAATGTATGTGTCTTCATGTGTGTTTTTTAGAATACGAATCTGACTAAAGCATTTTTCAAAAACTACACTTAAATGGCTTTTCCCATGTATGAGTCCTCATGTGTTTTTTTAGATCACTCGTTTGAATACAGCCCTTGCCACAAACTGTACACGTAAAGGGCTTTTCCTATGTATATGAGTCCTCATGTGTACTTTTAGAACACACATTTGAACATAGCCCTTGCCGCACACTGTGCAAACAAATGGCTTTCCCCCTGAATGAATCATTGCATGCCTGTTCAGACTTCCCTTGTGATTAAACATTGTGCCACAATCTGCACAACTAAAACCTTTCATACTCCTCATGGAGTGACTTTGTTTTGGTAATTTGAGGACATGGAGCAACCTGTTGCTCAAAGACAAACTATGTCCTCCATGTTGTGCATTGTGTGATTTCAGTGTGTTTAAACCTGACTGGTCATCCGTGGTCTCATCACACTTAACACTGTCTTCAGTGATGTCAGATTCAGAACAGTGTGAAGAGATGAGCTGGTTATCACTAGTTGTTTGTGATGCTCCACAGTCCACTACATCAGCTTGTGTTTCCATGTGTTGAGATGAGGTGCTGGCTACGGGTTCTGTTTGTAGGCCTATGTTTTCATCATCTTCATGTTTCACTGACTGATCCAACATCCACCTCTGATCTTTGAAGTAGCTCATCATGTGCCCCTTTAATCTGTAGAGACTCTGGTTCCTCTTGGACCAGACTGGAGGTTATCTCCTGCTGCTTAGGGAATACCTCCTCTTTACACACAAGGAGGTGTATGGCATCTAGACCGAATATATAAAAGAGAAACCCATTATTACATGTTTGGACATGACCTACATTATATCATTGATATATGAATTTGTAATGTATTAGTAAGGGTTGGAGTGCTCAACCAGTTAGGCTATGTAGTTGTGGTTGGAGGGAATGAACTTCTGCTGTTAGTTCCATATCTGTCCTAACTTCACATAATTGTTTCTTACCTCAACAATGCTTCATTTCTAAAACAAGACCCTCATTGTTTCTCAAATGAAATTAGCTACAAATTATTGCTATCGCCCCTGCTGTTTTAGAATGCAACAAGTTTATTGAATGTCCTCCTTTTAAACAGTATTATTTTACATGATAAACAGTTTATTTAATTCTTCCTTACTACTTGATTCCGTTGTCAATATTTGTTTAACAGACATGAATGGAGGGAACTACAACTAGAATACTATTGACTATTATCAATGCAAGCGCACAAAGTTTCAACCAGCGGTCAGTTTCTTGCTTGATGTGGAAATCTTCGTCCTTGTACTCTGTTAGAATTATTCCAACGACCCCAAATATCTCTTCAGCAGCAGCAGATAGTCTCTGGTTGACCATGGACTTCAATGTTTGTAGTAAGGCCATAACTCAAAACCTGCCCAAATAGATTTATAAATAGAGTGAAAATCAGAAAGGAGAAGTTCAGCTCTTAACAACTAGAAGAGATTAATGTGACATCTAACAGAACAAACTCTTGTTAAATACTAACAGAGGGCCTTGCTCATCCTATCAGAGTAAGGGGGGGGGGGGGGGGGACGACACCATATCCTGTTTGGATATAAAACATTTACATTTTAATCTGAATTTGGTGGTGCTAATGTGGCTGTTAAAGGTCTGAGTCCATGAACCGACTCGGTAGTCCATCAAGACCAACTGGTCAATCTGATTGATTGATTGATTTACTGTACGTGCTTTTGTGTATTATAACCATATCTTTACAGTGAGTATGAAGTGCGACTGTGCAGACTCATCTGGTGGCGGTGAAACTATTAGATTCCCCCTCACTCCCAGGAGGCATACTATGATCCGGCGGAGCATTCAATGGTCCGAGGTACGCTGGGGGTCGGGGGAGGGTTGGGGTTAGGTTTAGGTGTCTGCCCCGGGGGAGGTTAGGGTTAGGGTGAGGGTTTGAGGTAGGTTGTCGATCGGACCAATGCTCCGTCGGATCAAAGTATAGTAACCCTCACTCCCTGACTTCCTCCTGTGTGTGGACACCACTGCACCCCTGACTGTACTGGTAACATTATAGCGTTATAGTGAGTTAAAATTGAACTTTGTTTTGATACATTTTGTAGTCCTCCTAGGTTGTTCAATCAGAATTATATTTCTAACCTAGCTGATGACACTTCCTTGCCGTTTTAAAGTATTCTGCCTTGAGCCTAAATAAAATATTATGTATATGTACTGGAACCACACATCTCTGCTCCTCCTTATCTCCGCCCAGTGGGCTTAAAATCTGCATTATTGTTTATTATCATATATTCTCTGGGTGAAATCCCCAGAGTGGCATAGTCTGGCTCTAAATGCCCAGGTCACATATACATGTGCAATTTTAACATGTTATGTGCATGTAGTTTTAACATGGTCTGCACGTTTAATATGACCTGGTGAAATATATTTCTGTACATGGCTGGACATTAGGTGTGGACAGACAATCTATTCAACCCTGTCATGAGATTAAACGCATGCATGTGTGAGATGTCTATTTGGCCATGAAATAATGACTTCATATGGCTGTGTGCAGTTGGTACAGTGATTTTAGGGATGCTTAACCTTGTAAGGTCCACATGTAGGGATGACCAATAGCTCAAGGTGTTGATCGATACATGTTCCACTCCATTCACGTACTATACTATAGGAGTAGGCTATATGCACTCTACTTATCATACTAAAAGGATCACATGCAAATTGGTTGGTCAATCCATTCAGCAACCTGATCGTTAACAATGGGACAGACATCCCCCAAAACATTCCACAACATTCACAACCAGGGTCGTCTAACGCTTTTAATATTAGTATTGGTTTAAAAAAAATCACATAGAAACAAAACAAATACATATTTTACAGATATCTGTATCTAACAAGTTAGATCATATCAAGAGTAACAAGAATAACACGTTCAAGGTGGGTTGGTAACCAAATGGACCCTTATAGATGAAACAGGTACATTTTACGCTCTCAAGAGTAAATTATTGTTTAACATCTGCATTACTTTTATGAATACATTCAGTTTGCAGTGCACAAACTGTGTGCATATTTTGTGTCTTAATCTTAAACTAGAGTCAGCTCTTGATATAGTGGCTCCTTTGAAAACAAAAAATAAACTTAACACCAGAGTGACGCCCTGGTTAAATGAGCATACACGCTCACTGAAGCAAGAATGTCGTAGAGCTGAGCGAGCTTGGAGAAAAAATAAACTCACCACCCACCTAGAGATTCTTAAAAACTCAACAGTCGCCTATAACAAAGCCTTGCGTCTAGCAAGGCAGGCATATTTCTCTGGCATTATTAACGAGAACAAGAAAAATGCCAGAGTCCTATTCTCTACCATTGAACGACTTTTAAACCCCCCCCAGTCCTACAAGCAGTCATTCCCGGCCTCTAAAGCTAAGTGTAATGAGTTTGCATGCTTTTTTGATAACAAAATCTTTAACATTAGAGCTGATATTATGCTCCCAGGGGGAGCTTATTATCGTTTTGCGCAATTGATGAAGACGAACTCCGCAAAACCATATCACAGATGACATCTTCCTCCTGTTCATTGGATACAATTCCCACCACCTTTCTCAAAGAGGTCTTAGACAGTGTGATTGGAGATATCCTAAAAATTGTAAACAGCTCTCTACAATCAGGCATCTTCCCAGACTCACTGAAGACTGCCGTAGTTAGGCCCCTACTCAAGAAACACAATCTTGATCCCTCTGTTTTGGGTAACTATCGACCCATTTCAAATCTACCCTTTCTGGGCAAGGTTTTAGAAAAATGCATCTCTCATCAATTGGATGTATTTCTACAGAACAATAATGTGCACAACAAATTCCAATCTGGCTTTAGGAAAAGTCACAGCACAGAAACAGCACTTGTAAAAGTAATGAATGATCTTAGGGTGTCTGCTGACAAGAAACATGTATCCGTTCTCTTACTTCTAGATTTAACGGCTGCATTTGACACGATTGATCATTCAATTTTAATACAGCGTCTGGAGCACTGGATAGGCCTGTCTGGTACGGCCCTGTCCTGGTTCTCCTCCTACCTTTCAAACAGAAGTTTCTTTGTCAATCTAGCCGAGTTTGACTCAGACAAACACGACATCAGTTCTGGTGTTCCACAGGGCTCGATTCTTGGTCCTCTGCTGTTCTCCTTGTACATTCTGCCATTAGGTGAACTCATTACCAATCACGGAGTCAATTTTCATTTCTATGCTGATGATACCCAACTATATCTTTCTGTGGCCCCAGATGATCCCTGTGCTTTAGACCCGCTGTTGACCTGTCTGTCTAGCATCAAATGTCCCATGCTTTTGTTCTTGCTTAAATGTAAGTCGCTCTGGATTAAGAGCGTCTGCTAAATGCCTAAATTGTAAATTGTAAATGTTGGATGAGTGAGAACTTTCTCAAGCTAAATGAGGATAAGACAGAAGTTCTCATAATCAGTTCTAGCGAGCAAAAATAATCAATAATTAGCAGACTTGGCAACCTGACTGTAGAAAGTAACAGTACAGTAAAGAACCTGGGGGTTAATATTGATTCTGAATTGAAAGATTCACACATTAATCATGTTACCAAGATTGCCTTTTTTCACCTTAGAAATATTGCACGAATCAGAGCCTATTTGTCCTTGGACGATGCAAAAACGCTAATCCACGCTTTTGTTTTTTCTCGGCTTGACTACTGCAATGCACTCTTTTCAGGACTGCCTAAGAAAACGACTGACAGATTACAACTTGTCCAAAATGCAGCAGCTAGAGTTTTAACTAGAGAGAGAGAGAGAGAGAGAGAGAGAGAGAGAGAGAGAGAGAGAGAGAGAGAGAGAGAGAGAGAGAGAGAGAGAGAGAGAGAGAGATAACCCTTAAACTGTGTTTGGTCATGGCATTTTCTTGCACAGCTCAAATCTCATATAGTTATTTGAAAGACTGTTCTTATATAAACACTAAACACAAGAAGGCCTATACTGATGCCTTTCTTTAAGATGAAAAGGAGTAATTAAAATATTCACCTATAGGCTATAGGCCAATATATTAGGCCTATTATAAATATTAATTTGTTCAAATAATCATGCTGCCGCCAGTTACGGCAGTAGCGCTGTTATTCAGCAGCAGGGCCGTGCTTATTCAATAGGCAAACTAGGTGGCCGCTTGGGGCACCAAATAGTCAGGGGTCTTTTTTATAATAAATATTTAGCTTTCTAATCCATTCGGGGCCCCTAAAAACAATCCAACATGTGGCCAAGGGGCTCAAGTGTGAAGTAATATAATAACATGAGCTGGGATTAAATCATTCGGTGCCCGGGTGCCGCTAAAACAATAAATATAGCCTACAGCTCTCCAATCTATTCGGTGCCCCTAAAAGTATCCATCATGGGGCCTCAATGAGTGACTAATTTAATTTAAGCAGAAATACCATGCATTTTAAAACTGCTTTTAATATTTAATATCATATTGTCTATGTCCCTCAAACGTATTTCTAACTAGAAACAAAATTTCAAGAAATTTTACTGGGTGCCTGAAGCTCGCCAAGTCTGTGCAGCATTTGAGCCACGGACCACCATTTGATGACATTTAGCCTCTCAGACACTGTAAGGGTCCATTTGGTTACATGTGAGCCAGGTCTCCCCATTGACGTTCAATGGGGTATTTTGTCTAAGTTTGTTGCGCACTACGTTGCCACCAACATTCTAATGCTAACATGCTAATGCTAACTTCCTAATGCTAACAAACTAACATGCTAATGCTAACATGCTAAGATGTCTGAGCTGTAAGGGGTGGGGATTAATCAATTAAGCAATTACAGCGTGCTCCTACTGGTGGTCTAAGTCCATGGAGCAAGTTTCAAGACTGTAGCATGCTGCAAACAAAATATATAGCTGTGTAAAGGCCAGCCAATAGTTAGACAGAGGAGCGGGGCTTAAGCAATTAAGCAATTACAGCGTGCTCCTATTGGTGGTCTAAGTCCATGGATCATGTTTCAAGACTGTAACATGCTGCAAACAAAAGTTAGAGCTGTGTAAAGGCCAGCTAATAGGAAGACAGAGGGGCGGGGCTTAAGCAATTAAACAATTACAGCGTGCTCCTATTGGTGGTCTAAGTCCATGGAGCAAGTTTCAAGACTGTAGCATGCTGCAAGCAAAAGTTAGAGCTATGTAAAGGCCAGCCAATAGGAATACAGGGTTTGTGTGTGTGTGTGTGTGTGTGTGTGTGTGTGTGTGTGTGTGTGTGCGTCCATTTGGTTTCGCTCAGGGGGGCGGCCTGGTTCCGGCGGTTCCTGTCTTCCTATTGGCTGTCCTTTACACAGCTCTAACTTTTGCTTGCAGCATGCTACAGTCTTGCAATTTGCTCCATGGGCTTAGACCACCAATAGGAGCACGCTGTAATGGCTTAATTGCTTAAGCCCCGCCCCTCTGTCTTCCTATTGGCTGGCCTTTACACAGCTCCTTTGCTTGCAGCATGCTACAGTCTTGCAATTTGCTCCAACCTCCAAATAATCAGAGGTGGGCTAACGGTCATAATTTCATAATCGTGCCACCCCTACGATAAAGTAGTGGTACCTAAAACTAAGACATTTTTTTTTATTCACAACCTTATTCTTCCGGTCATCACAGCTTCCCGAAACGTATACCCATGTTGACCTGGGAAACATTCTACAAAATGTTTTCTAATCCTGACAGTAATCTGAAAACCCCTATGTTTCAAATATTTTCACGTCAAGGACCCCCAAGATTATATGTAATTGGCCGCCGACCCCCATCTGAAAATATGTAGTTGCCAAACGGGGTTCCCGCCCCAAGATGGGTTAATGTCTAAAACATCCGAAGGTATAATTAAACAGAGTTACAATAGAGAAATGATCTACCAAAGGCAACAACCTTTTGTGCCATGTTTATATAGGTTTTACATACAAAAGATACTTAAGAAACTAAATTGTGGTGGTCATGTTGATAGTGTCAGATTATGTGATTCCACAACTTTAGTATTTACCACTTGTCATTGTCATCCTGGTATAGAATGAGTGATCATTCGATTGTATGTTATATCATGTGTCTCAACTCAAATGGGGAAAATGTGGATTTATTACTATTACAACTAACCACTTCTTCCCTGTATGATTCCTCCTCATTATCCTCAGATGTGCATTTTGACCCAAGCATTTGCCACTAACAGGAATTAAAGGGTCCCCCCCCCTGTATGAGTCCTCATTCATCTATGGGCTTTTCCCCTGTATGAGTCCTCATGTGTGATTTTAGATTAACACTGTGAGCAAAGCCTTTACCACACACGCTACAAGTAAAGGGCGTTTCCCCTGTATGAGTCCTCATGTGTGATTTTAGATTACTACTTTGTGTAAAGCCTTTACCACACACGATACAAGTAAAGGGCGTTTCCCCTGTATGAGTCCTCATGTGTGTTTTTAGACCACCACTATGAGCAAAGCCTTTACCACAAACGTTACAAGTGAAGGGCTTTTCCCCTGTATGAATCCTCATGTGTGTTTTTAGTTCACTACTCTGTGTACAGCCTTTACCACAAACGGTACAAGTGAAGGGCTTTTCCCCTGTATGAATCCTCATGTGTGTTTTTAGTTCACTACTCTGTGTACAGCCTTTACCACAAACGGTACAAGTGAAGGGCTTTCCCCCTGTATGAATCCTCATGTGTCTTTTTAGTTCACTACTCTGTGTACAGCCTTTACCACAGACGTTACAAGTAAAGGGCTTCTCCCCTGTATGAGTCCTTATGTGTGTTTTTAGTTCACCACTTTGAATAAAGCCTTTACCACACACGTTACAAGTAAAGGGCTTTTCCCCTGTATGAGTCCTCATGTGTATTTTTAGTTTACTACTCTGTTTACAGTCTTTACCACACACGTTACAAGTAAAGGGCTTTTCCACTGTATGATTCCTCATGTGTGTTTTCAGCTCACCACTCCGAATAAAACCTTTACCACAGACGTTACAAGTAAAGGGCTTTCCCCCTGTATGAGTCCTCATGTGTGTTTTCAGATCACCACTTTGAAAAAAGCTTTTACCACACACGTTACAAGTAAAGGGCTTTTCCCCTGTATGAGTCCTAATGTGTGTTTTTAGTTCACTACTATATGTACAGCCTTTACCACAGATGTTACAAGTAAAGGGCTTTTCACCTGTATGAGTCCTCATAATGTGTGATTTTAAATTATCACTCTTAACAAAACCTTTACCACAGACGTTACAAGTAAAGGGCTTTTCCACTGTATGAGTCCTCATGTGTGTTTTTAGATCACCACTCTGAATAAAACCTTTACCACAAACTATACAAGTGAAGGGCTTTTCCCCTGTATGAGTCCTCATGTGTGATTTTAGATTAAAACTGTGAGAAAAGCCTTTACCACACACGTTACAAGTAAAGGGCTTTTCCCCTGTATGAGTCCTCATGTGTGATTTTAGACCACCACTCTGAATAAAACCTTTACCACAAACTGTACAGGTGAAGGGCTTTTCCCCTGCATGAATCCTTGTGTGCCTCGTCAGATGATACGTCCGATTAAAACATCTGCCACACTCTGTACAACTAAAGTGTTTCTTCCCTGTGTGGCTCCGCATGGAGTGAGTTTGTTTTGATGGTCCTTGATGGTCCTTGGACAGCTTGCTGCTCAAAGACAATCTTTGTCCTTCCACATTTGTCTTGTGTGATTTCAGTGTGTTTAAAGTTGACTGACCTTCACTGGGCTCCTGCCACTCACCACTGTCTTCAGTGTCAGATTCAGAACAGTGTGAAAAGAGGAGCTGGTCGTCACTAGTTGGTTGTGATGTTCCACAGTCCTCTACATCAGCTTGTGTTTTCATGTGTTGTTGAGTTGAGGTGCCGGCTACAGGCTCTGTCTCTCTGTTTTCATCATCATGAACATCTTCACTTTTCACTGCTAGTAATGTCAACGTTGACCCATCAGCCTCCACTGGTCTTTGAAGTATCTCGTCTTGTTCCTCTTTAATCGGTTGTGGTTCCTCCTGGAACAGACTGGAGCTCCTCTCCTGTTGTTCAGTAAAAACCTCCTCTTTACACACAGGGAGGTGCGAGACAGCTAGAAAAAAAGACACAAAGAGATAAAAACATTTAATGTTTGCACTTTGCATTTTTGGAGGAACATCATCTTCTCAATTTCTAATCAGACAATTTTCAGGGCTTGTGTAAATTAGTCCGTTGATGAGGGCTAGGTGCACAGAAAAATGACATACCAAAAATTCTCTATTATTGCCAAAGATTTATTTTCCAATCAGTTCCAAAAATAATGTTCCAAAAAAAATGCCTCATAAAAATAGTTCTTGTACAAAATTAAAATATAACTTCCCAAAAATGAAAATAACAAACTTACATGCTATGCTTTAAATTCAAGCATCCAGTCTAGACATTCCTAGTCCAAACACTGTCCTAGGGCAGAGCTTCCAGCATTGTGCCCCATTGTGCCCCTTTCCTTTCCATGTCTCACCATGGACTGACTACATGAAGTCAAACCCAGGCCTCTGTCTATTGGCCCATACCATCTGTCTAGAGACAGGTTTCCCCAAAGTATTCACTTATAAATCTAGTGAACAAGCAACACAGAAAACATTTCCCCACATGTACAGTACATTGTCAATACCAAAGTAATCAACAAACCCGTTCTTAAACAACCCGTCCCAGTGCAATCATATGAAATAGTATATATTGCCAGACACATGCACCCCTGCAACATGGTGCAATCCAATTTGAATCCTCCACCTATAAAAGGAGCAGTGGATTCAGTGGTAGCCTGAGCTAACGCTAGACATTTCTGGCCTAGATGGGAGGGTCGTGGCTCAGAAAAACGCGCACCCTGATTGGATCTCATCGATCTGTCCGTCACCCCCGGCCCCTCCTCTCCCCCCTAGTGCAGCGCTACGTCACATCATTTGGAGCGACGCCCACCCGGAAGGGTTGACTCCCACTTTTAGATCAGAGCGGCCAATGCGTTCCTCCAGGCTTTCAATTTTTTGCACCAACAAAGTGAAAGCCTGGTACCGAGGCTAATTCAGTGGTGACTCTTTTGTGTACTTTTGACCAGGAAATGAGGATGGTGTGAGTAGTGGGTGTTTGACAACATAGTAATGGTAACTTCAAACTGTTTGACTTTGAAAGGAAATAAAAGTATGTTTGACCAACTAAAAGTATGTTTGACCAACCAATTGTCTCTGTCCAAATGATGAAATGAAATGAATGAATATATGTATATAAAACTGTAGAACAAGCCAAGATCAACTGATTGCTAACTTTAGCCGGCATAGTTAGCAAACAGTGTTTGATAATGACCATTGACTGACATGTGGGAATATTGAGTATGAAATGAAGTTATGATAAACAGAGGCTCAAGAGGAAATGTCTTTATCACAGCTTGACATTATATTTTTGAGCCACTTTTGTATTGATTATAATGTTGCATTTGAATAATGTTCAACAGAAGGTTATGACAAAATGACACTACAAGAAAAATAAAAATAAAACTGTAAACAATTGACACAAAATCAAACTGGTTGTTGGAAGTTTCAACAAACATGTTCCAATAATACAATGATGTTTGAGTGTGTTATACATATAGTGTGTAGTGGTGACTCCAGGTCTTAATCTTTAGTTGATGCATGATTTGTATAAATGCAATAATATCAAACAATTACAATTTCTAAAAAAAAATACCATTTTTATTAAGACTCCCACCCATGGGTCCTGGGACCCACTGCAGACCTAACGTTGTGAATAGACACTTTAGATGCCCGATATCGGACATTATTTCACTGATGTGGCCGAAGTCTTTTTTTATCATCATTAACACATTTACTGCTACCATTTATTGAAAAATTAGGATCTAATTACTGCCAGCATTTATTGAAAAATTAGGATCTAATACTGCCAGCATTTTTTTTAATTTGAGCTCTTATTTTGAAAAGCCGCCATTTCCTGTCAGTTAGCAGTATAAAAGCAGTTGAAAGAAATGGATAGGCGATCTAAGATGGACGATCCAGTGTTGTGCTAACAACACAGCTAGCTAACAGGCTAACGTGAGTAGCATTATGGGTCGCTCGACCGAATGCACTATAAAAGTGCAATTGACTGAGATCTCAGTCAATGGCAGTCAGCGTCAGTATCAAAATTAGGCTTCAATTGACTGAGATCTCAGTCAATGGCACTCAGCGTCAGTATCAAAATTAGGCTTCAATTGACTGAGATCTCAGGCAATGGCAGTCAAGGTGTTTTAATGTAACCTACACATGTAAAATGGCGCACCCTTATGAAACACGCTATTTTGGTTTGATATTAATTAATTTCTAACAGCTGCAGAGAATGGATTTAAAAGGCACAGCGCACGTCATGCTTCCGACTCTGGAGCCTAGGGAGCAGTCCAGCTGTCATTCCGGACCCCTCGCCCTAAGAAAATGTTGTCTGTGTACAGCCCGTGAAAATATATGGGAGATGTTTGAAAAGATGACATTTAAATAAACAAGCGTTTTCTGCCAGAACATTTACATGGATACGTTTTCTGCCAGAACATTTCCATGGATAACTAGAGGACAATATCTCACTCCACGTCTTTGGACATATTTATTGGGCGAGTACAAACGGAGAGCAGAACACATTTATTGAAACTACATTGAAAGTTTTTGAAAAGATTTCCAGCACAGGAAGAAATCCTCTACGCCAGACTCATAAACAGACATAATATACATGTTAAAAAGTACATACAAACATACATAGTGTGCATTATATGATCCTATAGTTTACTGAGACACTACACTGTCTCTCTGCATGCATTCCATGATCCTATAGTTTACTGAGACACTACACTGTCTCTCTGCATTCTATGGCCCTCATTTATCAACCGTGCGTACGCCAAAATATGGGCGCACGCCGAAATTACCGAAATTTTCGGCATTTAACATTTCCGGCAAAGCTTGAAATTTAACGTGACAACGTTCAAAACCCACGTCTGCTGGGCAGCTGTCGTACGCTTTGTCCTCACCTGTTTTTCTGTCTTAGAACGGCGGAGCAGCATTGTCTGACCAGCTGAGAGGCTGCCAAAGGCATCGAAACATATGTATTCACTCCTAAAATGTTAATATAAAACTGTATGTATATGGGCTATATGTAAAAAAAAAAAAAAAGGAAAAGAAAAAAGGAATAGACCTACAAGATGTGTCTTTGTGTCATATGAAATTTGTAGGAGCTTTCCAACTTGACACTTAAAATTGTGCTTGATTTAAGCCATTTAAACAGTGTTTTGCATGAGCGCATACATGCGAGGATTTGGGCTGTCTGTGCTGGAATATTTCCATGACGTTGGAAAGTAGCCATAGTGCAATGCAGCTGCGGAGAGTCCCAACGTGGTATAGCCTACTGTAGCCTAATCTACAGCAGGCCGATGTCTTTCTGGAGTTACGGTATATGTGCAATATAATAAACCTGACGCGTCGATCAATGCCAAATGTACCGTGCCAGGCTGCCAGCGCAAGTGGGAACTGCATCGGAGATATAGGTATATTACCCAGCCAGCCCACCACCAGCCACACATGAGGCTATATACGGTTTTGGCTGCACATTCATATAATGACAGTTGACAGCCCGGCCACTGCAGTGACTAACGACTGCGAGGCAATCTAAATAGACTGTCGAACGTGCATGGTCACTTGGTCAGTTGGTCACGGACGGACCACTGTGATAGAGAGAGACAGTTGCTTGCAAATAGCGATATGTGCGTGCGTGCGTGCGGGGGTTGAGGCGGGCAGAAATGGAAGCGAAGCGAGGAGAAACAGACAGCTTTATTTAATGTGTCATGTAGGTGCGTGCGTGCATGACAGCAAGGCAAGCGAGGTGAGAGGCAAACAGACAGGGTAGGCCTACAACTTTATTTAATTCATGCAGGTGTTCGTTCTTTATTTGTTTAACAACACACCAGTTAGTTGGGCTTGCAAGTTGCGTGTGCGTGCTGTGCGTGTGTATGAGAGAGGAGGGTGAGGCGGGCAGCAAGGCACGGGAGAAACCTATTTTTTCATGTAACCATGGTTTCAGGAAACGTATTGCCGTTGTTCATGTCGCAAAAACGAGGGCGAGGCTAGATTTAATAGGGCGTGCCAGATCAAATTCAGCCGTGACATTTATTAACGTCAGAACGAAATTAAGGAAGGATCAGCTGTTTGCGATCACTTTATAAATGCCGTGGCGACGTGGGTGTACTACGAAACCTGCACTCGAATCTGTGGCAGATTTTACACTTGATTGATAAATGAGGGCCTATGATCCTATAGTTTACTGAGACGCTACACTGTCTCTCTGCATTCTATGATCCTATAGTTTACTGAGACGCTACACTGTCTCTCTGCATTCTATGATCCTATAGTTTACTGAGACACTACACTGTCTCTCTGCATTCTATGATCCTATAGTTTACTGAGACACTACACTGTCTCTCTGCATTCTATGATCTTATAGTTTACTGAGACGCTACAATGTCTCTCTGCATTCTATGATCCTATAGTTTACTGAGACGCTACACTGTCTCTCTGCATTCTATGATCCTATAGTTTACTGAGACGCTACACTGTCTCTCTGCATTCTATGATCCTATAGTTTACTGAGACACTACACTGCATTTCTATGTATTTATTTTACACCAGATTATGTCTTTTCTATGACAGTACTAAATTGATTGGAAAAAAAAAGTGGGTGAAATTATCTTCATAGTTCATACATTTACCTTTTTTATGGTTCTGTGTATTCCTGTCTTAGATGGTGAGTCTGCAACTCTGGGGTGGTCTAGTGTCAAGTGACATCCGACCGAGATCCCCTTTACTGCACAGCCTGGGCGGTGGTGTACCCCAACTACCAAATGTACTTGAATTAATTTCCCCCCCCCCTTTTGAATACTGTAAAGCTCAGGTTTTCATACAGTTTGCACTACATACAACTGTTTGCTACATACAACTGTTTGCTACTAGACATGATTGCACAACTGTGTACATATTTATATATATTATAATGTAAAAGTCAATTTGATTGATTGATCTGATGTGTGGTGGAAATAAAAAGGGACTGGCATTCACAGTTCACATCATAGTTATGCCTGCCGTCTATTCTGCACACTTTCCCAGATATTTGGTTGGAAGAAGCGTTATAAAACTGCTTAGAACTCCAACATGGAAGATGATAGAAACTAACTTTTGGATGCATGTTTCTTGAAACTAGGTTTTTGTTATAAACATATTTTTGAGAAACATGGATCCACAGAGGATGTACTGGTCGGACCATGTGAACATAAGATATATCAAAACATACCCTGGAATGTCTGTCTGAATCCCACACAAATAGTGAGTTTATATCATGTTGCATTTTGGAGTTATGGACCGTTGAAGATGGATCGGTGTCACTAAATACAGCCATCAGTTGAAAAACCATGCTATAAAATGAGGTTCATATCCTTCTACCCTAATAGACAGGGGGTACATAAGCACATGGCCGTTTATCTGCCTTTATCCATGCTCTTTCTCCTACCGACCCGCACTGTTAGCAGGCATCTCTCCATGCAAAACAAAATCTGCACGCTCCCAGAATCCAGCTGCGCTACATTGCATTCACCCAACTGTCATATTTACTGTAGCCTACAAATACTAGTTTTGTCAAACACGCCGTTATTGCGGTATTGCGCAAGATCAACAGCCTACGTCAAAAGTCATGTTTGCCGACTACTTATGCCAACTCAGTTCACTTCATGGGGCCAGTCCTTCACAGTGACACACGCGTTACATGAACCACGCGACCGGGATGTATTCCAACCCCTCAATGTTGTGAATTGGCTGCGCCCTTAGAGTAAGGCTGCGCCATGCCTATTCTACACTCTGCTCAGCAAGGCAGCAGCAGCAGCAGTAGTGAGAGGGGAGAGGCATTCTGACGGCGGGGACAGAGGTCTAGATGGCCCGGTCACAGGACTCAAGTGCAAAATAGCGATTATGCAACAGTTACCCTAAAAACACCTCAACTCAATGTCATTTGATTTTTTTTTAATGAGACTTTCACCCAGTATGAAGCTAAATGTGACACCAAAACCACTAGCACAAGTTGATAGTAGAGATGCAACGATACTGATTTTTCAATTCCGATCCGATATATTAATTTTGAAATTTCCCGATATCCGATATTTGCCGATCCGATATTTGCTGTAGGCTACATAGCAAAACAAAGAAATTCAAAGAGGGGATGTTTATGGTTAAGTGTTTAACCTGTAAAAATAAGAATATGAACTGTTTAACCTGTAAACCTTAAGGGAATGGCAACCTGTTAATTAATACTATGGATTATTATTATGTGCAAAGGTACATTTTACCCCTAAATTGATGCCTGCATGTAACCTGTTAATTCATTATATGGTTTATTATTATTAATAATAATAATAATAGTAATTATTATTATTGCTATATACACGTGGTACTTTTTTACCCCTAATGCGATGCCGGGAATCAGCTGAGCTTTCATGTGACAAAAGCCCTGAGCCTTACAGACAGAACTCGGGGAGAAAAAAATACCTCAGGACGTTTGTTATGGTGCTAGCTGGTGTTGTGTTACTTTAGTGTTGTGCTACTTTAGTTTGCAAACTCTGTCTGTCTTAAGTATTGCACTACACTTACAATCTGAATCAGTGTTTGAGCTTCTGACAACAATGTCATGGTTTGATAACAGCCAATTATATAAAGACGGATTTTACCGCGACGACGACGAGCTTATTCTTCATCATCATCATCGTCGTCGTCACAGCAGCGTCGTCACAGCAGCATTTTTTTCAATGGCAATAATAAAGTTACAAAGATTGAATCACATAGTGCTAAACAGCACGTGTGTGCAGTAAATATATAGCAGAAGAATGGATTACAAGAGCAATCTCATCAACAATGTCAGAACGCAGCTAGATGATAGGCTCCACCACACAACTGAACTGCGCATGCAGTGATTTGACTGATCCGTCATTAGTGATCGGCTTCGATATTCATGATTTTAATTAATATCGGTATCGGTGCTAAAAACAAATAATCGAAAAAAAAACGGCCGATTATTATATTTCTCATAAATGCGCAAACATGGTGAAACAACCACTTTCATTGAAAATCCGGTAGAGTACGGTTGTAAGGAAATGTATAGCTGCGTGTCTGACTCTCCCAGTGCGCCACCCCCGGAGGAGTAGACACGGCTTAGCTCCGCTCTACAGACTGACGTCTCCTCTCTCTCTCTCACACACACACACACACGGAGTCAGAGAGAGGGTCACTGCAGGGAGGAGAAAGGATTATAGGCTACTAACCTTGTAACCATAAAAAGCTTTGCTGTTTTCATCTTCAATTAACCAAAATAAAATCCACACGTGAGAGGGACAGTCACAGAGAGCAGAGAGAACTACGTTAGCCAAGCTAGCTGCTGCCTGCTAACGCTGCAAAATAACAGCTGTAACAAGTTTTATTGATTGCCTGTTGTGTCCGTGTGTCCGTGTCCGTGTGTGTGTGTGTGTCGTGTGTGTGTGTGTGTGTGCGCGTGTGTGTGTGTGCGTCAGCCAACTGAAGGACAACATTTTCTTTCCCCCATCCTGACCAGCCTAATATGATTATTGCATGTTGGCTATAATTAGTTGCCAATAATCTTATTGTTGGCCAGTGTTTTGAGACATATTGTCTTTTATTGCAATAAAATGAATGGTAAAAACAAATTCTACATGCATTAAAAAAGTGGCCAGTGATCTTGAAAGTGGCAAACAAGGTCACATGGCTTTGGAGAGTTTAGGCAGCAGATCTACAAGCTCTCAACATGTCATGCTGCAATGTGTTGTGGGCTTGTAGATCACCAATTTTGATAAACTAGTAGTGCCTCTACAGCCCATTGGGCACTGACCTACTTGGAACGATGCAAGTTGGAAATTAATGCCCCACCCAGATATTATGTCTGTCTCCCTTTTATGCCCATATATGGAGTTCTTTGTAAGGCATGCCCAAATAGGGAGTATAGGGAGCCAGCTTGTGTTTTGTCTTCTGTGTCAGGCATGCCCAAATATGGAGTGCTGTGAGGTCAGAACAGGCCAGCTCCATATATGGATGCTGGGCATGGGCCCGGTCTAGAGCCCGGACAGGGGCCTTTTTGGGGCGGTTCTGGACAATTACACACACACACACACACACACACACACACACACTTGGTGCATTCATAGATAAATATATAGTATACATACATAGATACGCAGATAAGCAGATATGCTGCTACAGTACATGCAATAAAAAAAAAAAGCTGCATTTGATGGAGGGGGAAGTGTTACTGAAACGATGTTGGTGCTTCTTGCACTTCCTTTTTTATAAGCGATAAATATCAATAATGCATTTCAAGGAATTCTTGTGTTGGAATTTATGTTACTGTAAAAACTTTTTTTTAACTTAAATAATCGGCTCATAATATCGGCAATCTGCTTTTTGATTTGTCCACTAATCGGTGATCGGAAATATCGGCCAAAAACCATATCGGTCGATCACTATCCGTCATCATCCGTGCGATGACGGGTAAACTTTATACTTTTATTACTGTTAAGTCTGTAAGTGATTCCATTCTCTTGCATATTGCACCGTAGTGGGGCTTTTTTCTATAGTCTCTGTTTGCAGTCTGTACACTGGAGGTTGGATTCGCTCACTGCACTGTCTGTGCAGGACGGACTGTAAACATTAAACACGTGTCCCCCTCCTGTATCGGAGCGTGTATCGGTGGCATCAAATCCGATCTCCGATACATTAATTAAGCTGGATCGGAGGCCGATACCGATATAATATCGGATCGGTTGCATCTCTAGTTGATAGCCACCAAGAATGCTAACTCGCAGGCAGTAGCCAGAGCCGCTCTGCCCCAGCCCAGATACAAGAGGATCGTGTGTTGATTCTAATGTACAGGATTATATAGGTCACCACTTTTGGTGTGACACACACACGGCTTCTGTTTCTGTTTACAATGCGTTGTCAACACGTGCTGAGTTGACAAAGATTGACAGATTTCGGAGAAGACTGATAGTTTATCCTTTAGTAATTAGGCTGTGGAAATATTCACACTACTTTTGGATTTATTGGGATTGGCAATTTGGGGAAGGAGGAGGTGATCAAGCTCCACTCTGCCCCAGCCCAGATACAAGAGGATCGCGTGTTGATTCTAATGTACAGGATTCTATAGGTCACCACTTTTGGTGTGACACACACATGGCTTCCGTTTCTGTTTACAATGCGTTGTCAACACGTGCTGAGATGACAAAGATTGACAGATTTCGGAGAAGACTGATAGTTTATCCTTTAGTAATTAGGCTGTGGAAATATTCACACTACTTTGCCTTCTTCCCATTTGCGACGCATCGCATGGCGCTAGGATGAGCGGGCCGAAGGCCCGCAAAATTCTAGTCTATATAATGGAAAATGTGAGAAGCTTTTTTATTTATTTATTATTCTTCAAGTCGACACCATAAGGTTTAATTTTAGATATGTCATCGATATGTAGTCCTAGTAGAAAGTACTTTGAAAGTACTTTGTTTCACTAAAATGCTAAACTCTTTTTCCAAAGTGCTGTTTTGGGTGAAAACAGGCTGTATTCAGCTGCTTACAGCTTCATACCGGTACATTTTATCAACTCGGTTATTTTTTGTCCATGATAGCAGACATGTTAATGCTTCTTTTAAGATATTGTGTGTTCACAAAGACAAAACTGAGAATATTCTATAATTCTTAGATATGTCAGATTCTAAAAAAAACCATACATGGCTCGTAACTAGCCTTGGCGCCAAGAGTGTTGTGGTATACTTTTGTAGTGGCACAAGCGGAAACATGTGTGTCTGTCTGTCTTTTAGGGGACCATGAGTTACGAAACTATATTTGTATCGTTACAGTTGCTGAATTACCCTTTAGTCTTGTTAGAATAATACTAATACAATATGAATTTGTTTTACCTGAGAGTATTGCAGCACATATTGTTCGGTTCTTTTGGGTTTTGGTTTAAAAACATAAGTAATATTTATGGGTATAAAAAGTTCATTTATAAATAATGGGAACTGTGGGGTGTTAAAATATGTTTACTTCATTATTGTCCTATTTAATAATTTCCATAACTCTAATTTCATGGTTTACATTATGCTCGAGACGTGTGTCAGTATAATGGTCATGATTATGGAACCTGAATGGAAGTGTTTGCGCATGCGCAACTGTGCGACTGCGACCATATGAAGGGTTGGTTAGGGTGTCACTCATTACATTCCTACGATATGTCATCAGGAGCACACAGCCCGTTGGTAAGTTAGATTTGAAATTAAAGTAAGTAGTGTGTGAATGTAGCCTATAATGTTTGCTATGATCTACTGGTAGCATTTTGTGCAGTAGCATTATCACAATATGATTGTCACGTTGTGTCCACTTTTGTATAGGGGAGACGGGGGTAATGTGAGACACTGGGTAATGTGAGACACCCCCTGTATCACATGACCACAAGACATTTGTGTCATGTGACCATTATATGTTGAAGCCCCTCCCATTTCCTACCTGCCATGGAGGAGAGGACCTTATTGTGCTGTGGTAAGCATGTTTTTTTCACAAAAATATGTTTTTTGCATGTAAAAGTTAATTTTCTTGTCGTCAACATAATCAGCTGTTGTGTCAAAGCAAATTAATTCAGGTAGAAAAACTTAAATCATACACGTTGATGAACTACCATCATATGCATCCATGAGATTGCTGCTAGCTGAAGATTAGCCTGTATTGCTAAAAGAGGTCCTGTTTACCAAAATGTGGGTGTGGGGTAAAGTGAGACAAATGCTCTGGGGTAAAGCGAGACACTGTCTCACATTACCCCACCATGAGGCACAAGTTAAGTTCAGTTTTAAACATATTTTAATCTAATATTACATTGCATATGTTTTATTTTCTATGTCATAAACATTGTAGAAAATGCCAAGATACACCAGAAAGACAACCTGGGGTGGAACCACCCTTGTAGAGATGGAGAAGGCAGCCGCTGAGAGCAAGGCAGAAAAGAAGATAATTCACCAGAAATATATGCACAATTGCACAAATTATCAGAAGAATCCTGGGAAACACGAAAGCATGGGAGAGACCCACATTTGCTATAAAGGAAAACGATGTGGCACATGTTCTGAAATGTGATGTGGCGAAGAAGCTGCCACAACCTAAACAGCGTGGAGGAACCACACAGAGAGAGCAAATCCTCACCTTTAGAAACCAGTGACTTCCAGGAAAGTCTGGATGGCAACCGAGGAAGGTCAGTGACGCTGGAGAGACAGCTGACCTCCAGGAAAGACTGGCGGGGTAACAGGGGCCAGCAACCCCTGTCGCAGCACTCGCAAGAGGGCACCAAGCAAGCTACAGAACGTACAAATAAGCAATACCCCCAGAGTCTCCCGAGAGGAGGGGAGGAAGGGAGACTCGATAGGACAGATTCAACGACAACAACAATGCCAGTGACACCGACTCAGAGAAGGCTTCTTTGACTCAAATACACCAGAGTAAGGCTAAGTGTGGACACTGGACAAGGATGGACACATGCACACCGCACAGACGAACAGTCTGGTGAGATGTAGGAGAACCCTAGGCATGAGGCAAACCATAGTCCTAGAGACCTCAGTGCCTGTAGTCCCCCAAGAACACACAAGGCCGAGGGAGCCTCCTGTTGGTTCAGGCATGACAGAAAGGACAGTGGGCGGATCTTCGGGGGGTTCCCTGGGCGAGCTGGTCGCTGGGGTGTGGTCAGCACTGGTTTGCTGCACCTGGCCAGCAGGTCACTGCGTTCCCTGTTGGCCGGGTGTGGCCAATGCTATAGCTGGTTTCACCTCGGTGATGGCTGTGCCCGGGGCGCCCCTCCACAGATTTGTCTATAGCTGGGGGCCTGGAGGAGAGGGGCAGTGACTTGGCCAAATCACTGCTGACCCGCCAACTGGAGAGTGTAGTTGTTGAGGGTTGAAACACTCTAAGACGTTTGGAGACCACCTGATAACCTCTCTTCCAGGCCAAGGCTTCATCCATTAGAAATGGATTATAATCACATCGTTGATGTATTTACAAACTGTAACCTTGGCTGGAATGTAGAGTAGACCTAGTTGTAGCTGTAGCTGTTCTAGCTGGTTCTGATGGTGCTGAGCCCCTACTAGCCTGCTCTAAGGGTCAAGTGTTCCGAACCCAATTGCTGTCTACTATGTTAAAGTGACACAGATACATTCCCGGTCTTAATGGGTTAAATGGGGGGAAACTTCGACCGAGAGAAACGTTTATCTCTTTTAGCAAGTGTTGCTTTTTGTAGAGATGTGAATTGTGTGCGTGTGTGTTGTGTTCTAATCATTTGAATGTTAATTAAAACATTTTGAATTACAGAATGTTGTCTTTGATTCTGTTCAGACTTACTTTCAAGTGTTTAGAAAGAAAATGTGGTTAATGACCAATTCCCATGATTCTGTTACTAGTCTGACATTGGTTTTGGAATGTGTGGTTGTCAAGCTAGCTGTCAGTGTTCTAACTGCTAAAACAAGTGTTTTAAAGTGAAAAGAATAAGTGGTTCACTTTACCCCATTGATTTTGATGGTCTGTCTCACTTTACTGTGTACAAAGAGGCTCTACGCACGCCAAAGTCCTTGTGGCAGTGCCGGCACACGGGAGAAAACTGTAGAGGAGATCTTGAATGAACAAGAAGGTGGCCGCACACACCAATAGCTAGAGTACCAATATTTATTAGGACAGCAGGTAAGACAGGAATATCCAACGTTTCGGCGGTTAAGCCTTCATCAGGGAATACAGGGCACATAATGGTTCACACTTAAATATGGTGCCAGAGATTCATGTAACCAATCAGAAGGGGTTAGGGGAACACGGGTTAAATAAGACCTGTCCCTGTGATATGAGGGGTAGGGATCATGGTCATGTGGTGTCTCAAGTTCACATACAAGAGTTTATCTCAAAAATGACTATAAGGCCTCCTAAGAGGCTCTGGAATAAACATTCCTTGTCATAGAGATACTACAATGTATAAGGGTTACAGCAGAAAAGCAAATGTGAAATAAAGAAAATGTGAAATAAAGAACCATATAACAGCGATATCTATACAAAGATAAAATTAAAATACATAATTAAATACATTCAATGCAATCAATATAGAAAAGACATATTTACTACTGACAAAAGACCTAAATGCCCCTCTATGGAGTCGGCCTGTATAGGTATAGGTCACCTGCAGGTGAAAAGAGGGAAGGCGGCCCTCACAGTAAGGTTAAAAGAAGGGTTTACCAAAGATTAATTAAAAGGTTAAGTATAAAGGTACAAAAATATTTTGATTGTAAATTATTTTTACAAAAAGGATTTGAGGTCAAAATCTACATTAAGGCCAAGGGGAGATAGTGTTTTTAAGGACTGAATCCAGAAAGCTTCGCGTTTAAGCAGAAGCTGATCAATCTGTCCTCCTCTTCTAGATACAGACACTTTTTCTATGCCTATATAATGTAGAGAGGATACAGGGTGGTTGGCTTCCACAAAATGGGCGGCAACAGGATATATAATATTCTTGCACCGAATAGTGCTACGGTGCTCAGCTATGCGTGCTTTTAATTCACGTGAAGTCATACCTACATATGCCTTGCCACAAGGGCATGTCAGAAGGTAAATGACAGCCCTAGTTGTGCAGGTAATAATGCCTCTGATGGGGATATTTTTACCAGAATGAGGATGCTTAAATTTATGACATTTTCGAGTGCTGTTGCATTGGGCACAAGAGCCGCATTTATAGTTGCCGTTAGGAATAGGAGCCAATACACGTTGAGTAGGGGTTGGGACAGGGGGTAAATCGGACTTGACCAAGTGATTTCTAAGACTCTGACCACGAGAGAAAACAATCAGAGGAGGTTTGGAAAAGGTATTATTAAATAATGAATCAGATTGTAAAATATGCCAGTGTTTTTTTATAATATGACTGAAATTTTCAGACATTTTAGAGTAGGTAGTAGAGAAGATGGTTGACTGAGTCTTGTTTTCTGACTGTCTGTGAAATAAATCAGACCTGGGTTTTTGATTGATTTTATCCAGGGCGTTGTCAATCTGGGTATTAGAATAGCCCCGTTCTTTAAATTTAGCCTGCATATTTGTCAAATGCCGGTTCAAATCCGTAGGTTTCTTGCAAATACGTTTGACTCTGCAAAATTGGCTATACGGTAAGCTGTTTTTTAGATGTAGAGGGTGACAGCTGTCAGCTCTCAGTAGGCTGTTTCGGTCAGTTGGCTTGGTGTAGAGGTCAGTATATAAAACACCATCTTCTCCCCTGCAGATCAGTAGATCCAGAAAGTTCAAAGAATGAAAATCGAAAGACATGGTAAATTTCAGATGATCTGAACATGAGTTAACAAACAAAAAGAAGTTATTAAGTTGTTCTCTTGTACCATTAAACAGAAGGAAGACATCATCTATATATCTTTTCCAAAGAGTTATACTTGTAAAAAATGGGTTTTGAGCAGGATTGAGAATTTTAGATTTCTCTAGGTACCCAACATACAGGCCTGCGTAATTAGGGGCCATAGGTGACCCCATCGCTACACCCCTCTTTTGTAGAAAATAGTCATCCTGAAACATGAAGTAATTGTGTGTAAGTACTATCTCAGCCAGAGACAAATACGTCTGAGAGAATTTTTTATGCCTAGTTCTGATTCGGTTGTGGCCCCACCTCTCCCTTCTGACGCTAATGCTACTACCATGTCTACTCCATTCAGAAATAAAAGCACCTTTATCCCTCCTAGCAATCGCAATGCGTCTATTGAAACTTATTGTAGACTGGTTGAACAAGAGATAATGTCACGTTTACAAGAAAAAGATGCACACATATCTCATTGTAACCTTAACATAGACGAGAAGCAAGCTTTGCTTGATCTCAAGTCTGATAATTCCATTGTAATTAAAGAGGCTGATAAAGGGGGCGCTGTTGTTTTGCTCAACAAATCTGATTATGTCATGGAATGTCATAGACAACTACTGGATGAAATCTCTTACACAAAACTTCCCAGTAATCCTGTTGAAAACTTTAAGGGTACAGTAAATGACACTCTACAAGGTTTTTTTCGTTCTGGTGAGATTACAAAAAAGGAATTTGAATTTCTTAATAAACAGCATCCTATGACACCAGTGTTCTATATTTTACCTAAACTTCATAAAAACTTTGAGAAACCCCCAGGTCGCCCCATTATATCGGGGATCGACTCCGTTACAGCACCTCTCTCTTCTTTTGTAGACTTTTTTATTAAACCCTTTAATGAACTCCTCCCGTCCTATGTGAAAGACACAGGTCACATGATATCCATTGTTGAAAACCTTGAACCCTTAAGATCAGATACCTTTCTTGTCACGCTGGATGTAGAGTCGCTGTACACAAATGTACCTCACGAAGGCGGCATCCAGGCCCTGGAACATTTCCTATTAGAGCGCCCTACCTCAGCCATACCCTCTAACTCGTGCATTGTCACTCTGGCTGAGATAGTACTTACACACAATTACTTCATGTTTCAGGATGACTATTTTCTACAAAAGAGGGGTGTAGCGATGGGGTCACCTATGGCCCCTAATTACGCAGGCCTGTATGTTGGGTACCTAGAGAAATCTAAAATTCTCAATCCTGCTCAAAACCCATTTTTTACAAGTATAACTCTTTGGAAAAGATATATAGATGATGTCTTCCTTCTGTTTAATGGTACAAGAGAACAACTTAATAACTTATTTTTGTTTGTTAACTCATGTTCAGATCATCTGAAATTTACCATGTCTTTCGATTTTCATTCTTTGAACTTTCTGGATCTACTGATCTGCAGGGGAGAAGATGGTGTTTTATATACTGACCTCTACACCAAGCCAACTGACCGAAACAGCCTACTGAGAGCTGACAGCTGTCACCCTCTACATCTAAAAAACAGCTTACCGTATAGCCAATTTTGCAGAGTCAAACGTATTTGCAAGAAACCTACGGATTTGAACCGGCATTTGACAAATATGCAGGCTAAATTTAAAGAACGGGGCTATTCTAATACCCAGATTGACAACGCCCTGGATAAAATCAATCAAAAACCCAGGTCTGATTTATTTCACAGACAGTCAGAAAACAAGACTCAGTCAACCATCTTCTCTACTACCTACTCTAAAATGTCTGAAAATTTCAGTCATATTATAAAAAAACACTGGCATATTTTACAATCTGATTCATTATTTAATAATACCTTTTCCAAACCTCCTCTGATTGTTTTCTCTCGTGGTCAGAGTCTTAGAAATCACTTGGTCAAGTCCGATTTACCCCCTGTCCCAACCCCTACTCAACGTGTATTGGCTCCTATTCCTAACGGCAACTATAAATGCGGCTCTTGTGCCCAATGCAACAGCACTCGAAAATGTCATAAATTTAAGCATCCTCATTCTGGTAAAAATATCCCCATCAGAGGCATTATTACCTGCACAACTAGGGCTGTCATTTACCTTCTGACATGCCCTTGTGGCAAGGCATATGTAGGTATGACTTCACGTGAATTAAAAGCACGCATAGCTGAGCACCGTAGCACTATTCGGTGCAAGAATATTATATATCCTGTTGCCGCCCATTTTGTGGAAGCCAACCACCCTGTATCCTCTCTACATTATATAGGCATAGAAAAAGTGTCTGTATCTAGAAGAGGAGGACAGATTGATCAGCTTCTGCTTAAACGCGAAGCTTTCTGGATTCAGTCCTTAAAAACACTATCTCCCCTTGGCCTTAATGTAGATTTTGACCTCAAATCCTTTTTGTAAAAATAATTTACAATCAAAATATTTTTGTACCTTTATACTTAACCTTTTAATTAATCTTTGGTAAACCCTTCTTTTGACCTTACTGTGAGGGCCGCCTTCCCTCTTTTCACCTGCAGGTGACCTATACCTATACAGGCCGACTCCATAGAGGGGCATTTAGGTCTTTTGTCAGTAGTAAATATGTCTTTTCTATATTGATTGCATTGAATGTATTTAATTATGTATTTTAATTTTATCTTTGTATAGATATCGCTGTTATATGGTTCTTTATTTCACATTTTCTTTATTTCACATTTGCTTTTCTGCTGTAACCCTTATACATTGTAGTATCTCTATGACAAGGAATGTTTATTCCAGAGCCTCTTAGGAGGCCTTATAGTCATTTTTGAGATAAACTCTTGTATGTGAACTTGAGACACCACATGACCATGATCCCTACCCCTCATATCACAGGGACAGGTCTTATTTAACCCGTGTTCCCCTAACCCCTTCTGATTGGTTGCATGAATCTCTGGCACCATATTTAAGTGTGAACCATTATGTGCCCTGTATTCCCTGATGAAGGCTTAACCGCCGAAACGTTGGATATTCCTGTCTTACCTGCTGTCCTAATAAATATTGGTACTCTAGCTATTGGTGTGTGCGGCCACCTTCTTGTTCATTCAAGATCTCCTCTACTGTCTCACTTTACCCCAGCCCTGGGGTAAAGTGAGACACCTGACCACTTTTTTTAAAACAATCATATGTTCACTGCCCTTTGTCTTGGATTCATTCTAATCATTTCCATTTTTAGGAAACATCCCAAATGAATGGGAAATATGTAAATTTGACTGATATATCATTTTAGCTCGCCTACAGGGGAGCAAATGTAAAAAGTGTCTCACATTACCCCCGTCTCCCCTACCGCAAGTATTGAGCGAGCGGCGCACGAAATGCAGTAAGTGTTTATGTAGCACCAATGCTAGTGTTTAGCTGTGGCCAGCGCTGGCTGTTTAGACAGGTTGCTCTGTCGGCACGCTTAGTAGACGGCAGCGTGGTAGACGGTGGAAGAGTCCTGTAGCCTGTAGTAATATTGCGTGGTGGTGTTTTTAATAATAATAATAATGATGAGTTGCATTTTTGTGGCGCTTTTCTGTGCACTACGTGCCTACTCAGGGCACTTGCAATGGTTCATTCAGTCATACATTTTGTACGTATATCTCCATTAAAGACGAGTCACGAGGGTATCACAATACACGGACTCTGTTGATGATGAGTCATCTGTGCGGCGTGCATTCTGCGCAAGCACTTGAGAGGAATGCATTCTGGGCATTGTAGTTAATGCTAGATTCCAGCCCGTATAGTAACAGAAGTTGTGCATTGTTTACTTTATATATATATTCCAATGTACATGATGTGTATATATATATTTTGTATGTTTGGTTTTATGTAGGCTACTTGTGTGTATCTAGGAAATGTAAGCATGATGCCGGTTTTCTTTATATTGCAGTTTTGTATCAGTAATGAGAGGTGCTGTAAGATTATGTTATAATTATATTCAGCAGGTATATTCTGTTTTTCATACGAGTTATGCCCGTGTGTGCTGCCTGTTATTAGCCTTTCGGAGGGCTTGATCTACTAAACTCCGAACACATATCCCTACGTAGTAATGTCAAAGTTGACTCACCAGTCTCCTCTTTCTGTTCATCTTTAATCTGTGGAGGTTGTGGTTCCTCCAGGACCAGACTGGATCTCCTCTCCTGTTGTTCCTCTTTAATCTGTGGAGGTTGTGGTTCCTCCTGGACCAGACTGGATCTCATCTCCTGATGTTGTGGAGGTTGCGGTTCCTCCAGGACCAGACTGGATCTCCTCTCCTCATATTCAGATGAAACCTCTTTACACACAGACAGGAGGAGGGGAGAGAAGGTAGCATCAGCAGAGCAAATCATAGTGCTTTTGTCAACTCAAAGATGACCTTTATTCTCCTATTTGTTTTGTCAGGATAACCATCGTTTAAAAAAATAAGTGTCTCGAGTCTCTTCACAACGCCTCGCAGAGCAAGGCGTTGTGAATAGAGCCCGACATCGGTCTCACCGATGTATCCGTCATTTTAGGCGCCAATGCCCGATATCGGACATTATTTCACTGATGAGGTCGAAGTCTTTTTTTATCATCATTAATGTAACCTACACGCCAGACTCAAACAGACATAATATACATCAATTGAGTGTAAAATCTGCCCCAAATTTGATTGTTGGTTTTATAGTACACTCACGTCGCCACGGCATTTATAAAGTGATCGCAAACAGCTGATTCTTCCTTAATTTCGTTCCGAGGTTAATAAATGTGACGGCTGAAATCTATCTGGCACGCCCTATGAAATCAAGCCTCGCCCTCATTTTTGCGACATGAACAACTGCAATACGACCTGGAAACCATGGTTACAGGGGGGGAAAAGTTTCCTTGCTGCCCGCCTCACCCCTCTGTCATACACACACACACAGACACACACAGACGCACGCACGCACATGCAACTTGCAAGCCCAACTTTGTATCTTAAATAAATAAAGAACGAACACCTGCATGAATTAAATAAAGCTGTAGGCCTACCCTGTCTGTTTCCCTCTCACCTCGCTTGCCTTGCTGTCATGACCACGCACACATGCACGCACGCACCTCAAGGCTACATGACACATTGCATCGCCATGAATGGAATACGTTTGTAGCCTAGGCCTATATTAACACATATAGCCTACAATTGCAAATAGGCAAGCTGTATGCTTGTCATTGTCAGTGAGTCTGTCACTTGGAAAAAAGGCGTGCAGTCCATTTATGCCTAAATATTAATTGTATAATATCAGTGATTATCAGTGTTGGGCAATATTACTTAGGAGAGTAATATCTTTACTTTACTTATTACTCATTAGAAAAAGTACATTTTTACAAGTATTACAATACTTATTACTTGGAATCAAGAGTAATACTAGTCTGTTACATATTACTTTATATTACTTGTCAACCGGGCCCCTTCCACACGCAAAAATAACACAATCTGTTTAGCCACCTCCTTTTACAACTGAATCCAATTCATTGGAATAAGAAGGCTCCAATCAGTCAAACTGAATAATTGCAGGACATAAAACAAAAATAGTCAACAGTCTCTCATCAGCCTTTTTATGCTGCATATTCCACATTTGGGATTCAACATCAACAATCTGAACTGCACACACATGGCTGCAGCATCTCAAAATGGACAGTAGGCCTATATATTGTATACATAAATAACAAACGATAAAATAAAGCAACAGTCTCTGACCTTTTTGAGGCAGCCTCTCAAGACAGACTGTAGACTCACGTCCAATTCAAAGGAAAAATAGGGCGCTGCTATTCCTTTATTTGCCGATGGGTTCTCAGATTGGAGGCAGCCTAACATTGGACCTCAAAGTTTATTTTTCCAATGTCAAGAGCGGTTGCGCAAAGACCCACCCGGCAGCACTGTTTAATGCAATTTATTTGTGCATCATTGTATGTATGCAAGTATTTTTGTTGACAAAGTTGTAAATGTCAACAGTATAGCCTAGGCCTATATCCATAACATAAGCAAGCAGAAAGTAGAAGGCATATCTATGTATCAGATTGTGAAAATATTATAATAATAATAGATTGTGAAAATATTATAATAATTATAATAAAATGATTGAAAGACAGAACTAGTGTATTGTCAGCTAGCGTGATGCTTGCTTATTTTATATACATACTGTTGACTTTTACAACTTTGCCATGAGTAATTCAACAAAGAAAACGTATATTAAACACACAACTACATTGCATTAAACAGTGCTGACTCCGGGCGGGTCTTTGGATGGATCTGATTAAATGAGGCCGTGTCAACTGTTCATGAGGGACGGGTTAACCTCTCGTCTACAACAATACACCCAGCGACGAGCCAATTCTTCAGATAGTCTCCATGTATGTCCTGGCGGATAAAATCCAGTCTGTTTTGGCTGCACGGAGGGGGACTGAGCTCTGTGTTTCTCGTGCGTCTTTAAACAGATGCTTCAACACATTTAGATAGTGGTTTTTTTGCACAAGTAAAGTTTACAACGGACATTAATATACTTGGCCTCTTTGACAGACAAGAATGCAAAATAATACTGATACATTTCTCTGTCATGGTCTCTGTCTGTCTGTTGTTTTTTGGAAGTGAAGCGAGTCTGAGACAAGACCCCAGACGCATACGCTACGTCATAACTGTGCGCATGCTGTGCAGGCCAACAAAAACAGATCTACAAGCTACAACGCACGTCTGCTTTTACCCGTTGATAGTTGTAGATCTGTTCTATTTTTGCATGCCATGCAACAACCATCTACTATGAGTGCATAACCGAACGAATGATCCAAAACAAATGAAGCTCATTTGTAAGTGAAAGTAAGGAGTAACGAAGCGTGTTTTGGCGGAGTAAATAGTTACTATATTACTATTTCTGCAGAGTAATGTAATATGTAACTAGTAACTCGTTACTGCCCAACACTGGTGATTATATAGGCATCTGATGTCACGCTCATGTGCTCCCAAATCATCTCAGCTGGCTCTTGCTATGACAAACATTAGGAGCAGGAGACAGTCGAAAGATGAACAATACAGTATATGTGTTTATTAAATCATAGGCCTATACAAAGAAACTAAAGACTGCAGTACTGGACATAACGAATGCTGTGGGGTGTGTAGTCAGTAAGTCAGTGATGTAAGTGTAGTGTATGGATGTGTGATACATGGTGTGGTGCATGTGTGGATGGAAAGAACAATCAAACATAAATGAACGGAGGCATGGAGGCTAAGACAGGGAGTGGAGGCAGCAGGTCTGCCTCCTCTGGATCTCACTTCTCAACTGGGATGAGTGTCTGGGAGACACCGGGCCCAGGTGCTCTCCCATCAGCCATCAGGCCAATGCCCTACCCAGGCTCACCTACAGGATGACAGTTAGGCAATAGGCAGGCACATCCACTACTCATTATGTGTGGGGCATCACACCAGTGCGCTCGCATAACAAGGCCAGTAAAGCACTGTTTGATTAAGCAAAGAACGAATACAATAGGTGAATCCCAATTCAGGGTGTTCACCCTACAAGCTGCGGTACTAGGTAGGATAGGGTAGGGCACTGCACTGGCACTACCCTGTGGAGGTGGCATAGTGCACACGGAGAGGGCATGTCTGTGGATTGGGACAGCGTTCACTGGGCTGAGCTGGGCGGAGCGGAGTGGAGCTGGGCGGAGCCAAGCGGAGCCCAGCGTTCTCGACTGGCGGCCATTACTGTTTACACCCGACTGACAGCAGTGTTTTTAAAAGGTCTAGAAACTACTTTTTTAGCCCACGGAATTTACTTTCAGGTTATTTTTGGGGAGTATTTGGTTGTTTGGGCTTCATATATGTGGTCAATTGATCATGGGGGGGCCTATTTGGGGGTATCCCGCGGCGATGTCAGAGGGTTCGGAGAGCCGTGGGTCTCGCTTTGGGTCTCGCTTTGGGGGCTGCCAGCGGGGAGATGTGCCCGTTTTTGCCTCTCCTTTGTCGGCATGGGCCGGGGCGATTCCCCCCCGTTTCTCCTGCGGGGCGACGTGGTGCCCGTGTGTGATGTGGGTCTGTTGTGGATGTTTGCAGCCTGCATGCGGTTCGTTTCCAGTTGTTTTGTTTCCCCGGGTGTCGGGTGCAGTGTAAATAAAAGCTATTCTATAAAATGTCTATTATTGTTATTATTACTACGTCGAATCTGATTTGGCTTGAGTCCTGACTCGTTGCAAAGAGTTGCTGAAAGGAAGGATATACCAACCTGCATATAGCCTGCTATTCACTTCATAATGATAAATGTTTTTACATTTGGACAGAATACAGACTATCGTCGCATCTGCTGTTTGATTTGTATTAGCAGGCACCGATCAATCACTGATCATATAGGCTAGGTTTATTGCTATAATGTCCTTTAACTTTGACAATATAGGTCTAGTTTTACATTTAAAACGACCACATATAGGCCTATAGCCCAGGGTTCCCCAATAGGCGGCCCGCGGGCCATTTGCGGCCCACAGAGCGCCCCCTTGTGGCCCATGAAAGAATTTCCCAAAAAAATATATATATGTTATTTTATTTTCTTTATTTTTTTTTAAGGGTCCCAGATATAAATGGCATTAAATGGGGGTCAGTAGCCTATGCATGTCAAACTGGGCATCCTTTTCAAATGGGGTCTTGCCCTGAAAATGAATTTTCAGGGCAAGACCTCGACCTCGCGCGTGCAGACTCGGCCCCCAGCCTGGTACGCTAGTCAAAATATGGCCCTTGAGGAAAATTAATTGGGGAACCCTGCTATAGCCTATACCTACTGTAAAGTGAGTATACACTGTTAATTCAACTGAGAGAATTTAATTAATCAGAATGCTACTCTTAATCAGTTAATTACATTTGCATTTATATGAATGAAAAGGTTAAACCAGGCCAACTCTCAGCTCCAAATGGATAGGCTACATTTATCACAATATTATTTTACTGTGTAATCTAACACAAATCTTACAAATGCTGTCACTCAGTTATTTAATTTAGGCAGAAAATATATCACTGAATAGTGTATGCAATTAATGCATTCAAAAGAGCTGAATAAATGTTTTATGGACCCATAATAGTGATTATTATTTAATAATAATAATAATAAAACTTTATTTGTATAGCACCTTTCATGACATGAGATGCAGCTCAAAGTGCTTTACAGAGCAATGGAGCATTAAAAAACAAGTATGTAATGCAATGCAATACAGTGAGGACATGAATAACAAAAAAAATAAAGATCAATTAAAAGCAATGTTGTAGAAGTGGGTCTTGAGCTGTGCTTTAAAAATGTCTACAGAGGCTGCCTGACGAAGGAACAGTGGGAGCTTGCTCCATGCCGTCGGCCCGTAGAAGCAAAAAGCTGCTTCCCCGTATTTTTTAGCTGCCATTTCTTTAGGCAAAGCCAGCAGGCCAGCAGTGGAAGACCTTATGGGGGCGGTTTGGGACATATTTAGGCAGGCAGTCATGTAGGTAGGAAGGTGCGAGACCATTGAGAGCTTTATACACAAGTAAAATAATTTTAAAATCAATCCTAAAAACAACCGGAAGCCAGTGCAGTGAAGCCAAAACTGGAGTAATGTTCTCTCATCTTAGTTCTAGTTAAAACTCTGGCTGCTGCATTTTGGACAAGTTGTAATCTGTCAGATGTTTTCTTAGGCAGTCCTGAAAAAAGTGCATTGCAGTATAAATCAAGCCGAGAAAAAACAAAGGCGTGGATTAGCGTTTTTGCATCGTCCAAAGACAAATAGGCTCTGATTCGTGCAATATTTCTAAGGTGAAAAAAGGCAATCTTGGTAACATGATTAATGTGTTTGTGTGTGATTAATTTAAGTTGTTTTGCCATACCCATTTATTTTGCCATAAATCAGATAGCTTTAAGGTACGGCCATGACAGCAATGGTAGGAAAAAATATATATAATATTAATCATATTCGGTTTTCGGGGGGCCAACTGTTTCCTAGATTCGGTATTCACTCCAGTTTCGGCCAATAATTTCCCTTTCGGTGCATCCCTAGTTGTATGTATAGCATTGTATGACTGTATGTATGAGTATGTAAATAGTTCAATTCAACTTTGTAAATACAACATTTATTTATTGTTATTTTTTCTTTGGTATAAAAATGAATGAACATTGAACAAGGATACCGTATCTCAGACTCAATCATGTAAAGAATAACGTCAAAATCAAGTAATTCCAGTAGAAAATTAACACAAGTAAATACATTCATTGCTCCTCTGCTTCCCTCTGAAGTCTCATGTCCTCTTCGAGGAGCTCATCATCTCTCCCCCTCTTCTTCGGGCCAGCCTGCACATTGGGCCCTGGTGTTCCTGACCCTGCTCCAGACCCCAGTGCAGCTGTACCACTATGGTCTGGTATATGGTGGTGCTGTAGGCCAGCAGTCCGGCTCCGCTCCAGAGACTTCCAGACATGGCAGTCTCACGTGGTGGTGCTGCTGTAGGCCTGCTGTAGGCCCGCCGCTGCAGGCCACCTCCTCACCCGTCTTTGGATACTTGCACTCCTGCACAAGGCAGTGGAAAAAGAAGGTTTCAGAACCACTGGCTTAACAGGTTATTTGTATGGCAGTAGTGCTACAACTCAGAATTCCCTTATTGTTAAAAAAAAAAGGCTTTTGTGCTTGGGTAATATGTTCTGTTGTGGTCCAATGATGACTTTACAACAGGTTGCCATGTCATAAACATTAGAACTTGGCCCTATTAAATGCTGTCCCAGCAATGGGATTTTCTATTTATATTTTTCTATTCTATTTTATTGCTTACCTTTCGGAAAATGTATATGTGAACATTAGGTAGGTTTATTTGGGTACATATGGTAAATGCATGGTGATATAGTGCCATCTACTGCGCTCTGGTTTTGTGGTCTGTCTGGTTCAGGGGCAGGTTGAATTAGGCTCACCTGCTCTGATTACCTCATTTCGATCACCTGTTGGGTCTTGGGCATGTTAAAAGCAGAACAAACAGAGCAGAGCAGAAGAGAGGAGCTTTCATGTCAGTCTCCACAAAAGATGAAAGAAAGATGACAAAGATAAGAAGAAAGAAAATAAGAACAAGAACTTAACTGAACTCCTAAAATCTGTTCAGAAGGCGCATACGGTACGTTCCCAATTGTTTTGTTTGTTTCTGTAAAAGTTTCTATTGCTATTGTATTGTTTGTTTACATTTCATTGTGTTTGTGTACATATTGTGTTTCTTCACTCAACAAGGACATTCATATTTTATTGTTTCATTGTATTTAAAAGAATATTATGTTTTTGTTGCAGTTGTTCACGGTTGTCACTTTGGAGAAATAAAAAGCCCTAAGTGAGATCAGTTGGGACGTTGTCATATTTCTGCCACGGATAAAGATGGTTTGGGAGCAGTTACAGTGAAAAACGTAGCCACCATCGCCGAGGAGGAAGAGCAGACCAGTTCCTGAGTGGACGTCGGCCATTCCACCTCCTCGCAACGGCGGTGAGCTTCGGGACCAAGCGTTCCAGATCTACACGACACGAGAGGAGCCGGGAGTCGAGGGGGGCTTTCCAAGGACTCCTCCAGTGCCACGGACCACCTGGCACCCTGTCTTTCTGCGTGCTCCAGCCAGCACGCATTTGGAGTGACATCGCGCACATGAACTAAACCTAAAGATACGAAACGGGTGGACCTGCTGAGCAGAAAGGCGCCGCTGCAGGCCACCTCCTCACCCGTCTTTGGATACTTGCACTCCTGCACAAGGCAGTGGAAAATGAAGGTTTCAGAACCACTGGCTTAACAGGTTATTTGTATGGCAGTAGTGCTACAACTCAGAATTCCCTTATTGTTAAAAAAAAGGCTTTTGTGCTTGGGTAATATGTTCTGTTGTGGTCCAATGATGACTTTACAACAGGTTGCCATGTCATAAACATTAGAACTTGGCCCTATTAAATGCCATGATTTCAAATGCATAATTACATACTTACTTTGTATTTCGCCTTGAAGTTCTCCCACTGAGCACCTTTTGGGCAAGGCCCATTTCCTCCAGAATGACACTAAAAACAACAGAGATTAAAGTCAATACACCACATTAACACAATAGAGACAATACATAATTTAACACAGAGATGCAACCGTAAGGTTAAAGTATTAAGTGCATTATACTATACATGGAATAAAGCTAAATAAAATCTCAATGTAATGATGTTTTAGGCAGAATTAATAAATGACTGAAAATAGCCAATCTACAAGCTCACAAGTCACAACATGTCACACTGCAACGTGTTGTGAGCTTGTATATCTTCTATTTTTGGTGTGTACTTTTCTAGTCCTCTATAGCAGTGCTTCCCAAACTTTTTCATGTCAAGGACCCCCAAAATGATACTCATTATCCTGCGGCCCCCCATTAGAAAAGATATGCCAGGGACAGACCCCCCATAAAAAGGTTTTTACAGCTCTAGCAGTGATTTTCAAACGGTTTCATTTCAAGGGACCCCCAGTTTGACCTGACTTAGGCTCGTCTTGTTGTACTGCTGAGAAATGCAATACAAATACATTAGTCCACCTCAAATTAGGCTTTTACCGACCCAAAATAATCCAGAGTAGCTACACCATTTAGACCAAATACTAGTCGGACTCGTTGTGACATGTCCAACAACGTATGTTTAGTTTAAGCACAACGTCGGTGGATATTTTTTTCTTTGCAAGGAGTCGGGACTCAGGTTGAATCAGATTCGACCATAGACTCGACGTGGTAATAATAATAATAACAATAATATAGTGGCTGTTATTTGTGGGGGTGGGTGGAACGGTTGGGGGCGAGTTGCATGTGGGCATGTGGGCTGTGTCCACACCACAGTGGATTCATGTCATGCACGGGCATCGTTTCGTTCCGTTGGAGGGAAGGGGGGAATCGCTTCGGCCTGTGCCGACGGGGGAGAGGTGGAGGCGGGTGCATCTCCTTGCTGGCGGCCCCCGGGGCGAGACCTGCGGCTCTCTGGATTCTCCGACATCGTTGTGGGATATTTTTGAATGGGCTGTTTTGTGATTGATTGACCGCATGTATGAAGTCCGCTAAAATAACTTGAAAGTAAGTAATTAAGTTATTTAACTTACTTTCTTCCGACATCTTTCTTTTCCTCTTGTTGTTGCCCTCTGCTCTGCTGCGGGCTGGTGGTGAAGCGGTAGAAATGCCGAGAGGTGCGCAGTACGGCTGCGCCGTGGCGATGTACACTGCACGGTTGCCAGGGTACATCCCCACTGGCCTTTGGAAGCGGGCTCGGGCGGGGGAAAATAGTGCGTGGCCCAAGTGCACTGTTTGAACGAGTATTTAGAGCTCTTTGGAATGGGAAGCACTCCGGCGCGGCGCTGTGATGTCATATACCCCGAAATATGCACTTCCCAGTGTCCACCCCCTGGATTGGGATTCACCTATTGTAAACATGTTATATTGTTTTTAATTATTGATATTGGTATCCGTCATTTTAGGCGCCAATGCCCGATATCGGACATTATTTCACTGATGTGGCCGAAGTCTTTTTTTATCATCATTAATGTAACCTACACTTGTCTTTTAGAATGTAATATTATGAAACACGTTCTTCTACATCCTGACAGTTTTCTGAAAAAGCTGTTTCTATGTCAGTCGTTCTTCGATAAAAAAAAAAGCAGATCTACAAGCTCGTAGCGCGCCACCGAGTGGCGCGCTACGAGCTTGTAGATCTGCTATTTTTCAATAGCTAAAGCATAACATAATGCTAACACCAAAAGGGGTTCCCGCCCAAAATGGGTTAAGCACAAACTAATACATTGTAAACATGTTATATTGTTTTTAATGATTGCGTGATTTTAATTGCTTGTAAAGTTGGAACTATCTTTTTCTTTTTTTTTTACATGCATATACATAGTTTTATATTAACATTTTAGGAGTGAATACACATGCTTAGATGCCTGTGACAGCATGTCAGCAGTTCAGACAATGCTGCTCCGCTTGTGTAAGACAGGAAAACAGGTGAGGACAAAGCGTACGACAGCTCCCGACCCAACATGAGTTTTGTCCTGGCACACGTTCAAGTTAAGGTTTTGCGGAAATGGTAAATGCCTGAGAGAGTATTGCACCACATCTTCCTACGTAGTAATGTCAAAGTTGACTCACCAGTCTCCTCTTCCTGTTCCTCTTTAATCTGTGGAGGTTGTGGTTCCTCCTGGACCAGACTGGATCTCCTCTCCTGTTGTTCCTCTTTAATCTGTGGAGGTTGTGGTTCCTCCTGGACCAGACTGAATCTCCTCTCCTGATGTTGTGGAGCTTGTGGTTCTTCCAGGACCAGACTGGAACTCCTCTCCTCATATTCAGATGAAACCTCTTTACACACAGACAGGAGGAGGGGAGAGAAGGTAGCATCAGCAGAACAACTCAAAGTTAATTTATTCTCCTATTCGTTTTGTCAGGATAAAATTGTTTAAAATGTCTCGAGTCTCGCCTCGCAGAGCATGGTGTTGCGAGTAGAGCCCGACATCGGTCTCACCGATGTATCCGTCTTTTTTTGCACTGATGCCGACATTATTACACCGATGTGTTTATCATTAATGTAACCTACACATGTCTTTTAGAATCTTTCGGTTTAATATTCATTTCTTACAGCTGCAGAGAATGGATTTAAAAAGGCTCTGCGCGTCGTGCCTGTGACTCTGGAGCCTAGGCTGCAGCAGAGAACCCTGCACTGCGAGTGACTGTCATAAATGGAAGTCCAGCTGTCATTCCGGACCCCTCGCCCTGAGAACTTTTACATGGATGTGAAACTAGAGGACAATATCTTACTCCACGTCTTTGGAATTATTTACAAACTGAGTGCGGAGCACATTTATGCTGCCCATGTCTCCTTGCTCACTGGGAGCGGAGGCATCCGATCTATGGCTGTGTACTGTATACAAGAATATATGTAATTTATGTACTATGATCACAGACATTCTAGGGCTAGTACAACTACTGGGAGATGTAGTTCCGTTCAGCTAGCTTAATGATACTTGAAGCTAAGCTGGTGTTGTTCAGAATCTACTAACCTGCAGTGTGTAGATCGATGTCCATATCAAAATCAATGTCCAGCAGTTTGTTTTGTGTCTCCAGCAGAGCTTGTAGTGTCTCCATCTCTCTCTGGAAGAGGTTGACCATGAACTCTCCCACTGCGCTGAGGCGCTCCAACACAAACACTCTGACGCTAAGCTCCACACTACAAACATCAGCAGCGCCACGCTGCTGTTTGTCCACAACAAACAATATCTCCTCTCCCACCGAAGCTAGCTGTTCATTTATCTTCAGCCGTACAGACTCCATTTGACGCTTTTCGCCTCCTTTAGGACATTTCCACCAAGCTTTCTGTTCCTACTGTAATATAGAATGTGTAATAAAGGCACAAACATCAACATTTCCAGAGAGACATGATAACATGTTTGACTTGTTCAACAAGCAACGCCATCGCTGTAATGGAAAACTAGACGCAGCCACTTGACGTGTTGCAAACAAGCACTTCAGGGTCAAAGGTTTTCCACGCATGCGCAACAAAATAATCCAGGCACTGTTGCCTTAATGCCTTTCGCCCTCTGGTGGTGGAGGTGTGTAACGGTCACAGATAGATAGATAGATAGATAGATAGATAGGCCTATATACTAAATAAAAAATATACTTTTTGAAACTGCCTTCGAATCTTAATCTACAACCTCGTGTTGCGGTGTGACACGCTTTGAGCTTGTAGATCAGCCAGAGCTGCCGTGTCTCACCCTTTGAGTGTGACAGTCACGCAATTTAACCCTTTACCACGCACCACGCCACACATGCCATTTCACACGCATTATAATGATAAATAACAATTTTCTCTGCGGCTCCGCCGCGTAATAACGCACGCTCCTCACAAACGGTAAAATAGCCGATCTGCATGCAGCGCTGATATATGCAGGAGGGTAAACAGTGGACCAAAATCGTCAGCAGGGTCCCTGACTGTGTGACACATGGAAATGAGCCATGCGGAGTTTAACATCGCTTCGAAATATTTTTCATGGAAGACAATATAGCCCCCACAAGTTACAACAAGTGAGTAAGTGACCTGTGACTATCTCTCTTCTATACTGGTGTGTGGCGTCTCTTGCGTGATATGATGAAGTGGAACGGTGCCATAGCCCATGCACATTATAGGGACAAAGTTGTGTGTGTGTGTGTGTGTGTGTGTGTGTGTGTGTGAAGTGAAGTGAAGGGGGAGGGGCCGCATCGCGACTTGTTTCTGTTCATAGAGAGAGAGAGAGCCCACAGATGTGTTTGAACTAAGAAAATGTAAAAAATAAGGAATTTTCCCACATTCCAGTTTTCTGACATATTCCCCAATTTCCACTGAGATTATGAGGTGAATGAATGTGGCCAGACCAATCTTCTCTTTCTGTCATAGTGACATTGTCCTGCATCAGATCATGTCCAAATCAGGTTCACCAATCTCCAGTAGCCTCTTCAGTTTTTTGAAGATTTTTTGAGTGGTCCCTTACGGAGCTATGTGTGTGGCTGGCTGGGTCTGAGCACTATGTGTGTGGCTTGCTGGCTGGCTGGGTCTGAGCACTATGTGTGTGGCTGGCTGGATGGCTGGCTGGGTCTGAGTACTATGTGTGTGGCTTGCTGGATGGCTGGGTCTGAGCACTATGTGTGTGGCTGGCTGGATGGCTGGGTCTGAGCACTATGTGTGTGGCTGGCTGGCTGGCTGGCTGGGTCTGAGTACTATGTGTGTGGCTTGCTGGATGGCTGGGTCTGAGCACTATGTGTGTGGCTGGCTGGATGGCTGGGTCTGAGCACTATGTGTGTGGCTGGCTGGCTGGGTCTGAGTACTATGTGTGTGGCTTGCTGGCTGGCTGGGTCTGAGCACTATGTGTGTGGCTGGCTGGCTGGGTCTGAGGAGCATAGATAGATAGATAGATAGATATCTTTTTCATTTCTACTTTAAGCATGAGGAGGCTGTCAGTGCAGGGAGAGCAGCTGGCATGGAGGTGAAGACATCAGTGTTAAGGTTAAATATCAACGTTAAAACGGGACAAATCCACATAAAAAAAGCCAATTTATTTCGCCGCCGCCCTTCGGACGGCGTCGAACACATTAAGACACTAGAGTCTCACTCTTGACATTTTCTGAAATATGGCAGCCCTGGATCAGCTGTTTGCACATTTGACAATTTAAATCCGTGATTCATTGATATTAATAGGAAAAGGTACTTTGCAATTTGTCATTTTGAATACTTGAGTATGCGTAGGCTACTTTGTCCACCATTACCTAGTAATTATTACTGGTGGTTCATGAGCTGGCAGTTCATGATCTATGCCTGTTTTTCAATTGAGTGCTATAGCGCCACCCTTTGGCCAATGGTTGTGGTCTTTGTCTCTAAGCAGGGTGACATAGCCATATTGCCACATTTCGTGAAAAACCTGGAGCGCTGTGTATGTATAATTCAAAATAATGGGTGATCTTCACTAGGGATGGGTATCGTTAGGTTTTTTTCGAGTCCGGTACCGATTCCGGTTCCCTATTTTGGTTCCAAAATGATATAAAAGAGGTCAAATGTTTAACAAAAAAGCTCAATGTCATGTAATGAATAAATAGTGTAACATCCTCTTCCTCCTCATTCAGTTGAGCCATTTGTGGATAATATATATAGTAAAAAAATAAATGGTATAAACTTAAGGTCAATTGTTTTTCACAAAGCTTTTATTTTTAAGACTTTGATTTAAGACAGATGAATAGAGTATAGACCAACATCCTTTCCTTTAACAGTTGAGCCATTTGTGGATACTAGATACCTCTTACTACTACTGACAATGACAACAAATATGCCTGAGAGACTACACAACATAAACATCACTGCAACACAAAGTCAGAAATCTAGAAAAAAATAAAAAGATAGTCTCATGTGGTGCAGTCTGCATGGCATGTCAGAGCAGAGTGTATACTGTATACTAAAGACATGTATAATGAATAGTATAACATCTTCTCCTTTATTGAGCCATTTGTGGATAATATAGTGATTATTTTAAATGTATCTATATAATATCGATTCTGTATTTACCCAGGGCAATAGTGTTGTAGGCTACTTCTCTTATTACGAATAACAAATAAAAGCATGTCTGAGATCTGAGAGCAACACACACACGATTGACTGTGTAAATTAGCATCGCTAATGAAGGGGAGGGGGCAGCGCATCAATGGGGGATCATTGAAAACAAACACACACACACACACACACACACACACACACACACACGGTGCACACTCGAAGTGAGTGCACCAACGCTTTCTCTCCTTGTCTCATGTTGATTCAATGCTGCGCAGCCAGCGTGCTGCGCACGTATGCAGTGAAGACTCAGAAAAGGCGCAAGATTCCTGTCCCCTCTTAAAAGTTTCCTCCCATAAACTTCACTTGAAAATTACGTTTAAGAAACATTAATAATGATGTTGCCTCAGTGCCAGGCACAGCGCGTGTCACTGTCTCTAGACTCCTCGACAACTAACTCCATGCAGAGAGATGGCTCCGCCTCTGCAAGCCACAAGCCCACAACTCGTCGCTAATGCAACGCAATGTAGGCTTGTAGATCAGCTCTGTTCCCTGCGCATCTATTAAGGGAAGAAAATAAATAAATATCGTGTGACTGTGTGTCTGTGGGAACCGATAGAGAGAACCGAAATTGAATTATTGTAATGGGTACCCGGTACCCAGGCACGTTCGGTTCGGTACATACTTGGTCCCGAGATTCGGGACCCACCCCTAATCTTCACTGATATAATGCATTCACCATTCACATGGAATCAGGCAAGCGGTAGATGGCAAACAGCAAAACCTGCCGGACGAAACGGTAAAAATATTTAATATTTTAACATTGATGCCGCCTGCTGTTACCGTGACCGGATCTGGCTGCCAGGCCATCCTGTTCCATTTACCGTCCTGCTCCGGTCCATTAAAATGACTTCCGGTTTGCCATCTACTGCTAGCCAGGGTCAGAGGTCAAAAGGCAGAACACAAAAGTTGTTCGACATGAGGAGACGCATATGTCTATCCAAGTGAACATTATTGTTGACGGTCAAATGGAGCTATACCTGCTCAAAGTTTGCATTTTCGATTGAGTGTTAGTTTTTAAGGGGCCAGGGACTTCGGGCGTGGCCCCTTGAAAACTAAATTGCATTTCTGGAAAACAGACAACTACAAAAAGGGACCATGGGCCAAAAATAATAATATATATATATATATATATATATATTAAGGCTGTAGGCCTACCCTAACCCTTATTTTAGGGTTCGAACTTCGGCAAGAATTTTCGAGTGAACGTTCGGACCATTTGTTTCTAATTAATTTAAAAAATAACCGTCTCGATCAGAGCGCACAGCACGTCTCCCCCGCTCTTTATCAATCTCTCTCGTCGTCTCTCTCAACACACACACACACACACACAGGGACGAATTATATTCTGTGCGTGTGTGTGATCAAAAAAGCTCAAATCTGCGCAGTTTACATCCTGGTTCTGCACTGCTGTACTGTAAGTATATAGCACTTTCGGTTCTGTCGAGGGCAGTGCAACACAGCGCAGCGAGAGAGAGAGAGGAGAGAGAGAGAGAGAGAGATAACTAACCTTTTTCTCAAATTGTGAGAGCACATGCTGCTCACATCAATGTAGGCTCGCGCCCGTTGTCTTTCTGTATCGTGGTTCCCTCGACCCTCGCTCGAGCAATGGGTAGATCACTCACCGTTTGGGGGCTTCGCACCGCGGCCCCCAAACGGTGAGCGATCTACCCTTTTCACCACAACGCATTGGAACGGGGATCATCGTAAAGTCGTCTCTGTGTGTGTGTGTGTGTGTGTGTGTGTGTGTGTGTGTTTGCGTGCGTGCCGCGATGAGAGCACGTGCTGCTCATATCAAAGGCTTGCGCCCGTTGTCTTTCTGTATCGTGTGTGTGTGTGTGTGTGTGTGTGTAAACCTGACTGAGGCAGAGTCAGAGAAGGGAACGCAAGCAGCGCGAATAAGAGAAGGAAAACCATTTTGTCTGTTGTGTGATTGGCTTGTTGGTCAAGGTTGGTCAAGGAGAGGGACAGTACAACAAGGGAGATGGACATAACTTCTGACAGGAATGCACTAGAAACTTAATTTTTTTGACATGCTCGTATCACATTCTCGCCGAGATATATTTTCGAGTTAATAAAAAAATAAAATACAAATAATATTTATTTTTATAAAAATAAAAATAAAATAAAACGAATGGTTCAAACCCATTAATTAACATTCGAGTGCCAACCCTAACGAGCGAACATTCGAACCTTGAATGTTTGGGGACAGCCTTAATATATATATATAAAATGGGGACACCCCCCCCCCCCCCCCCTGCCAAGCAGTAGGATTTGAGTCATTACATTTATTTTGACACTGTTCCATATTGTGAAAATGTATTTCTAATCCTTTCTTAGATAGCTGACAATTTTGAATATTGTATATTTTCTGTAAAATTATAATTTTTTGAATTACATTTGACGCAGTGATGGTCTCATAATATTATTTGTATCAGGCACGTGCATATAGGCTTTGTCGCCCATTCTATTCCCCACGTGAGTTTAATGTGTTCCTCCTCGTGTGTGTTTACATTCCTCCGGATGCTGACGTCACATCAGCAGTAGACACACTAGCAGAACAGCTGTCGGGGGCGGAGCATAATTACCCGGACAGTTTTGCTGTAGTTCTGGGGGACTTCAACCAGGCTAATTTGAGTCGGGCTCTCCCCAAATACAGGCAGCATGCCCAAGTAGGGGAGTGAACACTCTAGGTCACTGCTACTGTACCATCAAGCAGGCATGCATACCACTCTCTACCCCATGCTGCGCTGGGCAAAGGTGATCACCATCTCATCCATCTGATCCCTCGCTACAGGCAGAGATTAAAAATATCTAAACCTGTAGTGCGGAACTACAGTTTGGTCCAGTGACGCATGTGAGCGACTCCGTGCCTGGCTGGAGAGCGCTGGCTGCGACCATGACTTTGTTGAGTGGGCGGGGCCTGAGGCTGGTAACAACCTGGATGAATACACTGACACTGTGACATCATTCATCAGTCTCGGCGAGGAGGTGTGTCCCCCACTCCGCTCCAGGAAGATCTACAACAACGACAAGCCCTGGTTCTCAGCCCAGCTCAGAAGGCTAAGGACGGAGAAGGAGGTGGCCAGAAGTAGTGGCGATGTGGCTCTGTCCAGGCAAGCCAAATACAGGTTTGCCAAAGAGGTGAGGGAGGTGAAACATCTCTGATGGGAATTCCTCCTCCGTCTGGAAAGGCCTCAAGACCATCACCAATTACAAGACCAAGTCTCCACAGGTGTCTGACAACCTCCCCCTTGCTAACGAGCTCAATGAGTTCTACTGCAGATTTGAGAAAGAGAGGTTCCGTCCCGCTCTCTTCCACCACCCCCCCCCCCCCCCCCCTGCCACATCCACCACCCCTGCATCCCCCCCTCTCTGTCACGGTTTGACACCTTTGTCACGGTGAGAGAGGTGAAACTGCTGCTGAGGAGGCAGAACACCCGTAAGGCGGCCGGCCCGGATTATGTCTCCCCCTCTGTCCTGAAGCACTGCGCTGACCAGCTCGCCCCGGTGTTCACCAACATCTTTAGGAGTTTTCGTCGACTAAAACTATCAAGGATAGAAATGACTAAGACTAATTAAGCATTTTGTCCAAATGACTAAGAGTATCTAAAACTAATAAGCATTTCGTCCAAAAGACTAAGACTGACTAAATCTAAAAAATGCCTGCCAAAAACAACACTGACCTGCACTGATGTGCGGACCAAAGGCACTGTAACCCTACGGGCCAGCGTTGTTTAGAGTGCCCACCAACAGTGCGGAAGAGAGAGAGACAGACAGCTGACAAACACGGCAGACACGTCGCCTTATAACGCCGCCGCGACACTCATCAAGCCCTAATCAGTGGGCGGGGGATGGGCTGTGACAGCGTGGGAACTCAAGCTCATCCTGCCACACATGTATCAGGGAAACATTTATTGTTTTGACGTGGTGTTGTTCACACATGTGTTCCATGTATCAGGGAAACATTTATTGACAACCTATAAACACACTTGCCCCGTTTCTATTTATTATTGTTGTTGATTATGTTCTTCGTATGTCAGTTGATACTATCAATGATAAGGGCTACCAACTAAACCCTATGAGAAGCTCTCGTCATCCTGCTAAAACTAACCATCACTGACTTCGCTGATGACATTGCGCTTAACAGTCAATCATTGGAATACGCTCAGGCTCTCCTTCAGTCTCTTGAGCAGGCCTCCAACTGTGTTGGTCTTTATCTCAACGAGACCAAAACTGAATACGTAAATATATGCAAATCCAACAATAACCACATTATAAAAACACTTAACAACACTGAAACAGGTTGATGACTACAAGTATTTGGGTATATATATCTTCTTCCCAATAGGACTTTAGAACTAGGAAGGTTCAGCCTGCAATAACATGCTTAAAATCTGGTCATCCCAGCTTAGTAAGATGTTAAAAGTAAAAATATTTAGGACGACCGTTGAGCCGATTCTACTCTATGGCTCCGAGACATGGACACTTTCAAAGAAACAAGAGAAACAGTTGGATGGCACTTACACCCGCCTTCTAATGAGAGCGCAAAATCTGTCTTGGAAGAGCCACCCATCGACTGATCTAATATACGGCAACCTTCCCCGTGTTTCTTCACTAGTCCGATCCAGAAGAACACAGTTTGCCGGCCACTGATACAGAGCTGACCATGAGGTTAGATCTTCCCTTCTTCTCTTAAGTCCTACCTCAGAGCAGACCAGAGATAGAAAAATGTCGTTCCCTGATGTCATCGCTATAGGGACACATGCATCAGTAGGCAGGAACTGGGGATGACAATGAAGAACCGGGAAGTCCGGCGTGGCATTGTGAAATCCATGATCTCAACGAAAAATGATGATGATGATAAACAAAACCTATACTATACGCGCCGCGGGTTCGACTCCCGAGCCCGACACGGCCTTTACTGCATGTCATCCCCCCATCTCTCTCCCGTTTCCTGCCAGCCTACTGTCTGTCCCTTAAAAAAAAAAAAAAGGCGTAAGACGCAAAAAGAAAATCGAAAAAAGAAAAGACCTCTGCTGCCTCTGTCCTTATTTGGAAGGATAGAGTCAATTAGAATGAATATTCTGCCAAGACTACTTTTCTTATTTCAATCTCTCCCTATTACAGTGGCACAATCGCTTTTCAAATTACTAGAAAAACTAATATCAAAAGGAGGCCTAGACTTAGACTGAAAATGTTGATGTCACCAAAGGAAAAAGGAGGGCTGGGTCTACCGAATATGAGAATGTACTACTGGGCAGCTCAACTCAAAGCAGTGGTGGCTTGGGTGTTCAGAGATGCGGAGACAGGATGGGTCCCTATAGAACAAAACTCAATACAATTTACAATTTACAATTTAGGCATTTAGCAGACGCTCTTAATCCAGAGCGACTTACATTTAGGCAAGAACAAAAGCATGGGAATACATCACATAAAAGCATTTATCATGAAACATGCGTAAGATAAGAAGGTAACAGTGGAATATCTATATGATGAAACTATACATACACTATACATAATAAACTATACATATTCACTACTATGCTATACATATGTACTATGGCGTGCTATGACTATATACAATACAATTATAGTGCTGTCTACATAACATGCTATAAGTCTGTGTCAAATGCTATCTAAGCCAACAGAAATGCTATGTAAGGGGTTAGGGTAAGTGCTATGGGCCATGATGGAGTCTGAAAAGGTGGGTTTTCAGGCTACGGCGGAAGATTGGGAGTGATGCTGCAGTTCTGACTGCAATGGGAAGTGCATTCCACAGTTTTGGAGCCAGAAGGGAGAAGAGTTTGGGACGTGTGGAGCGTTGTCCCGGCGTTTTTAGTGAGGGTACTTCCAGTTTCCCTGCGTTGGCTGATCTGAGTGCGCGGGAGGGTTTGTAGGGTTCAATCATACTTGTAAGATATGGGGGAGCCATACCTTTGGTTGCTTTGAATGCCAGCATCAGAGTTTTGTATTCTGTGCGGGCAGCGACCGGGAGCCAGTGGAGGGAGCGGAGCAGGGGGGAGACATGTGAGAATTTTGGCTGGTTGAAGACCAAGCGAGCTGCTGCATTTTGGATCAGCTGGAGAGGCTTAAGTGCACATGCTGGTAGGCCAGTAAGGAGGGAGTTACAATAGTCGAGTTTTGACAAGACTGTTGTCTGGATTAGGAGCTGGGCTGATTCCTGGGTGAGGAACGGTCTAATTCGTCGTATGTTATAGAGTGTGAACCTACATGATCGAGTGACAGCTGTGATGTGAGCTTTGAACGAGAGCTGACTGTCCAGGACAACACCAAGATTCCTGGCTGTTGGGACAGACGTTACCAGGGCGTTGTCTACGGAAATAGTTAGCTCCCGCATAGGGCAGGACTTAGCTGGGAAGAAGAGAAGCTCAGTCTTGTCTGGGTTCAGCTTGAGGTGGTTGGAGGACATCCACTGTGATATGTCAGCCAGGCATGCAGTGATGCGCTCTTCCACCTGAGTGGCAGAGGGGGGGAAGGATAGGAACAGTTGTGTGTCATCGGCGTAGCAGTGATAGGATATATTGTGAGCAGAGATGATAGTGCCAAGGGATTTAGTGTACAGTGAGAAAAGGAGGGGACCAAGTACAGATCCCTGTGGGACCCCAGTTTGGAGGGTTCGGGGGGATGATAGCAGACCTTTCCAGGAAACCTGGTAGGTCCGATCAGTGAGGTAGGAGGAGAACCACTTTAGTGCCGTTCCACCGATGCCTAGCTCCGTTAGGGTTTCTAGGAGCAGCTGGTGGTTCACTGTGTCAAATGCTGCTGATAGGTCTAGGAGAATCAGTACTGCAGAGTGGGAAGCAGCTTGGGCAGCATGTAGTGCTTCTGTGACTGCCAGCAGGGCAGTTTCTGTGGAGTGGGCCTTCTTGAATCCGGACTGGTTGGGATCCAGCAGGTTGTTCTGTGAGAGATGGAGAGAGAGCTGGTTGGAGACGACACGTTCCAGGAATAGCACTATCTACCCTTCCATTTATCAGCCAAGAGTCTCAGAAGAAAATAAAAATAAATAAAATATGGGCTAAACATAAATTAAAAATGTGGGTCTTAGTACAAAAACAGTTAAAGACAGCCACGGCCCTATCAAGATCCATGACTATAGCAGGCAACATAGAATTTATTCCTTCTATATGGGACGGAGCATACAAAAGATGGGCATAAAGAGGTTTAATTACAATCAACCAACTGTTTGATGGGAGTGTATTTAAATAATTCTCACAACTCCAAGAGAGGTATGCTGTGCCACCAACAGATTTATATAGATAGATATTTACACATTAGAAACTATATTATAAGAAATAAAGACTGGGACGCAATTAAAAGATTACTGAACAATATGGAGCAACATTTCATTGACATCTCTGAACGCCCAACAAGTATCACTTATATATAAAAAAATAAGGTTAGTAATTGGATGAAACCCAATCCCCCTACTATAGATCAGTGGCGACAAAAACATTATATACAAGATGGAATACATGACAGCCCAGCTTCAAATGAAGCTTCCTTACTTCAAAAGGAGATGGGAGTTAGTGGCAGAATATATGGAAACAGAATCTACAAATGACGCTACACTAAATTAAAAAACTAAAAATATAGATACTCATATTACAGTGAAAAGTAAAGTAATTATGTAATTATCCCAAAGGAACTCTCAAGGCAAACAATACTATACAATATATTATTTTTGTTTTTTGTTTTGTTTTCTTTCTTTTTATTGTAATGTCATTTATTTTACTTGTAAAAAAAGGAACTGAGAAAAAAGGAAATGTTCTGTAATATGAAATGAAATTGCCTGTAAATTATTCTATAATGGCAATAAACAAGTTAAAAAAAGACCATATAGGCCTACAGTACATTCAACAACTTTACATTTGATTTTCCAGTCCATTCAAATCCATCGTCTGCATTTCTACAGACCAGGACTCCTCACGACTCGACAGGTAAGGACTGCTGTAGGACTACATTTAATTTAATTTAATTTAATTTAATTTAATTTAATTTAATTTAATTTAATTTGATTGGATTGGATTGGATTGGATTGGATTGGGTTGGGTGGGTTGGGTTGGGTTGGATTGGATTGGATTGAATTGGATTGGATTGGGGAATCTCTCAGTTAGAGATAAAAAACGATCTAATTGAACAACAGAGTTGAGTTGAATTGCATCTAACGGAAGAAGAAGTACTCAATTGTTTTACTCGGGTTAAAAGTATCAACACCCTGTTGTATTAATAGAGTAGAATATATACTAATTTGTTTTACTCGGGTTAAAAGTATCAACCCCCTGTTTTATTAACCCATTCTGACCTGAGATCTGATTCATAACGAGGTTTCCGCTGGACACACACTGGTCTGACGAACCCATTCTGACCTGAGATCAGATTCTAAAAAAAAAAAAGTCGTTCTTCGATTTTTCAAAAATAGCAGACCTACAAGCTCGTATCGCGCCACTCGGTGGCGCGATATGAGCTTGTAGATCTGCTATTTTTCAATAGCTAAAGCATAACATGATGCTGACACCAAAATGGGTGCCCGGTCAGAATGGGTTAAAAGAGTAGAATATATATACTCAATTGTTTTACTCAGGTTAAAAGTATCAACCCCCTGTTTTATTAATAGAGTAGAATATATATACTCAATTGTTTTACTCAGGTTAAAAGTATCAACACCCTGTTGTAATAATAGAGTAGAATATATACTCAATTGTTTTACTCCCGTTAAAAGTATCAACACAGTTGAATTCATTGTCTGTTAGAGTTGGGTATTCCAAATTGGCATGATTAAATGTTCAAAGTACAGACATCAAACTATATGTGAAGTAGGCCTATGCCAAAAGTAAAAGTACTTGTTGTGCAGGAGGCCCATTGCAATTTACAATTTAAAACTTTAATAGCTGGGCAACATAACAGTGAAATATAGTGGTTTTAAAACCTTTTTCATATCGGGGTCCATTATTTATTTATTCTGCATTTGAGCCACGGACCACCATCTGATGAGATTAAGCCTCTCAGACCCATCTGAGCCACGGACCACCATTTGATGACATTTAGCTTATCAGACCCATTTGAGCAATTGATATAATGAATGCATTAACATATGCTAATGACTCATGCATGAACACATTACTCTGATTCAATCAGTTTACAATGACATCACACTAACAAACACACACACAAGCACCCCATTTCAAATAAATCATGTATACTTTTTGTCACACCCTTTGATCATGAAAGAAGGATGGAACGAGGCAGTTTGTTTCTGGATACTGGAGGCTTTTATTTATGCCTATATGAATGGCCCAAAGCCTACGTCAAAACACAAAGAATAAATCATAATTAGCATGAGTACCAAACCAGCTCAGTGGACTTGTGGTTAGAGTGTCCGCCCTGAGACTGGGATGTCGGGGTTCAATCCCCGGCCGCGTCATACCAAAGACTATAAAAATGGGACCCAGTGCCTCCCTGCTTGGCACTCAGCATCAAGGTTGGATTGGGGGTAAGTCCCTGCGACATACTAGCGTCATGTCCAGGGGGTGTACTTGTACATCAAGCTGCCTCACGCTACAGAAACAGGAGATAGCCTCCTGCCCTATGGGCCTCATGGCTCGGCAAGGCTACTTACTTACTTACCAAACCAAGCACATAGCGTAATAAACAAATACTCAAAACAAACATTATTTACCTCACTGGCTGCCCTATAGCCCCTCTCGAACCCCCCCGGTTGAGCTCTTTTCATCGCTAACCCGTGGGGTTCCTTGCCATCAGATGAAATCCTTATGGAAATTATGGAATACAGACGAACATACCGTTGTCAACGTCTGTGCTGCGGTTTCCTCATGCGGGTCAGAATGTCCAAAAGAAGGATATAGGAGCTATAGACAACGGAAACGGCTGCAAAATTATCTCTTCCTTCCTTCCTTGACTTCCTTATTGACATCCCATTGTACCGTCTAGCTGGCTAGCTAGTGGCTAGCTGCCGTCCCTACGTTCCTACCTCTGATCTAGCTAGCCACTGTCGGTGCTCGAGGCGATACAATGGGATGTCAATAAGGAAGGAGGGGAGAATTTCAGAGCTGCCAAAACGGTCAAACACAGATTAAAAATACTTAACACAAAAAATGCTGGAAACGTATCCATACGCTTTATTAATATCGAACGCCGTACGCGCGAAGCGTATGTATACGTTTTATACGTTTTTTTATTGCTTACTGTACATCAACGTCCTATGCTCCAGGACACCGAAGAAAATAACAGCGATCGTCTCCAGGAAGCTCCAATATGTGATCCGGGAGTAAAAAGCCCCTCCCTCCTGAAAAGAGGTCTGTCTGTGGCGAAGACGCTCCCTCCTCCAATGCCTCCATTACACGTATGGGTCTGCACGGCAACGGCATAGACCAACGCAGATGTCAGGGCATCTAAAATGGAGTTACCCATACTCTAGTAGTAGTCTAGTGTCTGTGAATACACTCGATTCCCCCTCCCCTCCTGTTTCTACATGGTTTCTCCCGAGGAATCTTTGTGGGGGGAGTCTCTTCTGCCCCGATCGCATTGCAGTTTGAGTTCCCCCCCCACTGGCCCCAGGCCACACTGCGCCTTGCAATCGCCTTGCACCGCTCTCTCATTCTCGGAAAAAGATATAACGCAGTCGTGTCGATTTGCCCTCTGCCAGTATATAAACCAAGAATAATCTTCAACGATCGCCATTTCATAACGTTTTCAACACGCACACGGCACACGCCATGATCAACTAACTGCCTGGCTACGTCTTCAGTCTTCACCAGCCATCGCTATCCGTTGTGTGGATCGCCATCGCGTCTTCACTTTGTTTGTTTGGGCAAGAAGCACGATCAGCGATGGAAAAGAGCTTTATATCCACGGCAGATAAGTAATGACGTATTATCGAAGGACCGCCATGATCAACTTACTGCCTACGTCTTCGTCAGCCAATGCAGCCATCATCGCTATCCGTTGTGTGATTGTGGATGTAGGCTATATCCACGGTATCGAGAGAGACGCCCGGCTGTGATATAGGTCTTATCACTGCAATTATAATGAATAAAAAGGCTACAATCACACAACGGATAGCGATGGCTGCATTGGCTGGTGACAACGTAGCCTCGGTCCCAGGCAGTTAGTTGATCATGGCGGTCCCTCGATAATACGTCATTACTTATCTGCCGTGGATAAAACTCTTTTCCATCGCTGATCTCTGCTTCTTTGCCCAAACAAAGTGAAGATAGCGTTGTCCAACAAAGCAGCCAGTTATTTGATCATCTCTCTCTCCTGTGCTTCTTTCCTCAAACATGTCCAGACATGTCAACCTCAACCACTAAACTCACCGATCCAGTAACGCATCTCACCGTTATACTATCGTTCTGAAGGCAGATATAAAAATAAACATAAATAAATTATTGTCATATACATACTACACACTGAATGAAAGCCCTAATTGTCTACTTTTAGGAGGAAAACAAATACATAATATTGATCCCATGTAGAGTTTGTCAGTAGGCTATTGAATGCAGTTGTTCAGGTCCAACTATTATTCACAAAATAAGGCCTATAGCGACATGTACATATTATATACCGTATGAAACAGAAGACCCTCTGCTTTCATAAGAAAAAAACTAATACTGTAATAATAATAAAAATCACACCCCTGTGAAGTGAGCATTTCCTCATGAAGTTATCATAGCGAGTTATAAAGGTTTAAAGTCACAGAGATTGACAGGCAGATATAAACATAAATAAATTATTATCATATACATACTACACACTGAATGAAAGCCCTGAATGTCTACTTTTAGGAGGAAAACAAATATACAAATATATACAAATATAGTTTGTCAGTAATTGGCTATTGAATGCAGCTTGCGCCCACCAGAGAGGATTTCAGAAAATGCATGGACCAGAAGAACTATTATTCACAAAATAAGGCCTATAGCGAAATGTACATACTATATACCGTATGAAACAGAAGACTCTCTGCTTTCATAAGAAAAATACTTCTACTGTAATAATAATGAAAATCACACCCCTGTGAAGTGAGCAGTGCAATTGCACTGCTCACTTCACAGGGGTGTGATTTTCATTATTATTACAGTAGAAGTATTTTTCTTATGAAAGCAGAGAGTCTTCTGTTTCATACGGTATATAGTATGTACATGTCGCTATAGGCCTTATTTTGTGAATATTTAGTTGTCAGTTCCTTGTCTTGTCTAAAATACTCTGAGGATTTCAGAAAATGCATGGACCTGAAGAACCATTATTCACAAAATAAGGCCTATAGCGACATGTACATACTATATACCGTATGAAACAGAAGACTCAAAAATAGAGAGAGTCTTCTGTTTCATACGGTATATAGTATGTACATGTCGCTATAGGCCTTATTTTGTGAATAATAGTTCTTCTGGTCCATGCATTTTCTGAAATCCTCTCTGGTGGGCGCAAGCTGCATTCAATAGCCAATTACTGACAAACTATACATGGGACCATGTGTATTTGTTTTACTCCTAAAAGTAGACATTCAGGGCTTTCATTCAGTGTGTAGTATGTATATGATATTATTTGTGTTCATTTTTATATCTGTCTGTCAATGTCTGTCAACTTCAACCTTCCATATCTCTGCTGTTTTTTCAAAAGAGCAGCGTGCTGCGAAAAGCAGGTGTTAGAAAAAGGTCAATATCTCCAGAATGGAAGATGGTAGAATCATATTTTTTTTTTTAAATTGAAGTGGACTAGTTTGGCTTCCTTTTGATTTATGCGGTGTGATTCTCGCTATAAGAGGCCCCTCGCTGTGGGCCCCGAAAAAGTTCAGAAGTCCCAATGTTAATCGCTCAGCACCACCAAGCCTGAGCAAATAGAAAACTCTAGCAATCAATGTGTTAACGGCTTCGGAAAAAAATTCACAGCCGTTTCCGTTGTCTCCTATAGCTCTTATATACTTATTTTGGACCATCGGACCCGCATCAGGTAACCGCAGCAAAGACGTTTCTGAAGTTATTTATGTCTTTGTACCATGTAGGTCCTGGGACAGGACCCTATGGGGTAAAGTTATCCAAATGTCAGAAACTTTACGTACCATTGGGTTTTGACTCGCGGGGCTATGGCTGCCCATAACTCAAAGGGCATGAGGAAAGGGACCATACAACATCATAACAAACAGGACTGCAAAGAAACATAATAAACAAAAACGATCAATAAACATTTTAATCATTTTTAATAAGGAACTCAAATGTTGACAAATAACTCATGACACCGAAATAATAAAACAAACCTTGCATTGCGACACGCTCCGTAACACTGAAGTGTAACTGACGCCCTATGTTGACGTAACGGAAATGACGGCGTCATATAAGTGAACTTGAAGCCAGTTCATTATAACGATAATGTACATAGTAAATAGATAATATAATGCATAGTAAATAGATAATATAGAAACATAGTAAATAGATGATATAGAAAATATGGCAGCCACACTTTTAAACTTTTTCTCACAACAGGCATGACAAGATATAGATATAATCATTGTTCTGTCTGTCTGTCTGTCTGTCTGTCTGTCTGTCTGTCTGTCTCTGTCTGTCTCTGTCTGTCTCTCTCTTTCTCTCTCCAGTGAACGATGGCCCGGTCCAGCTCCAATGCGGTCAATCGGAAAGTGATGGATCTGAAAGTGATCGGTCAGACCAGTTTTGAGGAGAGCTCATGGGATGTGATTGGTGAGGGTGCTTTTAGTCAAGTCTGGAAGGCCAAGCATCATCAGTGGGGATTTAATGTGGCCGTTAAATCCTTTAAGTTAGGTCTTCATAACGGGTAAGAGATTAAATATTATGTATTGGGCACATTGGATATGGCCGAATTTAGCCCGATGAGTGTTTTTTGTGCAAAACTAATGCTTGGAATGGATTCAGAATCCTAGTTTCATTACTTTCATATGTCACATGCTACTTAAAGAATGATGACATTTGGACTTTTTTTGTCACATATTATGCTAAACACTAACATTTTCCCCAGGAGTTGAATTTCAATATTTTAGTACATTAGACTTAGTTATTAGACACGATTTAGTTTCCAGATTGGTCAAATACCTGATAAAATGCCTGATACCTGATGAAATAGCCTATACTATTTTGTGTCATGTTTTAATCAGTGTGCCATATATAATTATCAAAATTGAATATTCCCAACTGATTTGGATTGTCCATACAGGATATATATATAACAGGATGTAATGAGCATTAAACTGAGAACAATAACCCACCTAATCCCTCCCCAGTTTGAATTAATGTACAATTATGTGCAGGATGTAAATTATCATGTAATTTGTAGATGTTAATGGACTTAATTTAACTGACTACACTTTCTTTGGAACATTTAATTTGTAAAGAAAAACCTTCTCTCTCACACATATGCCAGTGTGCCAGAGCATGATCACCCTCCCCTGTGCCAATGTTGCCATCATGTGTCGTCATCAGGTTGTCATATATGTGTATGATGTCATCAACTCATCATGTGTCGTCCTCAGGTTGTCATGTATGTGTATGATGTCATCAACTCATCATGTGTCGTCCTCAGGGTGTACTCAAACGAGGATTTAGTGAAAGAGGCTGACTTCATGCTGTGTGCGGCAGAGTGCCCGTATTCCATAAGGGTCATGGGGCTCTTCAAGGGTTTCATACCCGAGTCCGGCGTCCGCAGTGTGGGTCTGGTCATGGAGTGGATGGAGAGAGGGTCCCTCGCCTCCTTGCTGGTAGGCTTTTTACCTCTTTACGGATTCGTTGATTTACAGTACTAGCCCTTACCTGTTGTGAGATATTGCCCCCCCTCCCCGGGGGTACTGCTCCCTGGGTGCGTTTTCGCATTTTTTATTCACTAATAAATTAATTATTCATTTATAATTTGTTAAATTGGAAAAAGGGCTTTGTTAAGACCTACATATTATTATGGTCAATGCCTGTGTGAAAAGTGGGAGCGATTGGTGCAGACGGTGAGGAGATACGGCGGTGTTTCTGACAGACAGACAGACACACATTCAGGAGACTAAGGCCGACGTCAACGAAAATCTTAAAACGTTAATAACTCGCGATCTAAATCATCCTGTCTAAATATAAAAAAGATCCTGTGTTAGACGGCCCTCCGCTGTCCAGTCGCTAGCGATTATTAGAGAAAAACTAAGACTATGGAATAAAATAAATTAAAGTGGAATGAGATAGCAATATTCCAGAGGTGGGTTTGAATTTATAGGTGGTGGCATGTCTCTGAGTTTTGGGAAGTGCATAGTTTTGACAGGTCTGCCTGCTGTGGACAGTGAAACCCTGACCATTAAACATGGACAGACGCAACGATACAGTATCATTCATTGTTAAAGCTCCAAATGATATTCCCATTCGTCTTTATGTCTGCCCGTGTAAACGCAGCAGCGAGTGTGAGGTGTTGGGGAACGGATGGAAAGTACATAGTGTTAAAACTAACGTTAGCTCCCATGCTAGCTATAGCTTCTCTCGTCAACAGAACACCACCCGTCCACAGATCGGGTGGAAGAGCTGCTGATATCACGTTGCTTGTGCCCGTGGATGGGAAATAAGTTGTTCGGATCTGCCTGTGCATTGAAGCATTCCGTGACTGCTGCTCGTGTGTTGTGTTGTGACTGCTGGCTCCTGTTGAGCTGATGCATAGTTAATGAGCGTCATAAGCATGCACCCTTCCTGCGCTGAAAGTAGCAGATCTACAAGCTATCTACCCGTCGCAATGCACAGCGCGTTGGGCTTGTACATCTTTGTTTTTCCCGCAGTTTAGTTCGATTCACAACTTTAGGACCACTACTACTATTCGGTGATATTTTTCGGCTTATTTGAGCCGAAACCGAATAGGCCGAAAATACATTTTTAGCCATTTTCGGCCGAATATTTTCGGTGGCCGAATTTTCGGTGCATCCCTAGAATAAATAACCCTGGGCAATTAAGGTGTTACACAGACATTATGTTATATCTCCAAACTGGCCTTGGCCTGAGGTCTTTTAGCAGGTTAGAGGGATGTGGTTATAGTGAGCTAGTTAACCTGAGGTCTTTTAGCAGGTTAGAGGGATGTGGTTATAGTGAGCTAGTTAACCTGAGGTCTTTTAGCAGGTTAGAGGGATGTGGTTATAGTGAGCTAGTTAACCTGAGGTCTTTTAGCAGGTTAGAGGGATGTGGTTATAGTGAGCTAGTTAACCTGAGGTATTTTTCAGGCTTTATCCAGACTTTGTTTTGCATTTGTGTCTCTGAGATTGTGAATTAAACGTTTCTCTCTTTTACCCCCACCATCACCAGGAAAAACTAAATCACCTGCCACCCTGGCCTCTGGTCTTTAGGCTGGCTCACCAAGTGGCTCTGGGCATCAACTACCTTCACTGTCTGGAACCTGCTCTGATCCACAAGGACCTGAAGCCTGGCAACATACTGCTGGACTCAGGCCTCAATGTCAAGGTGAGAATATACTGCTGGACTCAGGCCTCAATGACACGGTCAGTCCCTTTTGGGGGGATTACCACCAATGATGAGTCCCTCTTCTGGCACAGAAAAACAGTTTTATGTGGTTAGGCTACATGTCCAGAGCCATAGAGTAAGACAGAGTTACGACAACTCTGTTCGCTTCAGTCCAATGGAGGCTCTTCTATATAGACTTTTATTGAGAACGCCAGTAACAATAAAGAGACAATATGACGTACAATTTGCGTCATAGCGTGTCATTTCCGTCGTAATGACACATTATGACGTACATTTTCCCTTCATTGTCAATGGCGTTATAAGACAAAATCTAACCATAGGATGGGCTAGCGCCTCAAACACACACGACCAGTATGTACTGTACATACATACTGTATGTACAATATGTGATGTACACTGTACAGTATGTGATGTACAGTATTAGCCTGGCTAATAAGCCAGACTCAAATCACACTGTCGTGCCGGCAGGCAATTCTTTTTTGCCAACGGCTGATTCGGTCTGGCTTATTAGCCAGCCTAGTACAGTATGTGATGCATGCATGACCATGCAGGGTTCATTGTACAGTATTTAATGTACGATATGTGATGCATGCATGACCATGCAGGGTTCATTGTACAGTATGTGATGTACGGTATGTGATGCAGGGTTCATTGCAGGGATTATGAATTGTGAATCAATTTTGAATTGTTTGTAATAATTCTTACATTAATCCATTTCAAAGTAGCAGTAGAATAAGTTATCATTCTCACTCTCCCTCTCTCTCTCTCCCTCTCTCTCTCACTCTCTCTCTCTCCCACTCTCCCTCTCTTTCTCTTTCTCTCTCTCTTTCTCTTTCTCTCTCTCTCTCTCTCTCTCTCTCTCTCTCTCTCTCTCTCTCTCTCTCTCTCTCTCTCTCTCTCTCTCTCATCCAGATCACTGACTTTGGCCTCACCAAGTTTGACAACGGTGTGACACTCGATCGTAACAAGACCTTAGAAACGCCATTATATGCACCCCCAGAGTCCCTAAAGGGCGGAGCCACCTACGCCTACGATGTCTACAGGTATTCATCGTTCACCTGTCAATATCCAACGTAATGCACCGACAGCTGCTTAGCTGTCGGTGCATATGCTTCATACCAAGTAGAACACATACTCGGCGCATGCTCTGCTGCGACGGCACGGTCTGTTCATTTGTTTGGTGCTGGGTGTTTTCGTCTTTCTCGTCTATTTTCGTCATTTTTTGTTTATTTTTTACTTTTGTCTGCCCATGAGTTTCCCCCGTCCGGCTAAACGACCATCATGCTAGACATGTACAGAACAACCTGGATTGTATTTATTATCCTCTGGATAATAAATGACAGCTCCGCGGTGGCTCCGGTGGTTAGCCCAGCGCTAACGCCGGATGCCAGCGGTGACTACGGGACACTCATCCACACCTACAGCCGGGATGATCTCCTTCAACTACGGTCCTCTATTTTGTGCAACGTTAGACCGATGGACTACCTTCCTCCTGAGATGCGTCCCAGAAAGAGGGGGAGACGGGGGGGTGTACGGACCAGACTGAGGAGACGTCGCTTCAGACCCCATCTCCCCTCCATCATCCTGGCTAACGTTCGCTCTCTCAGGTACAAGATGGACATACTACACGCCAAGTGCCGACTGGAGAGAGCCTATAAGGAAGCCTGTATCATCGCTCTGACTGAAACTTGGCTCGACGAGACCATACCGGACTCCGATGTCAGTTTGGATGGATTCACCATCATACGGGCGGACAGGACAGGTCAGTCAGACAAGGACAGTGGCGGAGGGGTCTGCATCTATGTCAACAACAGGTGGTGTAATAACATCAAGGTACACAACACAGTCTGTACACCTAACATAGAGATGCTAACCCTGTCACTCCGCCCCTTCTATCTCCCAAGAGAATTCCCAACTGTGGTTGTCGGGTGTGTTTACATCCAGCCTAAAGCTAACTACAGAATAGCAGCAGAGCTAGTAGCCGATGCAGCTAATTATCTAATGGCTAGGTACCCCGAAGCCCCGTTGTTTTTCCTTGGAGACTACAACAACTGTAGACTCGAGGGGGTCCTGCCCTCTCTCCATCAATATGTGGACGTTCCCACGAGGAAGGAACGGATCCTGGATCTGTGTTATGGAACTATCGAAAATGCTTTTAGCGTCCGAGCGCATCCTCCACTGGGAGGCTCGGATCATAACACAGTGCTTCTTCTCCCGCACTACAAACCAGAGCTGAAGCGGTCCAAACCGCAGACCTACTGCGCCCCTCAATGGACGGAGGACGCAACTGCACAGCTGCAGGGCTCTCTGGCATGCACGGACTGGGACGTCTTTGAAGGCGACCTAGATGAAAGGGTTTCCGTGATCACAGACTACATCAAGTTTTGTATCACCACCACTATACCCACAAAGACAATAAAGAAATATCCAAACTCCAAACCATGGATCACCCCCCATATTAAACATAGTCTCAGTGAAAAGCAGAAGGCATTTCAACGCCAAGATTGGGCCGCCCTCAAGGCTATCGATGGGCAAATTAAGAATGAAATTCTTAAGGCCAAGCTAAAATACAAAAATAATATGGAGGAGGAGTTTAGGAGCATGAACACAAAACAAGCCTTCAATAAAGTCAAAATCCTTACTGGTGGTGAGACAAAACAAAAGAACTGTACAACTCCGGATCCTACCACCTTTGCAAACACCCTGAACACTTTCTACAAACGGTTTGACAGTCAAGACTACTCTGCTGCCTGTGAGGAACTGTTGGGAGCCCTCCCCTTTCAGGAGCCGCCACATCCCCCCTTCAACGAGGAGGATGTCCGACAGCTGCTGGCCAGGTGTAAGCCTGGCAAGGCGCCAGGGCCGGATGGCATCTCGGCAAAGGTGCTTAAGCTCTGCGCCATGGAGCTCTCCCCCATCCTTCACTCCATCTTTTGGGAGTCCTACAGGACAGCAGCCGTACCCACCCTCTGGAAAACATCCACCATCATACCAGTACCCAAGAAACCCCGCCCCTCAGAACCCAACCATTATAGACCCGTTGCACTAACCTCAATAATGATGAAATGCCTGGAAAAACTGATTCTGAACATCATTCTGCCAGCTGTCAGGTCACAGCTGGACCCTTTCCAGTTTGCCTATCGGGCCAAGAGGGGGACAGAGGATGCTGTGGCATGCCTCCTTCACTCCCTTCTCCAACACCTGGATTCATCCTCGGACAATTTTGCCACTATTCTTTTTGTTGACTTTAGTTCTGCCTTTAACACGATCCAACGCCATCATATGATCAAGAAACTGCATCAGCTCAACATCCCCCCACTTCTCATACACTGGACTCACAGCTTCCTGAGCAATAGACCACAAACAGTTAAAGTAGGTACATCATTTTCATCAACTGCCATCACCAACACAGGGGCCCCTCAAGGCTGTGTCCTCAGCCCCTTCCTCTACACTCTGTACACAAATGACTGTATTAGCCCCTCACCCACTAACATCACATACTTTAAATACTCTGATGACACTGCCATTCTCGGACTGCTCCATGACAATAACTCTATTACGGTCTATCAGAATACCATTTCTCATTTCACACAGTGGTGTACTGACAACTATCTAGAGTTGAATGTGGTCAAAACAAAAGAACTGGTCTTTGAAACAACAACCCACACTGGACTTAACCCACTCCTCATTAATGGTAAAACAATAGAACAGGTAGACAGCTTCACATATCTTGGACTCACACTGGACAATAGACTTAGGTTTGATCAACACATTACATCAATCCAGTCACGCTTTCAGCAAAGACTCCATGTAATCCGTAAATTAAGATCACTATCTGTTGCTCCTCATCTTTTGCTATTACTGTACAAAAGCATTATTCAACCCGTTCTGTTGTACTGTTCTGCATGTTTCTACACCATACTGTCCATGCCTAACAGGAACAAACTTTTCAGTATCACCCGTATTGCTTCCAAAATCATCGGACTTCCTACACCCACACTTTCTGATATGAACAATAACGCCATCACACGACTAGCACTCTCGATATCAAATGACACTGATCATCCTCTGTATCGTTTCTTTAACCTCATGCCATCTGGACAAAGATACAGGACCTTGCCCTGGAAAAAGGTCCGTTTTAGTAGGAGTTTTGTCCCCTCAGCCATCGCGGCATTAAACAAACTGCCCCGCCGATAGGATGATTCTGTACACAGTGGGGAACTCATGTTTTGTTTTTTTGTTTTGTCTTGGTGCTATGTGCTCTGTGTTGTTTTTGATGTGGGTGTTGAACTGTTGAACAGATTGTGAAGACAAATATCCTTCGGGACAATAAAGATTATTATTATTATGCTTCATACCAAGTAAAACATTCAATAGTTGTTGATTAGCTGTAGGGCATATGCTTCATACCAAGTAAAACATTCAATAGTTGTTGATTAGCTGTAGGGCATATGCTTCATACCAAGTAGAACATTCAGCTGCTTAGCTGTAGGGCATATGCTTCATACCAAGTAGAACATTCAATATTTGTTGATTTTTCTGCTTGATTAGATTTGTAGTTTTTTGCAAACTTAACAAATGATCTCGCAGACTTTAACACTGATGCTGATAATGAGTTGCTATTGCTGTCTGTCCCATGTGTGGTATGTGGATATGTAAGCTAGTTGCTAATGCAATACATGTGTGATATGTGGATATGTAAGCTAGTTGCTAATACATCTCTTTTTATTTCAGTTACGCTATGCTGCTCTGCAAAATATTACGTGAGTAATTCTCTCTCGTCTTCTTTTTTTTGTTTTCTCATGTTCTCTTCTTTCTCCATCAATCTCATCTAATATTGTGATTATCACAGCCTGATGGTGGTGCTATAGTGTAGCAGAGAGGCTCAGAGCCTCAGCCTGATGGTGGTGCTATAGTGTAGCAGAGAGGCTCAGAGCCTCTGCCTGATGGTGGCGCTATAGTGTAGCAGAGAGGCTCAGAGCCTCTGCCTGATGGTGGCGCTATAGTGTAGCAGAGAGGCTCAAAGCCTCTGCCTGATGGTGTGCTATAGTGTAGCAGAGTGGCTCACAGCCTGATGGTGGCGCTATAGTGTAGCAGAGAGGCTCAGAGCCTCTGCCTGATGGCCTCAACAGCCTAATATGACAAACAGCCTGTTTACTAGAATACATGGGGTTCTTTTACTATTGTTAAAAGACTCTTAACTGACGTCACACTAGAGGAAGGCATACCTGCTTGTTGTAATATTTTGTTATAAGGTTCTGTTTCTGTGTGTTTGTGTATTATATCTTTTGTACTTTGTGTCCATGTCATGTATGTTGAATCAATGCTGTAAATGTTCTTGTTTGTATCCAGGGTTAGGGTTAACCCCTAACCCTGTATACAAGGTTAGGGGTTAAGCCTAACCCTGTATACAGAGTTAGGGTTAACCCTGTAGGGTTATTACAGCATTAATTCCGTTTGTGTCCGAGCATAGGCATGGTAACGCCCCGCCTGCCTGTGATTGGTCTACTGACACTGCCCGTCTTGACCGTCCTCCAAGACGCGAGGTGACTCCGTGGTGAGATTGAGAAATAAATAACAAGAGAATGACAGCTTGGCACGCGCGACAGAATGCAGCCCTGTAACTAACTTGTACGTTTTATTTTTGTAGAAACTTATTGTTATAGGCAAACTTATTGTTTATGCCGTTTGCTTTGATTGAATACGTATGTTGTACTCTGATTTGATTTGGGTAAATAAAGTGTTAGTGTTGATTATCGTGTAATCTAATTATAGTAAACTAATACTATTACATTAAAAAGGATAAAGATGAAGGGAAAATATACGTTTTTATAGTACAATAATGTTTCAACACAAACACTTAATTTTAGAACACACCCAACTCATATTATGGCGTGCATGTTCAATCAATTATTCCTTCAAAGCAAACGGCATAAACAATATTAGTTTGCCTCTTCTACAAAAGTTAGCATACTCTTGTATCATACCATACTACTTGTATGTATATATATATATATATATATATATATATATATATATATATATACTTGTAAATATATATTTCCCACCACGGAGTAACCTCGCATCAGACTATCCAGGATTCCAGGCATCCATCATATCCACCTCGGACAGAGCTCGGAGGACAGTAGGCCAATCACAGGCAGGCGGGGCATTACCATGCCTATGCTTGGACACAAACGGAATTCACACTTTAATACAGGGTTAGGGTTAGGGGTTAACCCTAATCCTAACCCTGTATACAGGGTTAGGATTAGGGTTAACCCCTAACCCTAAATACAGGGTTAGGGTTAACCCCTAACTCTAGGGTTGGGGGTTAACTCTGTATACAGGGCGCCATTGAAAAAGAGACCCTGGTCTCTGCACTCTCAATTGGATTCCCCTGAAATAGAGGTTTCAATCAATCAAATGGTCTATCTTCCTCTCCACTCCCTCAGACACCGGCCACAGCATTTCAGAGTTTAATAAATCCAAAGGAGAAAGGCCGTCCCTAGTGTATGTTCAAAGTATGAAGGCCTACGGGCTGAAGAGGCTGCTGGACCTCATGGTGAAGTGCTGGGACCATAAACCTGACCAAAGACCTCGTTTTGAAGGTGAGAAGACATGGAATGTTCCCACCTACAGAATAGATACTGGCAGTGGTGTAAAGTAACTAAGTACTTTTACTTAAGTACTGTACAATTTTGAGGTATTTGTACTCTAATTGAGTATTTCCAATTTCCAGTACTTTTACTTCTACTCCACTACATCTCTGAGCCAAAATTTGTACTTTTACTCCACTACAATAATTTGAAAACTTGAGTTACTAGTTACTTTGGAGATTTAAATTTTGATTAGAAAACATACATTATAACCACTTTAACCCTATACATTTCGGCCATTTGAAAATAGCAGATCTACAAGCTAGTATATAGTTCCCCTGGTTCTATGAAAATAGCAGATCTACAAGCTAGTACATAGTTCCCCTGGTTCTATGAAAGGAAAGGGGAGATCCGCACACCGTTTTAAAAGCTCCTGAAACATACAACGTGTCGGCCTCAGCGGCCTTTGTCTCTCTCTCTCTCTCTCTCTCTCTCTCTCTCTCTCTCTCTCTCTCTCTCTCTCTCTCTCTCTCTCTCTCTCTCTCTCTCTCTCTCTCTCTCTCTCTCTCTCTCTCTCTCTCTCTCTCTCTCTCACTCATGTGCACTAGTGTCACCTGGCCCCAGCTGTGATACGCTGCACTTCCACAGTCTGCCACCAGGTGACTCAAGGGGGCTGTGTCTGAGCGTCTGCATTAACTTTGTGTCTGTGTTTGTTTGTGTCTGTGTGTCTGTGTTGTTCCCAGAATGCGTTGCTGAGACAGAAAAGTCGTATAAGGTGCACAAGGATGGGATTTGTGATGCTGTCCACAAAGTGCAACAGGAGCTGGTAAAGAACACATGATGATAGAACACATGATGATATAACACATGATGATATAACACATGATGATAGAACACATGATGATAGAACACATGATGATAGAACACATGATGATAGAACACATGATGATGATGATGATGATGATAGAACACATGATAGAACACATGATGATGATGGTGATGATGATAGATCACATGATGTCGTCATTCACTCACTGTATAACTATCATTATTGTTTATGTGCTGAAACACTTTTATGATAAATTCTGTCTGTCTGTCTGTCTGTCTGTCTGTCTGTCTGTCTGTCTGTCTGTCTGTATGCCTGTCTGTGAATACAACATAGAGCTTTTTTTTCATGGATTTATTTGTCTATACTATAATTTTGCACATATTGGTGTATCACAGACAGACAGTACAGTACAAAAGCAAAAGCTCTACCAGAGAGTTCCAGACTTCCCTCTCCAGAGCAACATTAGTGACTTCCTCCTTAGGGACCCCGAGACGTTCCCAGGCCAGTGAGTCCATGTGTTTGCTCCAACTGCGCCTTGGTCTGCCCCGGGGTCTCCTCCCAGTGGAGATATAATCCATCTGGTCCTTGGTCCGGTTCTTGGTCTCCTCCCAGTGGAGATATAATCCATCTGGTCCTTGGTCTGCCCCGGGGTCTCCTCCCAGTGGAGATATAATCCATCTGGTCCTTGGTCTAACCCCGGGGTCTCCTCCCAGTGGAGATATAATCCATCTGATCCTTGGTCTGCCCCGAGGTCTCCTCCCAGTGGAGATATAATCCATCTGGTCCTTGGTCTTCCCCGGGGTCTCCTCCCAGTGGAGATATAATCCATCTGGTCCTTGGTCTGCCCCGAGGTCTCCTCCCAGTGTATATATAATCCATCTGGTCATTGTTTTGCCCCGAGGACTCCTCCCAGTGGGACGTGCATCGAGGACCTCTCTAGGGAGATGCTGGCTCCTTTCCTTCATGTTGAAATTGAAATGTAATAACATGACTGTGTTCAACAGGATGGTGTACCCAATCAGGACACCGAACTGAAGGAGCTCAGAAACAAAATCGCTACATTGGAGAGGGGTAATCCAGGTAAAGTAAATTTGGATCATACTGGTCCATAGCGTTACGAAGACTTCTCCTTAAATACATTATATTCTACCTAATCGAAATATCACCCTTTTTGCATTTTGAATGTAAATGAATGAAAATAATAATGTAATTTAATAGACAATTAAAAAGGTGGCATAACTAAGCGATAACAGGCACTTTGAACAGGCATAACTGAAGCCATGGAACTTGGAATACCCCCATGTGCCTTGACTCATGCAGAACACATCTGTCACTTTGTGCCTTGACTCATGCAGAACACATCTGTCACTTTGTGCCTTGACTCATGCTGAACACATCTGTCACTTTGTGCATTGACTCATGCAGAACACATCTGTCACTTTGTGCCTTGACTCAAGCAGAACACATCTGTCACTTTGTGCCTTGACTCATGCTGAACACATCTGTCACTTTGTGCCTTGACTCATGCAGAACACATCTGTCACTTTGTGCCTTGACTCATGCAGAACACATCTGTCACTGTGTGCCTTGACTCATGCAGAACACATCTGTCACTTTGTGCCTTGACTCATGCAGAACACATCTGTCACTTTGTGTCTTGACTCATGCACATCTGTCACTTTGTACGTGGATGTATTTCTAACAATAATTAAGAGGTGCCAAGGAATGCAGCAATTAAAATAAAAAAAATGCAATACGCACAATATGCCAGGTTCACTTCCAGGGCCGGGGCGGGGCTTTCGCTCGGCTGCTCGACTCGTCCTAAGGGCCACGCTTCCTGAAGTAAAGTACTATATCATATCATATTGAATAGAGCTGACACTAAAGTACTATGTCATATCATATTGAATAGAGCTGACAATAAAGCACTATACAGAAAACATGTAAATATGAAATAAATGCTTAAACATGTAGCTAGGTGTAATGTTAGAGACCACAGAAGTGAACCTTTCAAGCCTGTTTTCTCAACTCGCTGTTTCTCTGCAAGACATTACTCTATAAGCCATATCTCCAAAACTGGTGGGTCAAACTGAACAACCAATATGTCAATTTGAAGCTATGATTCCCTGCTTTCAACGTGATTGATTTATCTTAAAGTTACGATATTAATGCTTCTGATGACTCGTTAGGGGCTCATTAATAACATTGTCGCGACCTCGCGGTTACAATATTGATGACTTTATCGAAAGTTACGATCGCAACATTAGCTTTAGGCGATTCCGCTTCTGGTTAATTTGAGGTGAATATTGCGGTTTTCAAAATAAAACATCCTGTTAAATGGTACCATTTTTTACTTGCTTTTAATCACAGCTTAATTTAGCTTTTACATGTATCACCTCCTGTCCCATTGCTTGTTTATCTGACTGTATTTGATTGAATTGACTGTATTTGATTTATTTGGTTGTACTTGATTGTGTTGATTGTATTTGATTGCCTTGTTGCTTTATTGTAGTTTAATGTGCTTTATGAATACATTTTGATTTTATTTTAGTGGGAAATTGAATATTGTATTACGATTGTTTTGTTCTGCTGATGTTTTATGAAAATATGAATTTGTCATTGCAGCTCAGGAGATCCGTGATCTGAATGCTGAACTCAAGAGACTAACCGCTTCATCAAACCAACAGACAGGTGGGTAAAATAGAATGTTTTAATAGTAATCTGATGAATAGTTGTCTTTTAGAGACTAGATATAATCAGGGTTGAGTAAGTTGTTGTTGTTTTAATCCATGTGTTAAGCCCTACAACATGCTACAGGTCGGAAAGTGACAAACTAGATACCTGAGTAAAGTTCACTTTGAGCTTTGAATGGAGCAGCTGCTGTTCAAACAGAGTCAGTGTTAATGATGCTAATGAAGGCTCTGTTCCATTCTGGTCAAACAGAGTCAGTGTTAATGATGCTAATGAAGGCTCTGTTCCATTCTGGTCAAACAGAGTCAGTGTTAATGATGCTAATGAAGGCTCTGTTCCATTCTGGTCAAACAGAGTCAGTGTTAATGATGCTAATGGAGGCTCTGTTCCATTCTGGTCAAGCAGAGTCAGTGTTAATGATACTAATGAAGGCTCTGTTCCATTCTGGTCAAACAGAGTCAGTGTTAATGATACTAATGAAGGCTCTGTTCCATTCTGGTCAAACAGAGTCAGTGTTAATGATGCTAATGATGGCTTTGTTCCATTCCACAATTATATCACGATATATTGTAGATTCAAATGTAATCTCGGTCATTCTTCAGTCACATTAATGGTTCTGGGTGCCTGCCATGCAATGGCAGAAACACAGGTTGAAATCAGCAACACATACTTAATAATCGTAATAGTATATGTTCCGAAACTTTGACCTCTATGGCCGGACGCACGATTTACCAAAGCAAAATATACATCAAAACGTGCGGCTCGGCCGGGAATGGTGTGCTTGTGCTTTTCTTTCCGATTTGCGTTACCGTGCCCACGTAATTCGCAATAAACAACGCCCCATTCAAAGTCAATGGGGAAAAGTGGGTAAAAAAAAAAATTGACACGTTACTTTGGAGCCACATTGCTCTGGCATACTGTTACGTAGACACACGATTTAAACGTCAAACAGCACACGAGGCCATCGACTTTGTCGTGGTTCAGACGGAATTCGAATATGTTGCACGGCTATCGCAGTTCAAAGTGTGTTTGGTCTGAGCAAAAATCTCGCTGTAATTGTTTCATTGCTTAATAAATCACTAGCATGTCTGAAGTAAAATCAGCTAAATTAGCATGTGCTTAAATTCACATTTAGAATTTTTTTCAGATGTCAAGAATTTCTGAGATGATATAATGGTGATGGATGATGATGGTCATGGAAGGGGAACCTTCTGAAAGCTTCATGGGCAAAGATAATCAACTTCAAAATAATAAAAAACGGTCAAAATGACCTCTCAGACATGCTAGTGTTTTAAGCCCTGCCCTTCTGTCTTCCTATTGGCTGGCCTTTACACAGCTCTAACTTTTGTTTACAACATGCTACAGCCTCAAACTTTGGTACATCATGGACGTAGACCATCAAGAGGAACAAGCTGTAATGGCTTAATTGCTTAAGCCCCGCCCCTCTGTATTCCTATTGGCTGGCCTTTACACAGCTATAACTTTTGTTTGCAACATGCTACAGTCTTGAAACACGCGCAAACACGAACGCACATGCACGCACATGCACACATGTGCACGCACACACACACATTGAAAGTCAAAGGAGAATATCGGGGAAACACGTAACTCTGTAATTTCTCAAACCAATTGTTTCATTGATGCAGATGTATTAACGCATATAAATGTATTTTGCTTGCTTCCCTTCCTGCTTCTTTCTTTCTTCTATATTTATCATTGTGGGATTTAGAGAATAACAAGATGATTGACAACCTGAAGGAGGCGGGGAGAATCCGCTCCAAACCGGTGGAAAAGGCGTTTCGGGAAGTCGACAGGGCTGACTACTGTGTGGACGAGTTCAGGGACAGCGCCTACAACATGCAACCCTTGCGTCATGGTCACATACACCTGTCAGCTCCCAACAT